>NW_027257875.1:0-309471 GCF_043159975.1 Macaca nemestrina
TGGGGGGTGGCTCACCCCCCTGCCATACTGTGAGTAATGTCAGCCTCTCCTCTCCATGAATATTAGGAACACTATCCCAGGCTGGGTGTACGCCTCCTGCTCTATCGGGAGTCATATCATCCTCTCACTTCCAGGGTATTAATAACAATATCACAGGTCGGGTGGACACCTCCTGTGATCCTGGAATTATTATCATCCTCTCCCCCTCCAGATACTAGGAACCATATCACAGAAGAGTTGTACCCTCCCTGGGCTATTGCGGGTAATATCATACGCTTCTTCCCTGAATATTAGGATGAATATTACCAGGTGGCTGTCCGTTCGTTGTCATGTTGGGTGTCATGTCATACTCTTTCCCCATAGGTATTTGGATTATTATCACAGCGTTAGTGTACACCTACTGCGCTATTAAAACTAATATCATAATCTCCGTCCCTTGATATTAGGAACGACATCACAGGTAGGTGTACACCCCTTGCGGTATTAGCAGTAATAATATGGTTAATTATTAAACATCAATGATCGATTTTAATAATTATCAATGACACTATTAATTAATAAGATACCATTATTAATTTTGGATAACTATTTTATATATATGATTATGGACGCTTAAAATTAATTATTAATATTAATGTCATTTAACAATATTATTAATTCTTAATAAGAATCATTATTTTATTACCAACATCTCTTAGTAATTATTTCAGCGACATTAATTGCTGATATCATTATTTTATTAATAATGATATTAGTATTAATTATTAATATTAATAATTAAAGTTTGTAACGAGTATTAATTTTTACTATCTTTATTATGATTATTAATATCTATAATTATTATTAATTTTTATATTTATTAATATTAATAATTAATAGACTTGTTCCTGATATCCGGCGGGAAGAAGATGATATTACTCCCAACGTCGGAGAAAGTGTACACCCCTCTTTGATGTTATTCCCAATAGCCAGGAGGTATAGGATAACATTTTTGAAACTATCACAGTGGGTGTCTATCCCCTCAGTGGTCTTGTTTCTTATATTCTGGGTGGGAGAGGATGATATGACTCCCAATATCGCAGTGGGTGTAGACCTCCCCCGTGATATTCTCCCTAACATCCAAAGGTGGAGAGGATGATATTTCTTCCCATTTCGCAGTGGGTGTACACCACCCCTGTGATATGATTCCTAACATCCAGCGAGAGAAATAGTCTCATTATTGCCAGAGGTGTGCACTGCCGGGTGATATTGTTCGTAATATTCAGGGATGGATAGGATATCACCCCCTATATAGCAGGGGATGTTCACTCCTTCTGTGACATTGTTCCTGATAGCCAGCAGGGGAGAGGAAGACATTACTCCCAATATTGTAGGGGGTGTACACCACCTTGTGATATTGTTTCCTATATCCTGGGAGGGAGACGATGATGCCAGTGGCAATATCGCAGGGGGTGTACACACCCACTGTGATATTGTTCCAAATATCCAGAGGGAAAAAAATGATATGACTCCCAATATCACAGGGGGTGTACATCTTCCTGTGATATTGTTTCTTATATTCAGGGGGAGAGGATGATATGACTGCCAATATGGCAGGGTTGCACACACCTCCTGCGATATTGTTCCTAATATCCCGAAGGGGAGAGCATAATATTTCTCTCAATATCATAGGGGGTGTACACCTACTTTGTAATATTGTTCTTAATATCCACGATGGGAGAGGATGATATGACTCCCAATATCGCAAGAAGTGTACAGCCACCTGTGATATAGTTCCTAACATCTGGGTGGGGAGAGGATGATATTACTGCCCATACCGCTTGAGTTGTAAAACCCCTTTGATATTTTGCCTGTAATCCTGAGGGGAGAGGATGATATTGCTCCCAATATCAAAGAAGGCATACACCCCCCAGGACACTATGCCTAATATCCACTTTGGGAGACGATGGCACTATGCCCAATATCTCAGGGGATGTACACCCACACTGGGATATTGTTCCTTCTATAGAGAGGGGGAGAAGATGCTATTGCTCCCAATAGCGCAGAGACTGTGGCTGTACACCCCTCCTGTGATACTGTTCTTAATATGCTAGGGACGAGAGGATGATACTACACCCAATATTGCAGGGGGAGTACACCCAGTGTACACAGGAGTACCCACCCAGTGATATTGTTCTTAATGTACTCCACCTCCCACCACCAGGTATATCGTTCCTAATATCCAGAGGAAGAGAGGATAACATTATGCCCAATACTGCGGGGCAGTGTCACACCCTCTGTGATGTTGTTCCTAGTATCCAAAGGTAGAGACGATGATGTTACTGGCCATATTGCAGGGGGTGAACACCCTTCTGTGATATCGTTTTTGACATTCAGTTGGGGAGAGGATAACCTGAATCCCAATATCACTGAAGGTGTACAGACCCCTGTGATGTAGTTCCTAACGTACAGGGGAAAGAGAAGAATATTGCTGTCAATATCGCAGGGGGTGTAACCACCCTGCCCCCTGTATGTTGTTCCTCATATGCAGCGGGGTAGAGGCTGATAGTACTCCCAATATCCCAGAAGGTGCACACACACCTGTGATAGAGTTCCTAATATCCAGTGGGAAAGAGGCTGATTTTACTTTCGATATCGCAGTGGGTGTACACCGCCTCCAACCCCGGGGTATCGTTCCTAATATCCAAGCGGGAAGAAGATGACATGGCTGACAATATCGAAGGGGGTGGACACTTCTTCCGTGATATGGTTCCTGATATCCAGGGGGTGAATGGATATTACTCTCAAAAAAGTAGGAACCGTACAGCCACCCTGGGATTTTGTCCTTAATAAGCACAGGGGAGAGGTGATATTACTACCAACATTGCAAGGGGTGTACACCCCTCCTGTGATATTGTTTTTTATATCCAGGAGAGGAGAAGATGGTATTGCTACCAATATTGAAGGGATGGACTGCCCCCATGGGATATTGTTCTAAAGATACAGGTTGAAGGAGGATGAGATTCCATCCAATGTAACCAGGGGTGTACACCCCGCCTGTGATGTGAATCGTAAAACCTAGAAGAAGAGAGAATGACATTGCTTCCAAAAACTCACGGGGTGTACACCCACCTTGTGATATTGTTCCTGTCATCTAAAGGAAGAGATGATGATACTACTCCCACTACCGGAGGAGGTACATAACCCCCTGTAATATTGTTCCTCATAACCTGTGGGGGAGAGCATGATATTACTTCCAGTATGACAGTGGCTTGACACCCAGTCTGTGATATTGCTCCTAATTTCCAGTAGGTAAAGTACAATGTTCCTGCCAAGAGAGTAGTGGGTGTACAGCCGCCCTGTGATATGTCTCCGAATATTCAGGGAAACACAGGAGGACATTACCCCAAATCTCCCAAAAAGCGTACACCCATTGTGTGATATGGTTGCTAATATCCGGAGGTGCAGAGGATGGTATTCGTTCTCCTGTCGCAGGCTGTGTACACACAACCTGTGAAATTCTTCCTAATATCCTGAACAAAAGAAACTGCTAGTAATGGACACACATGCAGGGGAGAGTAATTGGCTATTACGATCCACATCGCAAGGGGTGAGGAACTCCCCACTATATGGGGAGTAATATAAACCCCCTCTCCCCACTGGCTCTTACGATCCACATCGCAGGGCAATTCAGGACACCAGCCCTGCCCCAACCTTGACCCAGACAGTGGGTGTCATGGGACCACCTCAGGGTGGGTGGCAGCTCAGCTCAAAGGTATCCTTGCTGCCAAAGACCAACTGCTCCTGCTAGTTTGAATCTGCATACAGGGTCTCTCTTGGTGAGACAGATGACCATGAGGCAGACACCCTGAAATCTAGCATGACAGAGCTCAACGCCCCATGAGAGGCACCATAGCACGCAGACTTTGCAGACATACTAGCAAAGGCCACAGCAGGCCCTGAGAGAGGAACAATCTGACCAAGATCCTGGGGTCCTGCCACACAGCCCTTAAACCAGGGACTGGAAACTGTTTCCCTAAAGAGCCAGGAGTCAGTATTTTCAGCTTTGCCAACTGATCTTTGCCTCCAGGATGCAACTCTGCCATGGCTGCACGACAGCTGCCTTCTGCAGGTGGCCTGTGAAGAGATGGGCATGACTGCACCCCCATCAAACTTTACTTATGGACATGGAAATTTCTCAGTGTCATGAAGTGTTAGTTTTTTATTTGTTCAACCATTTGGAAATGTAAAATCTGTTCTTGATTCACGGGCCACAAGAACAGGCAGGGACAGGCTGCCCCTTGCCGACCTCTGGAATGAGCTTAGAGAAGGTACGGACAGGCTGGGCCAGCGCAGCCTACTCACAGGGGATTCGCTGCAGGAGGGTCCTTCGTAGCAACCACTTCTCATCCTTCGTCTTGGCTTCAAGTGCAGTTCAGGTGGAGAAAGAGAACAGAACCGGCCTCAGCAACAAGAAGGAAGGAGATGCAGGGTCAAGCAGCCATGTGGATCCATCACACTCAACATTCACACCAAGCGGAGCACAGGCAGGACCAGCCCGGGGGACCGAAGTGGAGGTTCTCTGGTGGGGGACCTCTGGGTGGGCAAGATTCTCTACCTAAAACTCAAATAGAAGATCTACACAGCAGTAGTTCCAGAAAACACACACTAAGAAAAAGGCCAAAATAAAAATAGGACACCAAGTTTGGCCAACTGGGTCTCACAAGCCAGTAGGTAAGAAAGCCCAGGAGGGCCCACCAGAGGCGCTGGGGGTGTGTTCCTGCCTGCAGGGGGCCTGGGACACCCCATTCCCACAGAGGAGGACCCAAGCTTTGGGGAGGAAGCTGTCAGAGTCACCCAGTGAGCTGCTCAGAGCTGGAGCCACAGAGCAGGGGAGGAGCCCTGGCTACGTCCCCCTGTGCGCTGAGAAGCTGGGGTGGGGGCACACCCCCAGGGGCCGATGCAAACAGTGGACCGCGGGCCCTCCTCCTGCCCAGAGGATGCTCAGCTCCCAAGGGACCACCAAGGCCTGGAACCCAGGGACACACCACCTGACCCTTATGCCCAGGCCTCCTGGACCAGGCAATGTCCAGTACAGGCAGGCAGTCTGGGCTTGGGGCCAGGATAGGGGTGGGTGGTCCTGCTAGCCAGGCCTCCTTCTCCCTACCAGCTGGGCTGGCGGCACTGTAGTTTTGGTTCTGGCAACATATTGCTGCCCTCTTTGGCCACACCAGTCCCTGGCTCCCTGGTTAGACCCAGTGCTGTCCAACCCACCTAAACAGGTCCCACACACCCAGTGCCCACCAGGCTCCTGTCAGCCAGGAGGACCCGTGCTCATCCCCTGAAGTGTCTGTGGGAGCCTGCATCCCACAGGGACCCACATCTCGGGGCCAACCTCCATGGGGTTTTCTTGGTTGTGGTGGCAGGGGTGGGGGGGTGTTGACCTCCAGCCCTCCCATCCCGGCCACTGTGTTTTATGGGAATCATTCAGTCCTGGGAGCCTCCTGGGGACCCCAAAAGGAAGACAACAGGGTGGCCATGGCAGCCTCAGCCCCAGGCTCTGCGCCCAAGCGCAACAGAAGGAAGAGAACAGAGCGGTCATGGCAGTCTCTGTCCCAGACTCCGGGCCCAAGTGCAACAGTCTCCCGGTTCTGGTTTGATCTGGGCGGTAACAACAGGTGAAGTCATTCACACAAGGATTGGCTTCAATATAATGCATCAAGGGACTGTGGAGGACACAGATCAGCCTCCAGACCAGTTACACCTGGTGACTTAGCCAGTGCAGGCTGGGGAGTGGAAAAGCTGACCCCTGACCTCCCCACCTACCCTGCCCACCAGATGTCAGTAGCGGCCAGGGATCCCTGACTTCAGGCAGAGGCAGACAGCACAGTTGCTGCCTCCTTTGATCCCATCCCAGGGCCCACAGGGCCTGGAGAAACCTGGCAGGGGCTGAGTTGGGAGAATCAGGCAGGGAGATGCCAAGTGAAGAATGTGAGGGACTGGGTATGAGGGGCACTAGGGCACAGGGTCTGCTTCCCCTGGGGAGGTGGCAGTGACACATATAGTAGCCAAGCCTCCACAGGCACCACCCTGCTCCCAGGCATGTGTGGTGCCCATACCCACCCCAATGGCTGCAGGAAGGTTCTTCATCAATAAAAGGAGAGGACGCACCCACACCCACATAGGCATTGGTGCCCACACACATCAGAGAAGAAAATTGCTGCTGTGTGCAAGGTGTGGGGAAAGGGGCAATGTCCCCTTCCTTCCCATGGTGGGTCCAAAATTACCTGTTCCTGCCAACACCCCCACCCCCAACTCCACAAGCTGCTGACCTCCACCACAGTGCCATGCCACGTGCCAGGAATAGCTCAGCGGTACATCCCAAAGGGTGTTATCCTGGAGTGGCTGTGCTGGGCAAGGGACACATTTCCTAGTCACAGAGGTTTTCTTTCTTTACCGCTCACCAGCCCTGTGTCTCGGTTTCCCCCACTGTGGCAGTGTAAAAATCCCATCTTGAAGACTAGGAACTCAGAAAGGTCACCACACCTGGTGAAATGGGGGTGAAACTCCCTGTCTTGAACCTCTTGCTCCAGGACTGATGTCCATTGGGACATGGCCAGGCCAGCATCCTGGGGAGGGCTGCATTCCCTGCCTGGGGAACCTTGCTCCCAGTTAGGGATCACTGGAGTTGAGTCCCCTAATGGATTGGGGGAGGCACAGGGGTAGACTGGAGGTAGCCCCGTCATACAGGCCTGTGTAGACCCCAGAAAGCCAGCATTGAGTTCAGACTCTTGTGTGAAGCTGGCCACATGAAAGTATTTGGGCTTTGGGGTGTGATGAGGGCCTGGGGTCAGGGAACAAAGTGTTCTGGTTTGGACACGCAGGAGGTTCTCTGCAGCTCTCTCAGGTACAGGGTATGTTGCTAAGTATATGCTTTTAAAAACCCTAGGAGGAGGGGGCAGCTAGAAGGGACTCTGAAGTCAAGGGCATGGTCCAGTCTTACCACCTCCCCAGCTGAAGACATGCTGGAGGACAATTCTCCAGAGTTTCCTAACAAAGAAGAGAAAAAAGAAATCAAAAAGACCTGGAGGATAGGCAAGCTAATGAGGGCTGACTGGGATTGCCCTGCCTAATCCTCAAAACAAGCCTTCCCTATCTGTCCTCTGGGCCAGGTGAGGAAACAGGTCACCGTAGGACATTCAGACCCTGGGCAGGCAGCTGGCAGCCTGGAGCCCAGGAGGTGCAAACACATTTTCACTAAGGCATGTCCTGCACAGCCCTAAATCCACTCAACCTTGAGTCAATACAGCACATGCTTCTGTGAGCACAGGGTTGGGTCTAGGGTTACAGATTAACAGCATCTCAAGGGAGAAGAATTTTTCTCAGTACAGATCAAAATGGACTTTCTTATGTCTTCGTCTTTCTCCATAGACACAGTAACAGTCTGATCTCTCTTTCTTTCCCCCACACAGAGAGTGTCACCACTGTATGTCAGCCACCGGGGGACAGGCTTCAGCTTACACCCACATTCCAAATTCCACCCTCTCACCTTGGCAGAAGCTGGCCAGGAATTGGGGCCAATGGATGGGTGGGATCTGCACACGACACCGTGTTCAGGTCCCCATGACGGCTTCACACATGGGTGGTGGCCCTACAGTTCCAGGTGCCACACATACGCCAGCCCCTGCTCGGGCCCTGATCTTTGAGGAGGGGGAGCAGCAGAACCCGGGCTCTGACCGCACAGTGCCACTCACACCCACAGACGATTCTCCACACAGTCATCATATCTCGGTCCTGGCCACCTCCCCCTGCAGGGCCTCAGCTCTTTCCCGGGACTCACGTGATCCTTCCTCACATGCAGCTCTGGTAGGATGCATTGATCTGTACCCAGGGGCTCTGAGGTGACAATGGTCACGCTCATGCAGAGTGCAAGGCCACAGGCTGGGTGCCCATTGTGGGGACCCTGACTGCAGCACTCCCAGACTATCATCGGGCATGTTGGCCCCCAGGCTTAGCTAGGTCACCAGCAGTAGGGGTGCACTGCTCTGGACTCTGCAGGAGGAGGACAACTGTTACCACATCTTGATGTTCTCCTGCTGGTGTCACTCTGTGCTTCTCATCTCCTGGTTGTAGGATTCAGGGCAGACTCTCTGAACACCTTGTGGGAAATAGCAGAGTCCAGCAGAGAAGAGGAGAAAAGCCCAGCTGCAAAGATAAAAAAATGGCAGGTGTGACATGGGCCCGCATTCAGATTCTGTATTTAGATGAGGTCTTCCGGAACACTTGCTCTCATTGGATAATACTTCAAATATATGTGTGTGTGTATATATATACACATACGTATATATATATAAATATACATATACATATATAGACAAATATACATATACGTGTGTGTGTGTGTGTATATATATATAGATATATATATATTTTTCTAGATAGAGTCTCACTCTGTAGCCCACGCTGGAGGGCAGTTGCATGATCTTGGCTCACTGCGACCTCCACTTGCCGGGTCCTGGTTCAAGCAATTCTCCTCCCTCAGCCTCCCGAATAGCTGAGATTACAGACATGCACCACCTTGCCGGGCTAATTTTGTGTACTTTTAGTAGAGATGGAGTTTCACCATGGTGGCAAGGTTAGTCTTGAACTTCTGGCCTCGGGTGATTCACCCACATTGCCCTCCTAAAGTGCTAAGATTACAGGCATGAGCCACAGTACCCGGCCCATTGTGGCAGCTTAATCATAGAGGAAAAGAAGGCCCGGACCCAGCACGAAGATGATGAAAAGGGGTAAGAGCAGTTCTCTCTCCTATGGTGTGGCCAGGCACTTAAACTTTCAACATAAGGGACACTAAATAGCTTTCCCAACAAAAACAACTGAGATGTTGGATAAAACCTACCAAAATGCATCTTTGTAAGTGCATTACTGAGCTGGCAATGAGGGATAGAATCCACAGCAGTCAATAAAGAATTGGCAGGAACTAAAGTGGAATTTTTTTTTCCCTTTAGACAGTTGCACAGAGGATGAGGCATCAGAAACAAAACTGTATGTCTCTCCAAAATCAGCTCAGAAATCTGACATCTTAGACTTAAAATGAAAGCCCACCTCAGAGCAGGAGCAGCGAGGAGAGCAGCTGTCCCTGCATTGCTGCTGGGTGGAGGGAAAACCCTGACCCTGAGAACCGACGAGAAACAGTCCTCCAGGAGTTCATGCTGGAAGACCTGGAGAGCATGGGTCAAATCGACGTGGCACCAGGCGGCTGCTCACTTCACCTCTACCCCATGTGAGTGAACATCTTTGCTGAAACAATACAACCCTGTCCTCAAAACATCTCCCCACATAAAATTCCAAGGAAGATAAGTCCGTGTGCAAAATGTTACAAAACTTAAGTAAACAAAGTACTGTGGATACATCCAATAATTCAAGAAACAAATTCAACAGAGCCACAAAAATCCAAAAGGTGGAAAAGATCAACTGCTGGCAAAGCATCCACTGCTGTTGCTCCTGCTAAGAGACTGTATTCCATAAAAAAGTAAACACGCCCCTCTGTGGCCTCACACTTGCCTTCTCAGGCATGTCTGCCCCAGAAATGCCCTTGCACTGTCTTCTCCAAGAGACACGTACGGGGCAAGAATATTTAGGCTGTGATTGTAGAAATAGAAAACACCTGAAAGCCATCCAAACACACCTCTATCAAGGAAAAAAGCTGGCATAGTCATATTGTGGAATATGATACAGCTGTGAAAATGAACTGCAGTTAGAAGCATCAACAATGACAAATTAGAGTAAACAAAGGAAATTACTGAAAAATACACTGCTATTCCATATACAGTTCACAAACCATAACATATGACATTGCTTAATAATATACACAGAAATGATAAACCTTATGAAAAGCAAGACAAACGTTAACACATTAGTCCTATGTCTGGGTGAAGAAGGGAGACCCAGGTGATCAAGGAAGGGCATATTGTAGCCTTTCAAGACAGTTGATACTAATGGATGATGACATCAGTGCAATTATTAATCTTTGGTATTATGCATTCAGTTTTGTTTGTTGGTTGGTTTTTGAGGCAGAGTTTTGCTCATGTAGCGCAGGCTAGAGTGTAATGGCATGATCTCAGCTCACTGCAACTCCTCTCTCCTGGGTTCAAACAACTCTCCCACCTCAGCCTCCCGAGTAGCTGAGATCACAGGTGCCTGCCATGATGCTCAGTCAACTTTTTGTATTTTTTTAGTAGAGACGGGTTTCACCGTGTTGGCCAGGCTGGTCTCGAACACTTGACCTCAAATGATCCACCTGCCTCAGCCTCCGAAAGTGCTGGGATTACAGGCATGAGCCACCTTGCCCACCCAAATTTTATAGACTCTTACGTGTCATATATTTCATAATTAAACATAAAAAATAAAATATTTACTGTAGTTTGTAAATGAAAGAGCAACAAAAATGTTGCAAACTTTTAAACATCAAACCTGTTGTATAGCTCATAATGACCCTCGTATTAAGCTGTGGTAAGTTCCAAGTTGTATTTCACTGTCATTTTCTGAAAACTAGGTGAACAGATGAAAAACAGAATTCAGTTTTCAAACAAGATATTAAGATAATGTTACTGGTTGAAGGTGTCCAGGTTCTTGCTGCCTTGAACAAAGACTTGGACACAACGCAAAAATGGAGCAAGGAAAGAATGAAGCAGCAAAGCAGAGATTGACGGAAAAGGAAAGCACACTCCACAGGGTGGGAGCGCCTGAGCACAGGGAGCCCGTTACTGAAGTCTCTGGTGTTGGAATCCCCTCTAGAGGTTTCCATTGGTTACTTGGTGTGCACCCTATGTAAATGAAGAGGAGGAAGTACAATAACAATGACATGTACTCGGTGTATGTCCTGTGTAAATGGAGAGGATATTTCCTGTCATAGCTCAATAGTTTCCATTTGATTTGGTTCTCCGAAGTCGGGGTGAATCAGCCTTATGTTCCTTCCTCCAGACCCTTTTCTCCGGCCTCCGTGGAATGGATGGCAGGACATGGAAAAGTGTTCTGTCCAAATGACATGCCCCAGGGCACTGGCAGCTGAGGACGAGAGGGAACCAGTTGGTGCCACTGAGGAACGCTCACCCGTGTCTCCACACCGCACAGAACAAAGTGAGTGTCCTTGTCCTGAACCCTCTGAAGTGAGTATCTCGCCTCAGGGCTTTCATGAAACCCTTTTTTGGAGAGGCTCCTTCTCTCTCCTTCTGCAGCCACAAGGCAGCAGGGATAGCCCCTCTCTCGCTGAAGTTCTTCTAAAAAAAACAAAGAGAATAAAAGAATAGAATTAATGTAATGAATAATAAAATAATGAAAATGAAACTTTTTTTTACAGAAGCAGCTCTGGAATTTCATGTATTGGTGGCATTAAAAGCAGAAAATGGGCCTATAGGCGTGGTGGAGTGGCTCACGCCTGTAATCCCAGCACTTTGGGAGGCCGAGGGGGGAGGATCACGGGGTCAGGAGATCGAGACCATCCTGGCTAACACGGTGAAACCCCGTCTCTACTAAAAATACAAAAAATTAGCCAGGCGGCCGGGCGCGGTGGCTCAAGCCTGTAATCCCAGCACTTTGGGAGGCCGAGACGGGCGGATCACAACGTCAGGAGATCGAGACCGTCCTGGCTAGCACGGCGAAACCCCGTCTCTACTAAAAACACAAAAAATTAGCCGGGCGAGGTGGCGGCACCTGTGGTCCCAGCTACTCGGGAGGCTGAGGCAGGAGAATGGCGGGAACCCGGGAGGCGGAGCTTGCAGTGAGCTGAGATCTGGCCACTGCACTCCAGCCTGGGCGACAGAGCGAGACTCCGTCTCAAAAAAAAAAAAAAAAAAAAAAAAAAAAAATTAGCCAGGCATGGTGGCCGACGCCTGTAGTTCCAGCTACTCAGGAGGCTGAGGCAGGATAATGGCGTGAACCCAGGAGGCAGAGCTTGCCATGAGCTGAGATTGTCTCACTGCACTCCAGCCTGGGCAACAGAACAAGACTCTGTCTTAAAAAAAAAAAAAAAAAAAAAAAAAAAAAAAAAGAAAAGAAAAGAAAAGAAAATGGGCCTATTATAGAGCTCAATTTAATGGCAAAATTTAAGGAAAGAATAAAAAGACTCTGCTAATAATGATGACATGAGCTGCTCATATTGCCATTTTCTCTGGGAACCAATATTGGGGAGGAGGTGGGACCACCTGCCACCAGGCTCCAGGTGATTTTCAGGCTGTTCCCCCAAATCACTGCAGCCTCTTCCCTGCTCGTCCCTTGATGCTGCTGCCATGCCGGGTGTCCTGTGTGGTAGGAGGCACCTCGGCAGCTTCCAGTGGGATGGGCTTGTGGCATTCTGAACCTGCATGCCGTGATCACTAGGAAGTGAGGAGACACAAGCAGGAAGGGTTCAGGGATGGAGCGGCCGCTTCTCAGGGATCAGTCTCAGGCCTGAGCTGGGAAGAATCCCCTTTCAGGACAATGGCTCCAGGCTGAGGTCAATGCTGTTTCTGTGCATTATGATGACTGACCTGCATCCACAGGGAAGCGTATCTGGGCTCCTTTTTACCAGGCGATGTTGGGAACACCTTGAAATGGGCACTGGTGGATTTCAATTCCAGCCTTCCAGAAGCCACTCCAAATGGAAATTGAGCTAAGGGATGTAGCTAGAGTAAGTAAACAACTTTAGGTCCTGGACAACAATTTTCACATACAATATAGTGTGCAGGGAAAAATGAAGCCTCAGGACCCCAATTCACAGCCAAAAAGAAAAAAGCATTAAGCTGGAAGCTGAATCATGCAAGAAACTGCCTTTCCTTTTGTTCCTAAGCGGATAGCTACAGATAAAGGGTTACGTATCTCCACAGGAAGCTGGTCTATGTTCACCTTATCTTATGTAAAGGACTGATTTACTGCATGTGAGATGAAGACATAACTGACCATTCCCCACCTGCTCTCTTTCTCTTGCAACCTGAGGACGACCACAGGCTCCCTATTTCCCCTCCAGCCCACCCTTCCTCTCCAGCCCACCCTTCCCCTCCAGCCCACCCTTCCTCTCCAGCCCACCCTTCCCTCCAGCTCACCCTTTTCCTCCAGCCCACCCTTCCCTCCAGCCCACCCTTCTCTCCAGCCCACCCTTCCCTCCAGACCACCCTTCCCTCCAGCCCACCCTTTTCCTCCAGCCCACCCTTCCCTCCAGCCCACCCTTCCCCTTTCACTACTGAAGCCCTCAAAATCATCTTGGGAGGAAGGCACAGACCACAGACTGTTTCTGTGATTCCGTGTTTTTTTCTTCCAAGCATGTCCTTAACCTTGACAGAATTACCTTTTAAATGGATTGAGATTGGTCTCAGGTACCTTTTGGTTTACAATCGCATGCCTCAGCCATCACACAGCTCCCTGGCTTTTGTCCTCTTTTACCAAAGGAGGAGGGTGAATTCCATGATCCTAAAACCCCTTCAGCTCTCCATATATTTCTAGGGGGACACAATTACCTAAGAGATTAGAGAGAGCATCATAAAATACGAGTAGACGGTGTGTGGCAGTTAGGGTTAAGTTTGGCTGCATAAAACAGAAGACACAAGCTAACAGAGGCTCACACATAGAAAGGTCTGTCTTTTCACATGAAAGGAATCTGAAGGCAGGCAGTCCTCCCTGTGCACTGGATCTGTGATCTTATCAGAGAGCCCAGCTTCTCCTATCATTCCCTCAGGCACTTCGACTGAAGGTGGTTGTATCTTCTAGATCACCTCACACCCCAAGAGAGCAGCTTTCTTCCTGCAATCAGAGCTGCATTCAAAGCAGCAGGAAAAAGAAAAAATAAAACAATGTCGTACTCAGTAGTTTGGCTTCTTTTAAGTCCTTTTGGATGTCTTACTCAACAATTCCACTTCTATCACATGGGCCAGAATGCACCAACATGGCCACATGGGTGCACAAAGACAGCTGGGAAACGAAGCATTTAGTGCAGAGCCTTGGTCAGAAGAGGAGGAAGAAATGGATGTTGAACCAACTGTTTCTGTCACATGGCGTTTTAGTTGAGCTTGGAAGGATGAGTGGGTTATTCACAGACAGGCTTGGAGAGAGACACAAGCAAGGATCGTGTGTGGAAGAAGCACGCTGGGAATTCGGAGGATAAAAAGAGTCTCCCCCTCACTGCAGATTCTTCTTGCTAAAAACTCAAGGGCTTCTGAATTATTTCCATACTTTTTCTTTCTGAATTGAGAAGATTTACAATTCAATTATATGTAACGCTGAGACGTCGTCTTCTTGGGGATTGTTTAAACACTAGTCCGTTTGGGTTGGGAAAGAGAAACCTAAGACCCAAGTGCAGGGAGAGGGAGTTTCAAGGTTCCTGGAACAAAATGCTGGAAGGAATTCAGGCAAAATATGCCATGGTCTTCTGATTGCTCTCTGGTGCCTGTTGTGAAGTCTAAAAGCTGTGATGCTCCCCAGGAATGGCTGTGTTCTGAAAGCTTTTCCAGGAAACTGTCTTGAGCTGGGCTACATTGTTAGCTCTCTGCTTCACAGAAAGAGCCTTCTTGAAGTCCAGAGGGCACTTAGATAAGACGGATTACATGGCACTCAAGGTTTCCTCCGTGGTTTTCTTCCAGACATCTCTGAGGCATCAGAAGCAAGGGTCAACAACTCAGTGTCATAGAAATTTTAAAATGAATAAAATATTTGGATGGAAGGAGAAACCTTCAAAATGATGCCTATTATTTAGCATTTTATCTTCCACAAAGCAAAACAAAGCTATAAACTTCTCACTGCAACTGTGAGGGAAGAGAATCCTAAAACATTTTGTCTTAGCCTGTTTTCTGCTTCTCTTAGCAGAGTGCCTGAGACTGGGTAATTTACAAAAACAGAGATTCACTTCTCACAGTCCTGGAAGTGGGAAGTACAAGGTGAAGGGGTGGTGGGCATCTGGCAAGGACCTTTGTGCTGTGTCATCCCACAGGAAGGTGGAAGGGCAAGAGAGCATGAAGGAGTAAGAGGGGTCAAACTCACCTTTGTAACAGACCAATTCTTGTGATAAGGAACCCACTCCCCCAATAACAACATTAGTCCACTCACCAGGGCGAAACCCTCATGACCTGATCACCCCTTAAACATCCCTCCCCTCAGCACTACTGCATGGGGGATTCAGTTTCCAACACTTGAAATTTGGGGGACACTTTCAAGCCATAGTAAGAAAGAAATGGCAAAAATAAATTACTTAGACAGTGTTTATCACTAATAATAAGATATGCACAAAACATCATTTATAGTCTATATTCACTATAATATGTTGTGCTCTATTTGCATGTTACTTTATGCAAAGAAATAAAAAACAAAGAGAAAAATTTTTGAGAGAGGTATTAAGAAACAGCACCATAACTTTAGTTAAACTGAGAAACTGGTGGAAGTAATTATTTTAAAAACCTTTTTTATTTGTTGGTTGTTTGGAAGTCAGTGGTGACATTTCAAGGAGGAGTTGTCATTGGGAAGGCAGATTTCAGGAGGCTTTCGTGAGAGTGTGTGAGGAAGATGGGCAAGGAAGGAGGACAGGTGACTTAGAAAGATTCTTGGTGGCAACTGGAAGTGCAGAAATAGAATGATGACTTCAGGCAGAAGCAATTCAAGGAATGTTGTGCTTTTGCTTCCCTCTTTCTGTCCCTCTCCCCATCTCTCTTTCCATCTCTCTATGCCTCTCACTTTGTCTGTCTCTGTTTCTCCCTCTCTGTGCCTCTCTCCTGGTTGCTCTGTCTCTCTTTGTCTCTTTTCAAGACTCTGTGTGTGTCTGTGTCTCTCTCTTCCCCTCATTTCTTTCTCCATCTTTCCATGTCTCTCTGTGTCTCTGCTTCTCTGACTTTTTCTGTCTCTCTCTCTCTGTCTCTCTCACTCTCCTTCTTTCTTTCTTTCTTTCTTTCTTTCTTTCTTTCTTTCTTTCTTTCTTTCTTTCTTTCTCTTTCTTTCTTTCTTTCTTTCTCTTTCTTTCTTTTTTCTCTTTCTTTCTTTCTTTCTTTCTTTCTTTCTTTCTTTCTTTCTTTCTTTCTCTCTCTCTCTCTCTCTCTCTCTCTCTCTTTCTTTCTTTCTTTCTTTCTTTCTTTCTTTCTTTCTTTCTTTCTTTCTTTCTCTCTCTGCGTGTGTGTGTGTCTCACTCTCTTGGTTTCTCACTCTCACTCTCCATCTCGCAGCTCTCTTTGGTTTCACTATGCAAGCTGACTTTCCCCACCTGATGATCCAGTAGTATTAGCAGGAACCGGGTGGACTACCCCCACCACCCGCATCCTGTACCCATCCATGAACTGGGGCAGAGGAGAGGACTGATCTCGCTACTTGGCCTGGCTGGACGTGCTGACCCTCAGGATCACAGGCAGTGGAAGGAGCAGTCCTGGAAGGTCAGAGTGGGTCCTGTGATGGATGGAAGTGACAAGTATGTTGAGCAACAAAAATGACCAGCACTTGGTCTATGGCAGCAGGAGCTCAGAAGTGAGGAATCCTAGGGCCTTAAATGAGTGGCTCATTGTGGCAAAAACTTTTTTAACAAAAAAAATAGCCCCTTGGGCCACGCGCGGTGTCTCAGGCCTGTAATCCCAGCACTTTGGGAGGCCGAGACGGGCAGATCACGAGGTCAGGAGATCGAGACCATCCTGGCTAACACGGTGAAACCCCGTCTCTACTAAAAAAATACAAAAAACTAGCCGGGCGAGGTGGCAGGCGTCTGTAGTCCTAGCTACTCGGGAGGCTGAGGCAGGAGAATGGTGTAAACCCAGGAGCGGAGCTTGCAGTGCGCTGAGATCCGGCCACTGCACTCCAGCCTGGGCGACAGAGCCAGACTCCGTCTCAAAAAAAAAAAAAAGAAATAGCCCCTAAGGAGGGTTCCAATGACCACCTCTTAAGCAATACAATTGACCCGTGAACAATGCAGAGATTCCGGCACCAAGCCGCCACACAGTTGAAATTTCTACAATAACTTTTGGCTGTACCAAAAGGAATTTACTAATAGCCTATTCTTGGGTGGAAGCCTCAGTGGTCACGCAGAGAGTCGGTTAACGCACATTTTGTGTGTTGTATGTATTGTATAGTGTATTCTTACAGTAAAGTAAGCTAGAGG
This sequence comes from Macaca nemestrina, assembly GCF_043159975.1. Classification (NCBI taxonomy): domain Eukaryota; kingdom Metazoa; phylum Chordata; class Mammalia; order Primates; family Cercopithecidae; genus Macaca; species Macaca nemestrina. The sequence goes on from NW_027257875.1 coordinate 17,075, forward strand.
AAATCATAGGAAAAATGTGTTTACTATTCATTAAGTGGCTCATCATAGAGTTTCTTGTCCTCATTTTTGCTTTGAGTAGGCTGAGGAGGAGGAGGTGGCAGGAGAGGAGGAAGGATTGGTCTTGCTGTCTAAGGGGCGACAGAAGTGAAAGAAAGTCCAAGTGTAAGTAAGTGACCCACGCGGTTTAAACCCTGTTGTTCAAGGGTCAACTGTTTGAACAGGGAAGTTTTGAAGTGACCTCTTTTTTTTTCTTGAGACAGAGTCTCACTCTGTTGCCCAGGTTGGACTGCAGTGGCTTGATCTTGGCTCACTGAAATGGAAGTGACTTCTTTTCAAATAGGGCATGGCAGGGAAAGGGGGCGGAAAATGGCAAAAGTCTGCCCCACAAACTCAGGACCAAGATCCCCAATTTCTTCACCTGGTGAGTGGGGCTCTCATTCCCTAGACCACAAAGTCTATTTGGGTTCAAAGATCACCTAGGCTCTGAGCTTGGCCTTCCAAGAGAAGAGGTATCTGGGTCCTCCCAAGAATGCAGAGCTGTCCATTCCTGGATGAGTGACCGCAGCTCTGACCCTGTCCCTGGTCTGGGCTTCACTCCTCCTCCTGTAGGCGGCCGCGGCCACAGGCTCAGGAGTTCTCTAACCCAGGCAACACGTGGTTGTGGGTGGGCGTGCTTGCAGGCAGAGGAAGAGGTCTGGGGCTTACTTGAGAATCTCAATGCTGACACCCAAAAAAAGGTAAAAGCTCCTGCAGGATGCTGGCATATACAGCTAACAAGATAACACTGTGGGTGTACATCCTGGCACACAGGAAGAGTATTCTTGTTCATGGCGGCGGTTTCAAATATTTCAGTGAGTTCTCCCTTGAATGCCTCTGTCGGGAGCCACTTCAGTTCAGCGTGGGCAGCAAGGGAGCGTCAAGGACTGGTAGTTACGAATTCAAGCTTGTACACAGCGACAGGTCACAGGTCTGTGGAAGATGCCTGTCAATCAATATTCAGAGGTAGCATTCCATAACTGAAGCATAGGGCATATCTGACCTCATCTGACATGGCTAAAATCATGATTGTTTTTCTAACTGGGAAATTTATGTAACTGATTTGCCAATAAAGAACCATCTCTCTCCCCCATTTTCTGACATAACGCTAGTCATTAGGGAAATGTTCCGATGATGTTCGTGAAAGAACAAACCAATGTCTTCCGCTGTAATACCACCCATTTCACACATATGACTCTTGCTGCTTCCATGTGACACTAAAAGTATCAGGAGTGCCAGGAAGTCTCTTTAATCATCGTTCTCCAAGGTGCTCAGGAGATGAAGTCATTCTGTGAAGTGGACTTCAGTTAACACCACTGAGAAAATGTCCTAGAGAAAGTAAAACTTGTAATGGCCTCATACTTTACAGAAATAATGCAACTTTCTTCTTTCGTTTCTTTCCAGTTTTTAGATATTAATATTAATTGGTTCAGGGCAACCTGTTTCTGCATCAAAGTCTTGGGAAGCTTCCACCTGTTTTTATTTTATTTTATTTTATTTTATTTTATTTATTTATTTAGAAATACAGTCTCACTGTCACTCAGGCCAAAGTGTAGTGGTGTGATCACAGCTCACTGCAGTCTCAACCTCCCAGGCTCAAGCCAATCCTCAGGCCTCCACCACCTGAGCAGCTGGGACTGCAGGTGTGCCACCATGTCCTGCTAATGTTTTATTTTTATTGTTTTATTTTGTGTAGAGTCAGGATCTTGTTATGTGGCCAAAGCCGGTCTCAAACTCCTGGTCTCAAACAATACTTATGTCAGCCTCCTAATGCGCTGAGATTATAGACATGAGCCACGGCACACAGCTGATTTATTTATTTATTTTCTCAGAACTATGCGACCTGATTCTTAATACATAAGGAAATAGAAGCCAGACAAAGGTGGAAGTAGTTACACACCATGTGAGTGTCATTTGGCACTTAGACAAGAGAGGCAGATTATAAAAATAAAAGATCCACATGTCGCAATTGACTGTGGGCTTGGATATGAACTCCAGCACTTTTTACTTTTATTTTCTAAGAGATAGTGTCTCACTCTCTTATTCAAGCTGGAGTGCAGTGATATAAGCATAACTCACTGTAATCTCAAACTCCTGAGTTCAAGTGATCCTCCTGCCTCAGCCTCCCAAGTAGCTGGGACTACAGATGTGCCATCGCTCCAGGCTAATTTTTTTTTTAATTTTGTAGAGACGAGGTCTCCCTGTGTTGCCCAGGCTAGTCTCAAACATGTGACCTCAAGCAATCGTTCCGCCTTGGCCTCCAAATCGGTGGGATTATAGGTGTGAGCCACTGTACCTGGCCAAGAAATCAGCTCCACCTGTTTTCTGTATAAAGTTTAGCATCCAGATACAAAGCAAAATAACGTTTAAAGATCAAAGAATCTGAAGGGAAGCTTGTGGGAGGGGAATGGGCTGAAGGCAGCGTTTTTTGGTCTACGGTTTTGCTTATTCTTGGACTTTCCAAAGTCCCGAAAGAAGCAGAAGGCAAGTGAGAAGGGAGGAAGAGGCGGGAGGAAAGGAGGAGGGCTGCGCCTCTGAGGTTGCAGATTAGCCCAAGGCGGCTCAGTGGCTGGGAAGGAAGGAAGGAAATTCCCAAGCCCGAAGGTAGAGACAGGGTCCTGGGTCCAGCAGAGACTGGAGGGGAGGAGGGTGCCGGGAGCCAAAGACCTTCCTGCTAGCATTGCAACCTCTTAAACTGCTTAGGCTTTTATCCAAATTTGGTATGTCCGCATTTTGTAGACCTCCAAACCAAGTCACTCAGGGTTACCCAAGCAGGAAGGAGAGGATGATAGGAGAAGGTGCCCCATCTGATGATGCCCTTCTGGCTTTTATCCATTCCTGGGAATGACTCTTTCTCCAACTCGGGGGATGCCCCTCTGGGAGAATACAGTGGCATGGACCAGCAGTGGAGAATTCCAAGTCCAAAAAACGATTGGCATTTTAAGGAAAGTAAGAAATCATCCTGCATATATGAAACATTGGGAAAAAAGGTTATTACTAATAATTCTCAAGAGACCACTCTGGTGAGATTGGGTTTCTTGGGGATGTGTGGAGTAGGGTATATGTACTGAGTGGGCACATCCCACCATTCAGACTCCTCCCTCAGCTCCTGTCTACTGTAGCAGTCAGAAGGCAGCTCCGGTCCTCATCTCCGCTGAGCGACCCACTCACTCATTCACTCACTCGTTAACTCATTCACTCACTCACTCACTCATTCACTGCTTCACTCGCTCACTCATTCACTCACTCAGTCCTTTATTCATTCACTCACTGTTTTACTCACTCGCTCATTCATTTACTCATTCAATCACCCATTCACTAACCCATTCACTTACTCACTCACCCATTCACTCACTCACCCATTCACTCACTCACCCATTCACTCACTCACCCATTCACTCGCTCATTAACTAACCCACTCACTCACTCATTCACTTATTCACTAACCCATTCACTCACTCATTCACTCATTCACTAAGCCAATCACTCACTCATTCACTCACCCATTCACTCACTCATTCATACCCTCATTCACTCACTCAGCCATTCACTCATTCGCTCACTCATTCATTTACTCACTCATTTCCTCATTCATTCACTCAATCATTCACTCACTCAATCATTCACTCACTCATTCATCTCTTCATTCATTCACTCACTCACTCACTCATTCACTCACCCTTTACTCACACACTCACTCATTTATTGACTCATTCACTCACTCATTCGTTCATTCACTCACTCACTTCTTCACTCACTCATTCACTTGTTCACTCACTGACTCATTCACTCACTCTTTCCCTCACCCATTCACTCACTCACCCACTCGTTTGTTCACTCACTCATTCACCCACTCACCCATTCACTCATTCATTCACTCACTCATTCATTCACTCACTCACTCGCTCATCACTCATTCCCTCAGTCACTCACTCATTCACTCACTCATTCACTAAGTCGCTCATTCATTCACTTACTTATTCACTCACCCATTCACTCACTCACTCTTTCACTCATTCACTCACTTAGCAATTCACTCACTCACTCACGTTCACTCATTCACTCATGTACCCACTCACTCACTCATTTACTCCTTCCCTCATCCACTCACTCACTCATTCACTGACTGACTGACTCACTCACCCATCCACTCATTTACTCTCTCATTTACTCCTTCACTCACTCACTCCTTCATTCATTCATTCAGCAGCATCCATGACAGATTCACTCTGTCGTGGGCTCTGCTGTTGCCCTGGGCCTGCAGCAGGGAATAGTCAAAGATCTCTGAATCCACAGCATTCAGAGTTCAGCAGGGGGACCTCTGGAGAAGCCCAGTAGATAGGTGAAATGCCCCATGTGTGACAATGATGAGGATGTTTTAAGAGAAGCAGGGAGGGAACAGGAGTGTGCATAGAGCCCAGAATTTCTAAGAGGGTGATCTGGGGACGCCTCACCACTGCAGAAGACCTTGCAGGACAGACTTGAGGAAGGTGGGCAGAGTGGGTAGGGAAAGGAGGGCCTGGGCTGAGGAAAGAGCAGTCTGGGCCTGAGGTTGTCGGGTGCCTGCATCGGCCTCTGGGCAACACCAGGATCTGAAGGGACCAGAGGACAGGCCAGTGTACCATGTGTGGGGCCTGTGACTCCAAGTCAGCAGAGAAGATGCCTGAATTACCTCCTGATAGGTGCACCCTGACTTTGAAGTTGAGCACACCCGAGGCATGGAGGTGGGGTGGATGTGGGGGCAGAGCAGGGGATGGGGAGGGAGCCTGTTCCGGTCCAGGTTAGAGGAAGTGACTTGGCCCCAGTGGCTCCAGATTCAATGAAGAGCCAAGAGGGACTTTCCTGAGGGACTTAGATGCCGGGGCGGAGGAGCACTGCAAGGCTTCAGCCTGAGTCCCTGGGAGGATGGAGTCACCAGGAGCTGAGGTGAGGAAGACTGAGTGGTGGGGGGTTGTGCGGGGGTGCAGAGGCCTGAGCTCAGTTTGGCCCCTGCAGATTTGAGATGCCCACTCCATGCACAGGCGGAGACGGCAGGGAAGGGGAAGAGGCTGCAGCTCAAGTAGCCCTGGAACGTGCAGCCCGACATCCTGGGGCACTGGGTCATGGTGCCCTCATGGCTGGGAGCTGCTTCCCTCCTGGGATGCCACAACTCCTTTAGAGCACATCGGCATCTCCTGCGCTCACCACAGAGGGGAAGCAGGAAGGACATCTGTCCCTAGGCATGTTCTCCTTCACCTTGTCCTAGGCAGGTCCCAGGCAGCACCTCCCCTCCCAAGTGGCTCACCTTGGCCCCTGCCTCTAGTGTTCACAGCCAGACCCTCGAAGAGGGCTGGACTCAGCGGCTCACTTCTAATGAATAGAACCAGGCAAAAGAGATGGCGATCTCTCCTGAGCTTGGATTGGGAGGGCTGCAGGTTCCATCCACTGGTACTCTCCCCCTGGGTCTTGATAGGTGCTAGTTCTGGCATAGCCAGTCACCTGCCCAGGGCAGAGGGAGGCCTTAAGCTGATGCCACGGAGAGAGTGGGGCCTTCAGTCCAACAGCCTGCAAGCAATAGAATCCTGCCAGCAACACAGAAGCGAGCGTGGAAGCAGCTCCTCCCCTGATGAGCCTGAGCCTTCAGAAGACACAGCAGCCCTGGGCAGACATCTGCAGCAGCCGCAGAGAGCCCCTGGGGCAGAGGGCCCAGTGAAGCCTGAACTCCCTGCCCAAGGAGTAATCATTCCTGGGGTACAACTGTGTGCTGGTGTGGGCCACAGTTTGGAGTAACCTGTCAAGGGACAATGAAGAACAAACACACACCTCAGGTCCTACTGGGTGGAAGCTGTACGGTCAGCATGGCATGTAATATCTGTCAGGCCTCTGAGCCCAAGCCAAGCCATCGCATCCCCTGTGACTTGCAGGTATAGGCCCAGATGGCCTGAAGTAACTGAAGAATCACAAAAGAAGTGCAAATGGCCTGCCTCGCCTTAACCGATGACATTCCACCACAAAAGAAGTGAAAATGGCCGGTCCTTGCCTTAAGCCATGATATTATCTTGTGAAATTCCTTTTCCTGGCTCATCCTGGTTCAAAAAGCTTCCCCACTGAGCACCTTGTGACCCCCACTCCTGCCCGCCAGAGAACAACCCCCCTTTGACTGTAATTTTCCTTTACTTACCCAAATCCTATAAAACGGTCCCACCCTTATCTCCCTTTGCTGACTCTCTTTTCGGACTCAGCCCACCTGCGCCCTGGTGAAATAAACAGCCATGTTGCTCACAAAAAACCTCTTTGGTGGTCTCTTCGCAGGGACGAGCATGACAATATCTTCCAGTTGAATTAGAAGATTCATTGCTAAGGCCAAAGATTTTAAAAAAAGGAGAACCTCTAATTGTAGCACCATTAAAATACATGACTTGCAAAAAAAAAAAAAAAAAAAAAGAGCCATAGCCATTCTTTTCCATCTTACCTACAGGTATATATTAATATATGTTAATTCCCTGACTGACTGAGCAATGGGCCAAACTCATAAGAACAGATGTGTGAGGACCGTCAGTGACCACCCTGACCTCAGCCCTTATATACAGACAAACTTTTGAACATAATCTGTAGCCTTGGGGGTCTTGACACTCTAAATTTTATTATGTTTAATTAACTATTTCTATTCCCTAAGCAATACCTGTTCATCGGAGAGAAAAAATGGCATTACCTATACTAAGCAAAAGAAAGGAAATAAAATGCTCAGAAACATTTACATATATATGCAGACACACACACACACTCGCACACTCGCACGCACAGGCTCGCACTGTGTCTAGGCCTGACTTTTCACTTATTTATATGTCCTGAACTTATTTCCATTTCAGTAGACACTTATCTTTGTAGCGGTAACAGCAACTAAATATTATTGCAGCGTCTATTTTTACCATCATTTATTTAACTCATCATGTTTGAACTGTTAGGTTGTGTCTATGGTTTTCTGTGTTATAGACAATTTGATGACAAATGACCCATCCCCTAATGTTCAATATAAAAATATCAATTGTATAAGGAGATAAGGGGTATTTGGCTGAAATAAAATTCAGTGTGCCCTACCTTCTCCACATGTAATATGCTCTAAAAAGGCACGAATAATTAAATTAGCCCTTCTATTCTCCAGCACAGATCCTGAGTCCAGCGGTGGGTGCAGGTGCTCAGAGCCTCGGTCTGCTCTTCTGCCCGCCAGAAAGCAAAGGCCACTCAACTGCCACCTTAAGACACCCAGGATTCTCCTCTCCTTTTTTATTAATAGAATAATGCTCAGGCTCAGTGCATGAGAGCAGCGCTCTCTGACTTTGCATTCATCAGAGTAACCTAGGTGGTTTGTCTAAAAATATACATTCCCTGGCTGCGCTGGCAGAAACTGGACTTCAGTGGTTTAGTGGGGGTGTGCATAGGACAGGTGATTCTGAGGACCACGAGGGGTTAGGAATTTCCCCGTTCATTCTGGCCAAGGGAGAGAGCAGACCATCCAGCATTGTCCGCAGCATATTTTTTTTTCCTCTTTTGCAATGAATATTTGATGCTCAGCGGGATGAGCCCCAGGATGAGACACACATCCAAGAAAAATCCATGCCTCTCCATCTGTTCCCCAGGATTGCCCTTTGGTGAGACTCTCCTTTGCGATTGCTTCGTATTCCCCGGTTCATAGAACAAACCTCTTCTTAGTCTCTTTTGTTGTCTCTTATCTGTTCAACAAACACCCACTGCGCAGGACCATCCTTCGGTAAGCCCTCGAGTGGGGCCGTTTGGCAGCCCTACTTCGTGGGGTGAGCACTGAAGGAACCGGGGCCCCATAAGCCCGTGCTTTTGTGGGGGCTGCCCCCTCTCCCGTCTCAGGGTAACCGGCACCAGGCTGTTAAGCTGTGGATGGACAACCGCACATCCCATCGGGTGTGCGTATTTCAGTACGTGGAGTTGGCCAGTGAAGTCAGCCGAGGTCAGCACAGCGTACAGCAGCGCGCGTGTCCGTGGGGAGGAAGGGTCGTCCCACCTCCCCTTCAGGCCAGTCGTGTTGCGCCTCCTCCTGCCCCACTCTGACTTCCGCGCGCCCAGGCGTCTCTGAGGGTCGCGCCCCGATACCCTCCTCCACCCCAAGGCTTCTTCTCCCAAAGGGCCGGGCTGGTGGCTCAGGAGCGCCACAGCCCCCGTGGGCCCGGGAAATCGCAGCTTCGTCATAGCTAAGCCCGCCGCGCTCAGCTTTTCTCGCCACCTGAATGATCCACTCTCCGTGCGTCCTTCCCGACCTCAGGCTGCAGAGAAAACTTGGGGGCGGGGGTCGAGGAAGCCGCGCCCCGGGGCTCCCAGCGCAGCCCCCAGAGGAATCCTGCGGGCAACAGCAAGCTGTGCGAGCGGCCGGGCTAGGCGCCGACAACAGCAGGAGCGGCCGGGCCTGCCGCGAGCCTCCGCGTCCAGGTAGGGTCTCCGCGCCCCAATTCCATCCCGCCCCGCCATCGGCGCTCCCAGCAACTGCGGGGTTTCCACCCGCCCCGGCGTTCGCGCCCACTCACGGTCTCCCTTGCCCCCCCGGGAGATGCTCCCCGCGTTCTATTCCGCCCCTCCTTGGCGCGCCCAGCCAACGTTGTGACCTCGCCCCCCTGCGGTCTCCCTCTCCCCGGACGCTGCTCCTGCCCCCACCTGTGGCGCTCCGGGCATCTCTAAAGCCCCCAACCAGAGTCCTCCAACCCACCCGTGAGGCTCGCACACCAGCAACGCGACCCCACCCACAGGGACCCCGCCCACCTGTGTCGGTACCCCCCGCACCTGCGACCTCCCCCATCGCTAGCGCGGCCCCTACCTACGACGACCCCCGCGTAGGTGCTCCTGCCTACACACGCCCCCTCCCTGCCAGCCCCTGTCCTTTCCCTGCCCCTTTCCCTGCTCCTGCCCCTAGCCGCGCCCCCGCCCCCGCAGGCCCTCCGGTGCGCTCGGGCCCCGCCCGTCACTGCCCATTGGCGCTGGCGCCAGGCGGGGGCGCGGGCGGGGCAGCAGTTCCGAGTCCGGCGCGCGCGGGCAGGGTCCCCATTGCCTGCCGCGCACCCGGACTAGCGACTACCCTCGGCCTCCTCTCCACGGACGCAGACGACTCCCGGGCCCCCAAGGGCTCTTTCCGGAAGTTCCTGGAGCACCTCTCCGGGGCCGGCAAGGCCATCGGCGTGCTGACCAGTGGCGGGGATGCTCAAGGTGCGCGCCCCCCTCCAGGCGACGAGGTCGGGACGGACGGAGAGAGGGAGAACAGGGCGAAGGGGATGGGGGGATAGGGCAGAAGAGTGGGGGAGCGATGGGAGGACCCGGGGAAAGATGGGGAAGCGATGGGAAGAACCGGGGAGAAGAGCGGGGAAGCGATCGGGAGAACTGGGTCGAAGCCGGTGCCCGGGAGCGGCAGGGCAGGGGTACCTGCGGGGCAGCGTGAACCGTCAAGGCAGCCCCGGGGTCCTTGCCGGGTGGGGCGGATGAGGAAGGGACATGGCAGTAGGAACCTCCATCCGAAAGATAGGGAGCTTTCCATCCCGTCCGGTTTATGTTTTAAATTGAACCTGGCAGAGCGGTCGCCTGGAGCGCCCTTGGGGGTCGTTCTGCCTCTGAGCTGTAGGACTGGGCCGGGCTTCCCCTCCGAAGCGAGGGTACAGCGCGATCACTTCCTAAGTGCCCCCCCGCCCCCCAACTCCGCCCCACGCCACCACCCAGCATGTCGAGGAACAAACGGCCGGGTCGCCGCACGCCTCCTGTAGCCTCGTGCCCCGCGCGGTGTGGGCGGGGTCCCGGCTGCTGCAATGCAGGACGCGGCGGGGGTGCTCTGGGTTCCCGCCTGGCGTCTCCGAGGCGGTCCGGCAGCCCCTCCCGTTTCCGCTGGAAGATTTACAAAAAGGGTTTCTTGTCCTCGCATGTGCTGTCGCCTTCCGGCTCGTGACAAAACTGAAAACTAAAGCGGGTCCCAGGCCCTCCCCGCCAGCCTCCGCGGACCGGAAGGACCAAGAAGCGGGGACTCCGGGACGTCAGCGGCGCCGCGGCGCGGGCTCTGGGCTTCCCCTGCCCTGCAATGTGGAAGCGGCTCTCCGGGAGGGGCCCGAGCCTGGGCCCACGACGCGGGCGCGCCGGGAGGACATTTAACATTGAAGAGCGGGAGGTGATGGAGAGTGCGCTCCCCAGGCCCCGGGTGCACGTAGGGGCGCCTGTGCCCGGGATCAGGAGGGTGAGGCCTTCTCCGTCAGGTAGCCTTGTTAAATCTATCTGAAAGTCACAGATAACTAAGTATCAAGTCGTCACAGATATTTATGTATCCTGAATGAGATGGCTACGGAAAACATGAAAACATCGTTACTGGTTACGTGCATGATGCATCCAAAACATTGTTAGCTGCACAGTGGCAGCACTGATATTTGTGGGCTTTTGAACGTGTGGACTGGAGTGTTAAGAGTCCTTCAGAGTTATGACAGTAGTTTGATTTGAATGTTCTTTTCTTGGCGAATAAATGCTGTACATTGAATTTACCCAGGAAACTAGGAAGGTGAACCCACACGAAGGACACAGACCTGTGGGCTGCTCCAGGCACCATTAGGGCATTGCGGGGCCTGAGCCATGGGCTTCCCGTTCAGCCTCTTGAGAGCCGTGACGGCGTCTCTGTTCTGCCTCACACTGGGCCGGCTAGTTTCATATTCTTGTTATGGTTCCGAAGCTACAAGCGGTTGGATTCTGCGAGTCGCTCTCTGTCTTCCTCCTCCAGCTGCTTTCAAATGGGTCGTCTCTTTTTTTAGAACTGCTTTTTTTAAGCAGTGATTGATGGGGTGAGTTGTAGTGCTGTCCTGAACTGCAGAGGGGGCGCGCTGAGGAACCTGGGTTTTGATGCTGTGCACATCAGCTGAGTCAGCAGCCCAGGGCCCTGTCAGTCCCATTATTAAGCTTATTTCTTGCTCTTCGACGCCTTAAAAAAAAAAAGCAAACTCCTGCTTGCCGTCACTGGCTGTTTGGCAAATGGGTGTTTACCCTGGAAAGAGGGACATTTTGTCCTCTGGACCGTCTAAGGCGCCCTTTAGTGACGTGGTCCGTTTCTGACCACTCTATTCTGTGGGCGTCCTTCCTGCTTCCACCTTCCCTTTCCAAACGCCTCCGCCTCCAGGGCTTTAATTTTCCTTCTGTGTGTGTGTCACGCAGAGGTTATGACTATTGCGCCAGTGCCCTTATTATTATTTTTTTTTTCCTGCGGAGGTCCCAGAACTTGCTACATCTCAAAAGAAGCAATTGCATCCATTTGTTCGCGAAGATCATAAACAGTGCCCTCTAAGGGAGACTAATTGGTCAACCCGTCTGCTGTGGGTAGAAAGACAGCGGTGGCCGCGGAACGGGGGCTCTGCCTCTTCAGAGCCTGCACAACCATCCTGCTTTCTTTCTTCAATATCCAGAAGGGGGGTTAATTTTAATAAGCCCTTGAAACCAACAAAGCAGGAAAGTGCAAAGACATTGAGTTGCGAGATTTAAAATTACAACCAGCAGCCTCTCATTCTTCCTTCACTGGGGGTTGCCGCTTCGTTTTGGGGCTGCAGGGTATGTTTGGCAGCGACATCGGACCTTTGTGCTGTGCGACTCATGAATTGAGATAGTTCCTTACTAAGTGCTTTGTGCTGTAGGTATGAAAATGGGGATAGAGGGAGCACTGTCCGGGGTGGAGAGGCGTGGAGAGACGCTGTGATACATAGCAGGTCCTTTTCTTCTGGGCTCCTGGTTATAAATCTTTTTTTTTTTTTTTTTTAATAGCCTGACACATGGTTTTTGTGTCTTTTTTTTTTTTTTTTTTTGAGACGGAGTCTGGCTCTGCCGCCCCGGACTGGAGTGCAGTGGCCAGATCTCAGCTCACTGCAAGCTCCGCCTCCTGGGTTTACGCCATTCTCCTGCCTCAGTCTCCCGAGTAGCTGGGACTACAGGCGCCCGCCACCTCGCCCGGCTATTTTTTTTGTATTTTTTAGTAGAGACGGGGTTTCACTGTGTTAGCCAGGATGGTCTCGATCTCCTGACCTCGTGATCCGCCCATCTCGGCCTCCCAAAGTGCTGGGATTACAGGCTTGAGCCACCGCGCCCGGCCCTGGTTTTTGTGTCTTAATTAAAAGATTGAAGACTGTGGGCCAGACGCAAACTAATTCCATTGGCATCAGAGAGAAGGATTCTGTGCATATTTATCTATAGGAATAATTGATTTTTTTTTTTTGTCGAATTATCTGGTTAGTCAAATCATACATTACAGAAGTAATATTTAAAATTAAAAAACAAAAAATAAAAAATGTATCTGTAAACCTATCCCCCTTCCATTCCAGTCTTTGTCTCTGTGTAATTTTAGAACCGTGAACCACGATGTACAGAGTTTATACTCTTTTAATATCTTGCTACTTCATTGTTTTAATGTTTAATCTTTAGGTTGATGTATCACAGGTTGCTTGATCATTTCTTACAGGTGTTTGGTTTAGTGTTTTTTTTTTTTTTTCCCTTTAACTCTAATGTAAATTTGAGTATTTGGCTGGTAGTTTTAGCAGGATTTAAGGCAGAGCCTCAGTTAGGGCCGCGGATCGATTTATGGTCCCTAGTTTGAGGAGGGAGGCGGCAATCTGCCCTTTCTTCTATAATTGATATGTTGAATCACAATGGACATTTACTTGATTTTGAGTACTTGGGACTCCCCTGGGGTTCACTGATATTGCAAGGTCAGGACTGGGGATCTCCTGCTGGAGAGGCCCCCAGCGTGCCCAGCGCAGGGTCCTGAGCGCGTTGCTGCAGGACAGAAGCCCTGGGCTTTGTCCTCCAGCAGCCATCACTCTGGGAAGGACTGGCTACTCCAGGAATGAGGTCTATGCTCTGAAGCCCACAGTCAGCAGACCAGCAAAGGTCAGCACAGACGACCTTCTATGAATCATTCATTTAGCAAGCATTCATGGAATACACACTCCGTGCAGTTGGAACTTAGAGTGGAGGGCCATCAGCTCACTGTTGTCTGAGCAGAGCTTGGTCTCTGGCTCCCTGTTGTAGCCTCCGCTCCTAGGAGGTGCACGGTGAGTGTTGAGGAACCCTCCACAGGCACAGGTGCCGAACAAGGACCCCTCCCAAGGGCGTCAGCCCTGGGCCCTGAGCTCTGAAGAGGAGGAAGGCATTCCTAGGGCCGACTTCCCTTCTGGATACTGAGCTCTGCACAGAGAGAAACTCTTCCACATTCACTGCGGTGAAGTTCCTGAAACAAATAACACTTTAGAGACTGGGGCCTGCATTCCCCGGAATTTCCATGGCCACAGGTGGTGGCTGCACCGTGCGACTGGAGTCTGCGTTCCCCAGAATTTCTGTGGCTGCAGGTGGTGTCTGCACCATGCAACTGGTGTCTATGTTCCCTGGAATTTCCGTGGCCAAAGGTGGTGACTGTACCATGTGAATGAGGGTCTGTGTTCCCTGGAATTTCCATGGCTATAGATGGTGGCTGTACCATGTGTCTGAGGGTCTGCCTTCCCTGGAATTTTTGTGGCCACCGATGGTAACTGTACCATGTGACTGAGGGTCTGCATTCCCTGGAATTTCTGTGGTCGCAGATGGTGGCTGTACCATGCAACTGGGGCCTGCATTCCCTGGAATTTCCATGGCCACAGGCGGTGGCCGCACCATGCATCAGGTCCTCTCTCAGGAGTTGGTGTCATTCTCTCTGTTACTCCCTCACCTGACACAGAGCGGCAGTTCCTGACCTTATCATTCCCAGGAAACACACAGGCATCTGTTTTGGATCCTTGTTTTATTTCCCCATTACCTTTGTCATCAAAGGGAAATTCACATCCCTATAAAGCCGAAAATGGTGTGGGGCCCCCTGGTGGTCTTTCCAATGCATTATCAGCAGGTAAACTAGACCATATGGGCCAGTGTACCTGAAATGAAAACAGAAAGGTAAGTCGTGTCACTAAGCTTTCCTGGGAGATTCAGGGTCTTTGTCAGTGACAGAGTCATCCAAATTAAGTTGTTTGTTCACTGCAGATCGACACGGTTAGCTGTGTCGGGATTAAACTTACCCAGTGTCGACAGAGTGTAGCTTAATCCTCACGGAGGAGTGTCAAGTACATTGAAGAATAGCTGCCGAGCCTGCTATTGTCAGGAGAGGGGCAGGTGCCTCTCTCCCTTAGCCCAGTGCTGAAGGAGGCCGGTCTCACATCAGGCCGTGCGTGTGAGCGAGCTGGATTTTTAGCACGCTGGGACGATAGAGCACAAACATCTATTTTTAACTTGTGGGTGACCTTCTTCTGTGCTGCTTGAGTCTCTGTGGACCTTTCTCTGTTTCCTTCCTGAGGAGTCTGTGCCAGGGTCCCAGACGTTCTCTGCGCTGCACCTCGGCGCCTGCCCACTCAGGAGCCTCCTCCTGGTGACTGTGGGACCGGGCTGGGCCCACACTGTCAGCATCGTCCGGGGTAAGCAAGCCCGTCCCTCCACACCTTAGTGTCCCCAGCTGTTGAACAGGGCTAATCAACTGACCGTCAGGATTAATGGGGATCAGATGCGCTCATCTCATAGCCCTGCTTGGTAGACAGCCACTTCCACTCTGTCCTCCAATGTGCTACTCTAGACTTTTGCTTTACCTCCATTTAGCCAGGTGATTCGAGGTGACAGTGACTGTCAAGAGGGACGTACAGAGGAAATCAGTGGAAGAGAGCTCGAGGAGCAGACATGGGTGCAGGGAACACAGTGCGGGGAGCACGGGTGCAGGGAACATAGGCATGGGGAGCACAGATAGGTGTGGGGAGCATGGGCGTGGTGAGGATGGGTGCGGGGAGCAAGGGTGCCCGGAGCACAGGTGTGGGGAGCACGGGTGCGGGGGGCATGGGAGCGGGGAGCACGGGGACCCGGAGCACAGGGTATGGAGAGCATGTGTGTACTTGCTCTGCTCTGACAGATGCTGCTGAGCACGTACTCAGTGATCAGATGGGTCAGAGCCTCAGTGCCTCTTTTTTAGAAAAATTATTTCTTTTTTTAAAGATAGGACTTCCCTCTTCCTGGTGGCCCCTTTTAGTCGATACTCTTTTAAGCCTGCTTTTCCAGAGGAAAGCTAGGAAGGATGGCCTATATAGGTCCCAGTCTGGGCATATCTGGAAGAATGACCTGTTTTAGGTTTGAGTCTAGTGTATCTGGGGACAACTTTGAACCTCCATTCAGAGTCCCAGAGCCACCTGTAGAGGCTCCCCAAATGTCTGCTGGGACTTTCCCCTCTGCTCGGGGATGATGAAGAGCAGAACCTCATCCCGCCACGACCTCTGGGGTCCTCCTTCCTGGAGGGCAGTGCCTTGGTGGCCAGTGTGTGTAGGAGGCTGGGCTGGCACCTTCGGGCTATGCTCTGCAGCGGCGGCTCGTGACATGGGGCATTCTGTGCTCTGCACCGGGACTGTTGACGTGGGGCATCCTCGTGCACTGTGGACCACATGCGGTGCACATGAGCCAGACAGCTCCTGGAATTTGGAGCCTGATTCTACCTCAGGCCATCCACCTGTCTGTGGCACTTCTGGGGGATTGTGAGGACCATATGAGTCTGTGTCCCCACCCTCACTGGCTGGACACCTGTGCCAGGCTGGAGCTTTATGTGTCACCATGCCCTGTTCTGAGTTGTGTGAATATTTATTTTCATTACCTACTCTCATGAGCTTTCCTTTTTTAAAAAAAAAATTCAGAGACAGACTTTGAAGTCCCCTGGCCCCACCCTTTGTGGACCTAATGGTATTGCAGAAATTATGGCTTCAATTATGTGTAATAACTGGGGCTACTTTGAAAGTCATGTAAAGGAACAAGGTGGAGTGGCCATTTCAAGCAGTACATCATGCTGGATTCTTCAGTGAACATTATCAGGCTTTCAACACATTTTCTCTTTTTCTTTACTTTGGAGAATAGAATGGGTGCTCAGAAGCTGTTGGAATTTAGTAACAGAAAATCATCCTTAAGGAGCTATTTAAGCAAGGGGACAGTTGGAGTAAATGTAAGTTATGAACACACACTTATTCCAAACCAGAGAAATAAAAGCATCAACTGTGCTGGGGTTGAAACTTGGTTGCTAGTGTGTCTTTCCTGCCCACAGTGACTGTGACAGTGCTGTGGCCAGGAAATTCTGGAAAGAAGACTTGGTGCCAGTGGTAGTTTTTGTGACGATTCATTTGCTTTCAGCTCAAGTGACTATAGTCTAACTTGCAAATGGCTAGGTCTCCACCAATGGACCACGACATTGACATAGGAAAAATGAGAAATGGCCCTTGGGTTTTTAACAATTATTATTTTTAATGGATACATTATGGTACATATCCATGGGATACAGTGTGATATTTCAATACCTGTTTATCATGTGTAATTAGCAAATCAGGATAATTAGCATGTCCTTCTTCTCAAACATTTGTCATTTCTTAATGCTGGGAATATTTAAAATCCTCTGTTCTAGCTGCTTGAAAATATACATTAAATTATAAACTACAGTCACCCTACAAGGCTATAGCACACTAAACCTCATTTTTACTATCTAGATGTCATTTTGTATCCATTAGCCAACCTCTCCCTTTCTGCCTTCCCGCCGCCCTTTCCTGTCTCTAGGTTCCACTGTTCTACCTTCAGAGGGTAGAATATCATTTTCCTCATAGAGATCTTTAACCCTCTTGGTTAGACTTCTTCTGAGGTATTTTTATTTTTATTTTATATTTTTGTAGCTAAATTGGATTGCTTTCTTGATTTCTTTTTCCACTGGCTCATTGTTAGTCTATAGAAATGCTACTGACTTTTATATGTTTATTTTGTATTCTGTAACTTTACTGAATTTGTTTATCGGTTCAAAGAGATTTTTGCTGGAGCCTTTTTTTTTTTTTTTAATATATAAGAGCATATTGTCTGCAAACAGACAATTAGAGTTCCTCCTTTCCACTTTGGGTGCCCTTGATTTCTTTCTCTTGCCTAACTGCTCTTGACTAGGACGTTGAGTGCTGTGTTGGATAGGAGTGGCACAAGTGGGCGTCCTTGTCTTGTTACAGGTGTCAGAGAAAAAGCTCTTAGTATTTCCCCATTCACCATTATGTTGGCTGTGGGTTTGTCACATATGGCCTTTATTGTGTTGAGGTATGTTTCCTTCAGTGCCTCGTTTGTTGAGACTTTTTATCATGAAGCAGCGTTGATTTTATCAAATGCTTTTTCTGTATCTGTCGAAATGATATGGTTTTTGTCCTTAAATCTGTGGATGTGATGTAGCGTGTTTATTGATCTGTGTTTGTTGAGCAATCCTTGCATCCTGGGATAAATCCCACTTGATCATGGTGTATAAACTTTTTGATTTACTGTTGGATTCAGTTTGTTAGTATTTTGCTGAAGAGTTTTGCATCTGTGTTCATTAGGGGTATTGACCTATAGTTTTCTCTTTTTATTGTGTCCTTGTCTTATTTTGGTATCAGGGTAATGCTTGGCTTGAAGAATGAACTTGGCAGAATTCCCTCCTCTTCAATATTTTTGGAATAGTTTGAGAAGAATTGAAATAAAAATTTGTAGAATTCAGTTGTGAAGCCACCAAGTTCTGGGGTTTTCTTTGTTGGGAGACATTTTATTATTATATAGTCATACGTGTTACTCATTATTGGTCTGTTTAGGATTTCCATTTCTTCTTGGTTCCATCTTGGTAGGTTGTACATGTCCAGGAATTTATCCATTTCCTCTAGGTTTTCCAATCTCTTGACATACAGTTGTTAAAAATAGTTTCTAATGATCCCTTGTATTTCTGTGGTATCAAATGTAATTCTCCTTTTTTGTTTCTAATTTTATTTATTTGGGATTTCTTTTTCTTTCTTAGTGTAGCGAATGGCTTGTCTATTTTATTTATCTTTTCAAAAAACCAACACTCTTTTCTTCATCGTTTATATTTGTTAGTTTCCATATTATTTACTTCCTCTTTGATCTTTGTTATTTCTTTTCTGCTACCACTTCTGGATTTGATTTGTTCTTCCTCTTCTAGCTCACTGCAGTTCATTGTTAGGTTGTTTATTTTAAATCTGTTTTTTAAATGTAGGAGTTTATTGTTATAAACTTTCCTCTTAATACTGCTTTTGCTGTATGTCATAGGATTTGATATGTTGTGTTTCTGTTTTCAATTATTTCAAGAAATTTTTAAATTTCCTTCTTAATTTCTTCATTGACCCATTGGCTATTCAAGGGCATATTGTTGAATTTCTATGTATTTATACAGTTTTGAAAGTTCTCCTTGTTGTTGATTTGTTTTTTGTTTGATCGTTTATTAAACTTTATGTTCTAAGGTACATGTCCACAATGTGCAGGTTTGTTACATATGTATATATGTGCCAAGCTGGTGTGCTGCACCCATTAACTTGTCATTTAAATTAGGTATATCTCGTAATGCTATCCTTCCCCCCTCCCCTCACCCCACAACAGGCCCCGGTGTGTGATGTTCCCCTTCCTGTGTCCAAGTGATCTCACTGTTCATTTCCCACCTATGAGTGAGAACATGCGGTGTTTGAGTTTCTGTCCTCGCGATAGTTTGCTGAGAATGATGGTTTCCAGCTGCATCCGTGTCCCTACAAAGGACATGAACTCATCCTTTTTTATGGCTGCATAGTATGATGCCATGGTGTAAATGTGCCACATTCTCTTAATCCAGTCTGTCATTGATGGACATTTGGGTTGCTTCCAAGTCTTTGCTATTGTGAATAGTGCCACAATAAACATAGGTGTGCATGTGTCTTTATGGAAGCATGATTTATAATCCTTTGGGTATATACCCAGTAATGGGATTGCTAGGTCAAACGGTATTTCCAGTTCTAGATCCTTGAGGAATCGCCACACTGTTTTCCACAATGATTGAACTAGTTTACAGTCCCACCAACAGTGTAAAAGTGTTCCTATTTCTCCACATCCTCTCCAGCACCTCTTGTTTCTTGACTTTCTTTCTTTCTTTCTTTCTTTCTTTCTTTCTTTCTTTCTTTCTTTCTTTCTTTCTTTCTTTCTTTCTTTCTTTCTTTCTTCCTTCCTTCCTTCCTTCCTTCCTTCCTTCCTTCCTTCCTTCCTTCCTTCCTTTCTTTCTTTCTTTCTTTCTTTCTTTCTTTCTTTCTTTCTTTCTTTCTTTCATTATTATTATACTTTAAGTTCTAGGGTACATGTGCATAACGTGCAGGTTTGTTACATATGTATACTTGTGCCATGTTGGTGTGCTGCACCCATCAACTCGTCAGCACCCATCAACTCGTCATTTACATCAGGTATAACTCCCAGTGCAATCCCTCCCCTCTCCCCTCTCCCCATGATAGGCCCCGGTGTTTGATATTCCCCTTCCCAAGACCAAGTGATCTCATTGTTCAGTTCCCACCTATGAGTGAGAACATGCGGTGTTTGGTTTTCTGTTCTTGTGATAGTTTGCTAAGAATGATGGTTTCCAGCTGCATCCATGTCCCTACAAAGGACACAAACTCATCCTTTTTTATGGCTGCATAGTATTCCATGGTGTATATGTGCCACATTTTCTTAATCCAGTCTGTCACTGATGGACATTTGAGTTGATTCCAAGTCTTTGCTATTGTGAATAGTGCCGAAATAAACATACGTGTGCATATGTCTTCATAGCAACATGATTTATAATCCTTTGGGTATATACCCCGTAATGGGATGGCTGGGTCATATGGTACATCTAGTTCTAGATCCTTGAGGAATCGCCATACTGTTTTCCATAATGGTTGAACTAGTTTACAGTCCCACTAACAGTGTAAAAGTGTTCCTATTTCTCCACATCCTCTCCAGCACCTGTCGTTTCCTGACTTTTTAATGATTGCCATTCTAACTGGTGTGAGATGGTATCTCATTGTGGTTTTGATTTGCATTTCTCTGATGGCGAGTGATTATGAGCATTTTTTCATGTGTCTATTGGCTGCATAAATGCCTTCTTTTGAGAAGTATCTGTTCCTTGTTGTTGATTTATAGCTTTATTCTGTTACAGTCTGAGAATATCCTAGATGTTATTTCAATTTTAAAAAAATGTATTGAGACTTCTTTTGCAGCCTAGCATGTGGTTGATTCTAGAGAATGTTCCATGTACCAATGAGAAAAATGTGCATTCTGTATCTGTTGGATGAAATGTTCTGTAAATGTCTGTTAGGTCCATTTGGTCTACACTGTACTTTCAACTTGATAATTTGTTGTTATTTTCTATCTAGATGATCTCCAGTGCTGACAGTGGGGTTTTGAGGCCCCTACTATTGTTGTGTTGGTGTCTCTCTCTCTCTCTCTCTCATTCTCTCTCTCTCTCTCTCTATATATATATATATAAATATGTGTGTGTGTGTGTGTGTATATATATATATATTTGAGACCGAGTTTTGCTCTTGCTGCCTAGGCTAGAGTGCAGAGGTGCAATCTCAACTCATTGCAACCTCCACCTCCCGAGTTCAAATGATTCTCCTGCCTCAGCCTCCCAAGTAGCTGGGATTACAGGCGTGTGCCACCATCCTGGGCTAATATTTTGTATTAGTAGAGACAGGGTTTCACCATGTTGGCCAGGCTGGTCTTGATCTCCTGACCTCAGGTGATCCACCTGCCTCCACCCCCCAAAGTGCTGGGATTGCAGGCATGAGGCACCGTGCCCAACCTCTCTCTCTAGATCTACTAATATTTGCTTTATGTATCTGGGTGCTTTGTTGTTGGGTGCACATATACCCGTAATTGTTATATTCTCTTGCTATGTTGATCTCTTTATTACATAATTACCTTTTTACAGTTTTTGACTTAACTTGTGATTGGTCTGAAATAAATATAGCTACTCTTGCTCACTTTTGAGTTCCATTAATGTGGAACATGTTTTTCCATCCCTTCACATTTAGTCTATGTGTGTCTTTACGGCTGAAGTGAGTTTTTTGTAGGCAGCAAATAGTTGGTTTTTCTTCTTTAAATCCACTCAGCCCGTCTATATCCTTTAATTGGGAAGCTTGGGGTTATTTTGCTATTGATATCACAGTCCAGACATTAAGATTTCCTCACTTAAGTTATTTGTACACAAATTCATATGAAGAGGAAATAGAGTTTTTCTTTTGTCTTTTAAAGATAGCGATGGATTATTATTTTGATTTCATGCAAGTGAGGGACTCACCATGCCTGTTGGAATTTTAGAATTTCTTTCCGGTTATTAGGAACAGCAATGATCTGTAATGGGTTCCTGGAATCATCCAGTGGTGTTCTGAATATCTTAAAAGTTTGCTTTCATGTCTCATTTTCTATTTCTCCCCTAGTAGCCATGCACCCGGGGCTGGAGATGGCCTTACATTTCCTTGTTTTTTAATGATTTCTTAGGTTTAGTGTTTGACACAGTTCGGATTCTGGATAAAATCAGCCCTTCTGGGAAGTGTGTAAATCAAACAAGGACTTTCTGGTGGTGTTATACAGGTTTCCCATGCCCCATGAGTACAGGAATAGCTCCCTGGGGAAGGAATATGGGCACATGATGGCAGGGAGCCATTCTTGGATGGTCCCATCGTTCTGCAGGAATTCTCCTGCAGGGAGAAGAAGCACACGGCGACTGAGCTGGTAGGGATTCTGCTGATACTTTTGATCGTTATGATTTGCTCCTGAAAGGTGATGTGGGATGAAGCGCAATATTTAGAATGCTGACATTCCTTGAAACAAAGATATGGAAAAAATCTTATAATTGCAGGGTGCTTGGTAGTTTTCAGCCGCTCTCATGTGGATCCTTTTTCGTCCTTCTGAAATGCTTTCTCAGGAGAGAGCATTGTTCTCTTTATATAGATGAGGAGCCTGGGTTTCAAATGGGTAGGAATTCATCACAGGCATTTGAATCTTTGGTTTCCTGGAACATTTTCTATTCAAGTATAGACCACATGGCCTCTAAAGGCTGGCTCACTCTTTTTGTTTGTTTGTTTTGTTTTTTGAGATGGAGTCTCGCTCTGTCGCCCAGGCTGCAGTGCGGTGGCCAGATCTCAGCTCACTGCAAGCTCCGCCTCCCACGTTTATGCCATTCTCCTGCATCAGCCTCCAGAGTAGCTGGGACTACAGGCGCCCGCCACCTCGCCCGGCTAGTTTTTTGTATTTTTTTTTGAGCAGAGACGGAGTTTCACCGTGTTAGCCAGGATGATCTCGATCTCTTGCCTTCGTAATCCACCCATCTTGGCCTTCCAAAGTGCTGGGATTGTAGGCTTGAGACACCGCGCCCAGTTGGCTCACTCTTAACACCTCGATTGGGGATCCAGCCTCACCTCTGGGATGGGTGGCAGGAACTCCACAGCCATCCTGGGTGCTCTGGGGTGGGGTGGCAGAGCTGTGGCAGCCCCTCCCAGCTGAGTAGCAAGGCCGGGGAAAGCTCATTCCATTCCCCTTGGTTCTAACCAGGTAGAGGCTTACACTGCACATTTCCTTAGCTGGGAACCTTTAGAACTTTACATTTAAAATCTAATCTGTGATCCAGGGGTAGATACATTGGTACTCACTGTACAAATCCTACATTTTTTGTATATTTAAAATTTTTTTCATGTGTGTCATGGACGACAAAAGAAATGCAACCCCTTTGAGTTAGCTTTTCTGTATAGCATCTTCTAGAATCAGGAGGCTTGCCAGGGTTTTGTTTCATCAGAAATCAAAATCTTTCTGCTCAAGAGATGGCATTATGAAACTCTTGGTTGTGTGGTTTCCGGGAAAGAAATATTCTAACTGAGTTCCAGGAGTCACCTCTGTGGCGTTTCTACAGGAAAAGTGACCACTCTTGAAGCTTCACTGTCACTAGCAAGAATGATTGTGATGGTTTCTAAGCGGTCTCCGGCCAATCTTTAGTTCTTTTATGCAGAGTGCTTTTATTCCAATTGAAGTGCCCTTCGGTTTAATGGTGACCTCCTGTTATTACAGGGATTGCAGCCGCATTTGATGGACGTGAACCTGCTCATCACTGGCTCCCCAGCTTCACCTCTGGGGTGGGTGGCAGGAGCTCCACAGCCATCCTGAGTGCTCTGGGGTGGGAAGTCCCTAGTGGGAGTGGAAGGTGCATGGCCGGGACGTTCCTGTGCCATGTTCCACACTGGTGTGTGCGCGTTTCTGCCTTGTTTCTTCTGTCCGTGCGTCTGTTGCGTTTTCTCCCTTCGTGCGTCTGTGGCCTGTTTTCTCCATGCGTGCCTCAGTGGCGCGTTTCCTCCATCCATGCGTCTGTGGCATTTCTTCTATCCGTGCGTCAGTGGCGTTTCTTCCGTCCGTGCATCTGTGGCGTTTTCTCCATATGTGCGTCTGTGGCGCTTTTCCTCCCTCCGTGCATCTGTGGCGCTTTTCTTTGCTCCGTGCCGTCTGTGGTCTGTTTCCTCTGTTCATGCGTCTGTGGTGTTTTCTCCGTCTGTGGATCTGCGGCGTTTCCTCTGTGAGTCTGTGACCTGTTTTCTCCGTCCACTCTGAAGGCTGTCGCTTCTCTCTAGTCACCACTTACTGATCGCTCCCTGTGTGCTGAGCCTCTGTCAGGCGTGTGGCGTGTGTCACCTGTGTGGCAGGGGTTTGTGTGACACACAGGGACACACGCTTGGGGAGCCGCAGTGATGGGGTCATGGCCACGCAGCTCAGCCCTCGGTCTGAGGGGCTTGGTGTCCACCCAGCTCTTCCCGAAGCAGCCTCGGGGCGGATCCCAGCTCTGCTTTCTCTCCTCAAGGCACCTCATGAAGTAAATTAAGCAAATCGAAAGTAGGAAACAGTTGTGAAATGAGACCTGGTTTCAGGCGTGTGTGGTCATTTCTCTTTACATGCTTACTTCATATACCCCAAATGATATACTTTTCCACCTGGTGTAACAATTAATTACCAGCCATTACTGGTACAAAATTCCATGAAGGGTATTTGAGGAGGGCATAGTCTCAAAACCATGCTTTATTTTCACAGCTCTGATTTGCATGATAAAACTGTCAGGACTGTGACTTTGTTATCTTATTTTTATTTTTAGACCCTTGAAAGGAAGTTATTTAGTGATTACTTATAATTATGAAAATAATCTAATGATTAGAGAACCTCATTAGAACAAGTATTATATTTTCTGTTCCTTATGTAAATGAAATCTTCTTAATCCAGGCCGATGTTGGCAGGAATGGTCACGTTTAAAATGGGTAAGATGTTTATGTGATGTGCAGACCTCCCTCATATCGTCTCTGGAACATTCCAGGACTTCCATCTCGATTCTCACTTGTTGACACCCTACCTTGTTTTGTGATTATTCTTGTTTGCATCAGAATTTTGAATCCACATACCTGAGATGATACTTACGTATGCATGTACACATGCATGCGTGTGCACGTGTGTATGCGTGTGTATGTGCGTGTATGTGTGTCCATGTGCACGTGTATATGCATGTATGTATGTACATGTGTACGCGTGTATATGTATGTGTGTGCGTATATGCGTGTGTATGCATGCATGTGCGCATGTGTGCATGCATACGTATGTATGCACACATGTGTGCATGTGTGTGCACGTGCACACACGTGTATGTGTGTGCGTGTACATGTGTAGGTATGCGTATGCATGTGTATGCATGTGTGTGCACACAGGTATAGCTTTCCCTTTCATACAGGCTGTGTTGAGTATTGCTGTTAGGCAGTGACAACTTTCCATTTCCTCAGTCAGAAAATGGGTAGGTCATCATTAATAAAGATGAGCATTCAATATCAGGAATCCCTAAAGACAATTGAAATTGTCATATTAAATAAATTCCAAAACAAAGATAGTGTTCTGTACTATGTGTTCACATTGAACTTTCTTATAAAAATTGGTGTGGATGTTTCCCACTTATTGGAAATCACATGACTAGTTTAAGCCAAAACGTGGAATATTAATTCTGTCTTCAGATCACCTTTGCATATTTATGATTGATCTGTTCTGTTGTTCTGGAAGTTCTGAAAGCCACTCTGTCTTACCCTAGCTGGTGCCACGGTTGTGAGAATTCAGGGAAACAAGGTGTCTGCCAGTTTCAGTATTTTAGATCTCAAGCTGCCTCTTCTGCATCATAAACCAGTCTTAAAGAAAGACATAGTGTGACTTGTAGTGGATTATATCAGTTTTATTTTCTGTGGCTGAATCGTCACTCTACCTTGTGAATTAATGTAATTTTTCAGATCGTCTTCATAACATAGGGAGGTTCTCCAGTGTTGAGTGCAGGTTCAGTGAAAGCACTAACACTGTTACTACGGACTTCAACAGACTTGTTTTCCGAGGTGATAACCCTGGAGTCAGGCATTCAGTGTCCGCCCATCACTTCACTTGGTTCCGAGTACTCGGTCCCCTCCCGCTCTCCTTCCCTGCACCCTTCCTTCTGTCTTACCTTCTTTTTGACTCATAGGCCCTCGGCAGATGGTGTGTTGGGGGCAGGTGTCTGCTGTGAATCTTCGATAACCTTGGGAGACAACTTTTTCTTTGGAGCGAGACCCCTCTCAATAAACTTTCAGTAGCCCGAGTATCATCTGTCGTGTGAACTATTTGTGGAAAATGTTCAGCATTTTTCCTTGGGTTTTGGCCGATCTTTCTCCACCTGCCAGTTTCTTCTCAGTTTGCCGTGTCTGTACCCTCAGCAACCCCGTTCCAGCCCTGGTTACGTGTGAAGTAATTGAAGAAGAGCTCTGCAGATGAGAGAGTGCATGTCGCCCCCCGAGTTCCCTTCCTGGCCTCTGAGTGTGGGTTGTGTTTTGTTCTGAGGGACGACTCTGAGGCTCCTGGCCCCTGTTTTGGAGCACCCCACGCCAAAGTGGGTGTAAAATGAAAACTGGGTTTATGCTGTATTATTATAATTCATAGAGCGGATGATTAAAATGCTTGAATCTGAGCAGCAGCTGAAAATGAGGACATGGTACCAGTTTGGATGTTGGACGACCTTCTTGAAAACACTTTCATCATACTTTAGAAACCGTGCGTGTGCTGTTTTCTATTTCATACTTAGAATCTGTACAGTGTGTGTTGTATGAATGTGTTGCATGAGTGTGTTGTGTTGTATGTGAGTTGCATGGGTTGTATGTGTGTTGCATGTGCATATTGTGTTGAGTTGCATTTATTGTATGTTTGAGTGTTGTGTGTTGTATGAGTGTGTTGTACGTGTATTTGTGAGTTGTATGTTTTGTATGTCGTATGTGTGTTGTATGAGTGTGTTCTACGTGTATTTGTGAGTTGTATGTTTTGTATGTTGTATGTGTGTTGTGTGAGTGTTGTGCATTGTACGTGTGTATGTGTATGTTGTATATGAGTTGCATGTATTGTGTTTATGTTGTGTGTTGTATGAGTGTGTTGTACGTGTGTTTGTGAGTTGCATGTGTTGTGTGTTGTGTAAGTGTTGTGTGTTGTGCATGCATTGTACATGTATTTGTGTTGAGTTGCATGTATTGTGTATGTTGTATGTGTTGAATGTTGTGTAGTGTGTTGTATGTGCATGTTGTGTTGTGCGTGAGTTACATTTCTTGTATGTGTTGTTTGAGTGTATTGTATGTGTATGTTGTGAGTATGTGAATGTTGCGTTGATTTGCGTGTGTCGTGTATGTTGTACGTGCATGTTGTGTTGAACGTGAGTTGCATGTTTTGTACGTGAGCTGTATGAGTGTGTTGTATGTGTATGTTGTGAGTTGTATGTATTGTGTGTATGTTGTGTGAGTGTTGTGTGTGCATGTTGTGTTGTGAGTTGTGTGTGTTGTGTGTTATATGAGTGTTGTGTGTCGTATGAGTGTGTTGCATGTGCATGTTGTATCTGAGTTGTGTGTTGTGTGTGCTGCATGAGTGCATTGTACGTGCGTGTTGTGTTGTATGTGAGTTACGTGTGCTGTATGTGTGTATGAGTATGTTGTACGTACATGTTGTGTTGTGAGTTGCATGTATTGGTTGTGTGTTGCCTGAGTGTTAAAAATGCATATTGTGTTGTGAGTTGCATGTATTGGTATGTGTTGTATAGGTTGTGTGTGTTTGTGTGCATTGTGTGTTGTCAGTGTTGTATAAGCGCATTGTACATGCGTGTTGTGTTGTTTGTTAGTTGCATGTTGTCAGTGTGTGCCGTGTGAGAGGCGGGGCATCCACATGACTGCTCCTCAGCGAGTCCTGCCTTGCAGCCCCTTCCGAGCTTGTATCCTCCGGAGCAGCCTAGAAGCAGCAGCATGTGTGCCTCTGCCCTTCCCCAGGAGGCCTCCGCCAGGTCCTGCGCTCAGCGCGTCGCTAGGCGGTCTGCCTCTCTGGTCTCTCTTGTCTCTCTCATCGTCCTCCTGCGCCTCCTCCTTCTCGGGACCTGCATCCTTCCTCTGTGCTCCCTGGCAAGCTACACCTGGGACGTGAGAGTTCAGGCTCTCCCCGAAGCTGTTTGCTCCTCTCTGAAGAGCGCCCCCCTTGGCTGGCCGTGAGCAGCTGGAGTGGATTGCAGGGAAGGGAGGTGGGTGTTCCTGTAGAGACACCAGGGTCTTACCTGGGGAGAATGGAGCCTGTGCTGGGCAGGCCGCCCTCCTGAGGAAGGGGATAGGGTGGGAGGAGCCTCTCGTAGATAAGGGGCCCAGCTCCTGCCCTCCTTCCCTCTATCCCAGTCAGTTGTGAGGGAGGGCGGGGCCCTAGGTGATTTCTATGCAGATCTTCAATTATCCAGGCTGTGAATCAAATACTTCTGTTTTTAAGATCAGAGGAAATGTCCTTTTGTTTGTCTGCCTTTTATTTTATTTTATTTTATTTTACTTTTTTTGAGAAAGTGTTGCCCAGGCTGGAGTGCGGTGGCGCGATCTCGGCTCACTGCAACCTCCACCTCCCGGGTTCAAGCGATTCTCCTGCCTCAGCCTCCTAAGTAGCTGGGATTACAGGTGCTCGCCACCACATCCGGGTAATTTTTGCATTTTTAGTAGAGATGGGGTTTCACCATGTCGGCCAGGCTGGTCTTGAACTCCTGACCTCAAGTGATCCACCCACCACGGCCTTCCAAGGGGTTGGGATTACAGGCATGAGCCACCACGCCCGGTCCGTCTGCCTCTTAGTTAGAACCTGTATATTTAATGTTTTAAATTTCACTTTTCCAGGTCAGAACAGTCGTGTTTCTTTTTCGTAGTGTTGCTATGAATGTCCTTTACGATGAGGAGACTGGGCTGGCTGCCCACTGGAGAGTGGTATCACTGGGTCAAGGTCACCATCTGCCCCAGCAGGGTCCAGAGTGTTTAGAGTCTTTCCTGGGCGTAGACACCCTTTTGTCTGACGTTCAGATAAAACCAATCACCATATTCAGTTAATCAAAGAGATCAGAGCTGGGAACGGTTAGTGCACATCCACCTCTCCCGAGAGTGTTCACGCCTCTTCCACGGGGGGCTAGGCTGCTGCTGAGCGTGGTTCTACTGGCTGTGGGTGTGGCCCCTTTCCTCAACCACAGCCATCGCAGACCTGCCACAGTTTTGATTCTTCTAGAAGAGAATAGGCAACACAAGAGAAACAAGATATGTTACATTTGAAACCTTTAAAAATTATTTCCTCAAACATTGTGTATATTTTTTGCCCATACCTAATGTGATAGCAATTTAGAAAAGATTAAAATGAAAAAAAAAATTTCCCCCATATTAAGTCTTTGAAAGGCATCCAACTTAGTTTTCATACAATTATTCTCTCTTTGGAGTCATACTTTATTGGTTTCAGTAATGTGTAACAAGTGCACCGGCATACACAGATTTAGGAGCAAACAGCTGCTTCCTGATTATAGTTCAGCTCGCGGGGCCCAGCTGTGGGGGTGCAGCCTGCGCCTGCCTGTGCGCCAATAGGGCTGGTCACCTTGAGCATCTGGGAGTGTCTGGGTAAGTGAGGTCTGGGCAAGGCAGCATCCACACACCTGCGTAGTTCTCACTTTGTCCACGTTATCCAGCAATGCCACAAAATTATCAAGTAAATGTTCTCCAAGCGCATATTCAACTAGTGTTTGGAAAGTGCATAGGTAGCTCCTACAGCACCTTCAGGAGGAGCTAGGAGCCCAGGAATGAGAGCAGGTGTGAGGCCTGTACTCTCTTTGCATAGATAAAATATGCATGTGCATATCTGAGGCCAGAAAGTTAGATTGGGGCCAGAATGTGGAAGTCCTTACCTGTCGGATACGAGGGAGCCACTGAGGGTTTCGGAGAGAATCGCCTCTGATGTGCGGCACGCCGTGGAGCCGGAGGGACAGAGCAGGCTCATGCAGGGCACTCGCCGTGGCGAGAGGAGGACAGAAGGCAGCCAGTGAGCTGAGCGATTCGGTGCCTGGGTCAGGACGGGAAGAGGGAGTGCAGGAAGGCGGAAGAAGCTGCGAGTCTGCACCCTGAGGTCGGCGTTGCCTTTTGCTGGAAATCAGGAGAAGCAAGTGTGGATCTGACTCGGAGATACTTACAGACACCACTGCAAGCTGCGAGTCTGGAAATACAGGAGGAGGCTTGGGGAAAATCTGGAACAGGGTGCATTTGCCTCTTACGTAGAAGTGCAGGTCAAGTAGCCAGAGTGTGAGGCGTGCATGTCTGGAGAGATGAGGCCAAAGGAAAGCCCACATTTGGAAATGGAGGAAGGGTTGGAAGACCCAGAAAAGGCCCTGCTTAGAGTCCAGAGAAGAGCTGGATGGCGCAGTTCACTAAAGTCCAGAGCCGAGAGTTTCCAGGAGAAAGTCCCAAGTGTTGTTGAAAACCAGGGGGCAGGACTCTAGTTGGAGCCTGCGAGGGGAGCCTGGCGGCCCTGATCCCTGAGAGCAGCCAGAGCCTGGGGGTCTCGCGGAAGTGGGTGGGAAGTGCAGGGAGCAGGTGGAGATGGTCCTTCAAGGCCTGGTGCTTCACACGGGCAGCCAGCCGTGGACCAAGACGCAGCTGGAGAGGGGCCTGAACCCAGAGTGTATCCAGGTGAAGCAGGGAGCCGGGAAGGGCAAAGGTATCCGGAAGAAAGCGGGCAGGCATGGAGCCAGGTCCCCAGGGAGGCTGCAGTCTTCTTTCTCTGTTCATGGACTGGTTGTTGGTTATTTTGAGTTCCCAAAGTCATCCACTCGGTGCGGTCCAGAGAAAGTTCCCAGGGTCTCAAGCCCAGAGCAGGCCTTGTGCTTTTCCGAACACGGTGCGTGTTGACTCAGGGTTACTGTCACTGGCTAATTCTAGCGTGTCTTTTGTTGAAACCTGCAGAAGAGTCTCAACCAGCATCAGCTTTTGAAGAACTTAGAAAACTTGTGTTCTTCTAATTCTGGTATTTTTGCCTGAAATGCCTCGTATATTTTTGGCTAGGTGTTCTTAGCACTTGTGTTATGGCATTTGGAGCTCTGTATTTTTGTGACGTGCTAGCTGTGAGGATGTTTAAAATTAGATTCCTAGAAATCAGGTTATAGGAGCTCTCGGCCACGCTTCATGGATTATGTTTTGACCCCTCATAGTGGATCCCGTTGCGGTGGCTATTCTTAGTATTTGTGGAACACCTGACTCGTGATGCTAGGAGAATGTGATTTGTTTTCTTTGTAAGTCTAAAGTCTAATGACCTTGTAGAGTCTTTATACCCATCTCTTATAAATCAGCTTTAATGTACTTGAAAGTGTCCTCACTGTGCCCTTGAAAAGCAGGTGCACATTTTAAAAGTCATCCTTTTAAAATCCTTTTCTCCAGCCTGTGCCCTTTGTCTGTTTTGTTTCCTTCACTGCAACATCATGAAACAGGGACAAGGGCTAGAATCTGTTTCATACACAGAGCTTGAAACAGGGACAAGGACTACAATCTCTGTTTCATCCACAGAGCTGAACTGTGCTGAGTGACCTGCTATGCTGATGTCTGTTTCTATCATGAGAGGGAACCCAGGCCTCTTGACTTTTCCTTTTGTACATTTTTTTTTTTTTTTTTTGAGACAGAGTCTCGCTCTGCCGCCCAGGCTGGAGTGCAGTGGCGTGATCTTGGCTCACTGCAAGCTCCGCCTCCCGGGTTCACGCCATTCTCCTGCCTCAGCCTCCCGAGTAGCTGGGACTACAGGCGCCCGCCACCTCGCCCGGCTAGTTTTTTTGTATTTGTTTTTAGTAGAGACTGGGTTTCACTGTGTCAGCCAGGATGGTCTCGATCTCCTGACCTCGTGATCCGCCCGTCTCGGCCTCCCAAAGTGCTGGGATTACAGGCTTGAGCCACCGCGCCCGGCCCCTTTTGTACATTTTCAAAAAGAATATTTTTTCCTCTCTCGGGTCCGTTCCACTGTGGGATTCTCTCCTAAGGCTGTTTCTTTGCCTTCCGTTTTGACAACTATGGTTTAGTTTCTGAGATGATGAAAGGGCAGTGAAAAGGCCTGGGAAAGAGAAAGCAGGAAGGGAAGGAATTATCTCATGATTTTAGTCAGAAGGAAATCACTCAGACAGAAACGCTCTTACAAGTGAGTCAGATCCCAGGAAGTGGGATTGAATAAATGGCATCGTATCACACAACTCTGTTTTACATTCTTGCTGTTGCCAGGGGTAACGAAAAGAACGAGTATATTCATTCCGAGGTCAAATATATACCTTTGCTGACTCTGACTATAATTAGCAGAATTCGTTCAGTTCCAGTTTGAGAAAACCTTTACAGAAGAGGGTCTTCGTGCACGTGTGCCTATTTCTATTTGTATGTTCACATGTATTTGAGTA
This sequence comes from Macaca nemestrina, assembly GCF_043159975.1. Taxonomy (NCBI): domain Eukaryota; kingdom Metazoa; phylum Chordata; class Mammalia; order Primates; family Cercopithecidae; genus Macaca; species Macaca nemestrina. Next base: position 48,708 of record NW_027257875.1, read on the forward strand.
TAAATGTGTGTGTGCCGTGTGTGAGACCTCATTATTTGAAATCAGGAAATGTGCAGTAGAGCTTATTAATTACGAGAAGGTACATTTGGGGGATAAACCACTTTGTTTAGAGTTGAATAATGGGGTCCTTGAGGGGTGTATATATGTATGTGTGTTTGCATTTGTGTGTATGAAAGCGTGTATTACATGTATATGTGTTGTGCATGTATGTGTGCCTTTGTGTGTAATGTACACGTGCATGCATGTGTATATGTGTGCATGTGTATCTGTGTTGCATGTATGCATGTGCATGTGTTACATGTTTAGGCATGACTGTGCACACATGTGGAAATATGCATACATGAGTGCTCGTGTGTGTGTAGTTATACATGTATATTTGTGCATGTTATGTCTATGCATTTACTTATGTATGTGTGTGTCAGAATGTATATGCATGAAAGTGTATGTATATGCATGTGTGTTTGAGTGTTGTATGTGCGTGTGTGTTTGAGTGTTGTGTGTATGTGCATGCATGTGTTATGTGTTGGTATTATGTGATTATGTGAATGTGTGTGCATGTGTGAATGTATGTATTGCATGTCGGTGTAGGTGTGCATGTGCATGTGCATGTGTGTGTGATATGTGTCTGTGCATGCGTGCATGTGCACATTTGATTTGTGAGTCCTCTCTGGGAGGGGCATGTTCCTGGAGACAGTGCATGGGATCCTCCGCTGTCCTCTCAGGGAGAGAGACATTGTGAAGGTTGGAGCCATTAGGTAAACATGCCTGATGTTCTATAAAATATATATTTACATATACCACTGGGGTTAAATATATGTTAAATGGGTGCAAAGCTGTTATATTGCATTAAAAGTCATGTCAGTACTTCCTTGTTAAAGGCTCTGTGAATGACTTCCTGTACATGGGACATAATACACCACACAGAATTACAGCGGGTCAATGATATTTGCCAGGAGGTCTGGCTTATGATTGGTATTTCTAGTTGCAGACATGCAGGTTGAGCTTTGCTGGACTTAGAGGAGGGTCATTGACTCTGCCCACTGAATGATACCAGCCTCTCTGCTGCTTCCTTGTTCTGCTGGCTTCATCCAGAGCTGGGACAGCTGCTCTCAGACGCATTGTACTTTTCTCTCCATAAAAATCTGCAGCATTTGTTAGCAGTCCAGTAGCAGACCGAGTGGCAGGTCCAGGGGCAGGTCCAGTGTCAGGTCCAGCATCAGGTCCAGCGTCAGGTCCAGGGGCAGGTCCAGCGTCAGATCCAGGGGCAGGTCCAGCCGCAGCTCCAGTGTCAGGTCCAGTATCAGGTCCAGCAGCAGGTCCAGCCAACTTTCCACACGGCCCATGTGAAAATGTACGCTCTCTCTTCCATTTTTCACAGCAGTAGTTATTAGTAGAGCCTACTGCCATTTCTCCTGGAGTTCCTCACAGTGGATGGTAAGCATTTGCTTTATTAAAGGAAAGTTCCATGCTCTTTGTGCTAAGTCTCCTCTGCCTTTCTGTGAGAGGCTAGAATTGGGATCGACCCTCAGCTGTGCCAGAGCCTTGGTTCTGGAATCTACTCTGTCTCAGTTCTGGAATCTACTCTGTCCTTGTTGCCTTCCATCCCCGACAGCCATCTGTCTTCCTGTCACTCCTTCAACACGGAGTCCAGCAGTGTGCACACAGGTGAGCATGTGTGGATGCTGGTTTCATAGGATCTTATCGGGACCTTAGTCATCTTTTCACTAGGAAACCGGACACTGCAAAGGACTTACAGAAAAGCCCAAAGAAGCTGTATCAATAGAATCATAGAGACAGAATTCTATAACCATAGGAAATGGCATTGATTATCATGAAATGTGCATTTATGTGAGGCATAGTAAAACATCACATTTCTTACGGGGTAAGAGCTTGGGAAAGAGATTATGAAAGTATAACTAGCTCTACTCTTGTATCGTGGAGGATGGTAAAGTGATGCAAGATTATTGTATAGAATGGAACAAACGGAATAGAATTATACAGAGTAGCTCAGAATAGAACAAACAGTATAATGTTATATAGGGTAGCATAGAACAGAAGAAACATTGTAACATTATGTAGTATAGTATTCAATAGGACAAATAGTATTGCATGGTCTAGAATAGAACAAGTGGGATAGTATTGCAGAGTATACAGTTGAACTAATGACGTAGTATTGCATAGCATAATACAGTCTAGATTAGAACACACAGCATAGTATTAATATTATGTAGTGTGGTGTGGAATAGTAGAGTCTCATGGCACAGAACAGAGAGGATAGTGCTCTGTAGCACTGATGCAGGAGTTTTGCTCTTTAGCTCAGCTGAGTCCAGGTTCTTGTCTCATGACCAGGAAGAAACAGGCACGTGGACATCGAAGAGTGAGTGCAGTGGAACTTATTAAGCTAAAAGGAAAGCTCTCGGCGAAAACAGGGGTCCTGAGAGCAGGTTGCTTGTTGCCCCCTTCCTAGCTGACTACAAGAGCTTTTATATAGAAGCTGATGGGGCTGGGCTCCCTGTCTGTGTAAGGAGCGATTTTCTGGTGGCTCCACCTCATTCCCCTGTGCGCATGGGGGCCCTTAGTCTGCTGTGAGCATGTTCAGGCCAGCCCCCTGTGCAAGTCCCCCTATCTGCACAAAACTGGAGGCTGGAGGCTCTCTGAGACCCTTTCCTTACTGTCCGCCTAAAGCAAGCTGGCTAACTCCTTTCCGTATAGAAGAAAATAGTTTAGAATAGAACACATAGTACAGTATTATATAGTACAGAATGAAACTGTTGTATTCTATCGTAGAGAATGGAATAGTATAGAATAGAACAAACAGATCGTACTAGTGTAGTATAGAATAGTAGCCTCGCGCAGCATGGACCAGTGTTGTGCTCCCTATGTACAGAGTGTAACCACCAGGAGAGCGTTCTTCAGTGGGGCATCACTGGCCCTTCATATTTCCTTGGTTCTGTGGAAATGGGGCCGGGGAGATAAGAGAGGGGGAGGAGGTTGGCTTTCTTACTTTTAAGGTGCTCATTACTTCTTGGGGATCATTTCATGGTCCCCTTTGGTAGTGTTCTGTGAAGCAGTCTGTGGACTCTGTAGGGTGAAATGTGGGGCAGTCTGTGAACTCTGTAGGGTGAAATGTGAAGCAGTCTGTGGACTCTGTAGGGTGAAATGTGGAGCAGTCTGTAAACTCTGTAGGGTGAAATGTGGAGCAGTCTGTGAACTCTGTAGGGTGAAATGTGGAGCAGTCTGTGGACTCTGTAGGGTGAAATGTGGGGCAGTCTGTGGACTCTGTAGGGTGAAATGTGGGGCAGTCTGTGGACTCTGTAGGGTGAAATGTGGGGCAGTCTGTGAACTCTGTAGGGTGAAATGTGGAGCAGTGTGTGGACTCTGTAGGGTGAAATGTGGGGCAGTCTGTGGACTCTGTAGCATGAAATGAGGTGTTTTATGTAAACAGTTGTCTCGTGCCTGGCACATGGCAGAGCCTCCGTGGATCTTGCTGTTGTGAACTTTCTGATAACTTCTCTACAGTGCCCTCCACACTATAAATACCACACACTGTGGGAAGTCCAGGCCTTTTCAAAGGCTGGGTTTCATTTTAACAAAATTGGAAAGCCCTGCATATTTGGAGTGGCCAGATCATCCTGCACTTAAATGACTTCACCTGTCCGGCTGGGTACAGCTGGCTTTTCTGTTTTTTCTCCGTTTCTTTCATCTGGCAGTCTCTTCAGGGAAACTTTGACTTTGTTGTCAGGAAAACACTGATTAGCGAGAGATCAGATAGCAGCTGTGAAGAATGAAAGCCACACTAGTGCCTGATGAGGAGAGATGCACCTCCCTGCGTGCTGCCAAGGTTTATGGAGCGGAATTCCCTGACGCCGCTGCCCTCACTGCCTGCACCTGCATCTGCTGTGGGTTCATTTCCTTATTGGACTTGGCTGGGGACCGCCTAAGGGGTGGATGGGTCAGGACTGGGTAATCTGGGGAAGGTGTGCGCGGCATTCCTGTTTGCAGTCTGTGTCCCTGTTGGAAGAGATACTTTTAGCGCATCCGTTAATCCAGATGTGATTAGCAAGGGCTGTCTCTCCCAGGTGAGAGTTGGTGCATCTCTGCTGAACCACTTCTGACTTCATCCTTTGTCAAGTCTGTTACAAAGAGAACTTTGGTTTCTCAAGGTTTAAGAATTAATGTCAAAGAGCAATTTAGTGTTCTTTTCGAGTCGCCAGCCTTGCTGTGGATGATTCGTGAGTCCTTGGTGGTCAGGGCCACAGCACAATCCGGTGGGCCGTCTGTTCCCCACCCTGGTGGATACTTTCTCACCCAAAGAAATGTATTCTGTTAACATGTCTCAAGTAGAATATTTTAGTAGGAGACAGAGTTATGGCTCTTGTTTTAATTTGTAATAGATAATTACTGTAGCAGGATCAAGGTTGAGACTTGCAGTGTAGCTCATGGAAAACACTGATTAGAAACACCCAAAATATATCACCAGCTTTGTTGCTGCAGTTCCAAGGGACAAGGAATGCATATGTTGTTTTTTTTTTTCTTTTGTTATTATTTTTTTATTTTTATTTTTTTTTGAGACGGAGTCTTGCTCTGTCACCCAGGCTGGATTGCAGTGGCATAATCTCAGCTCACTGTAACCTCTGCTTCCAGGGTTCAAGAGAATCTTGTGTCTCAGCCTCCCGAGTAGCTGGGATTACAGGTGCCTGCCACCATGCCCAGCTAATTTTTGTATTTTTAGTAGAGACAGTGTTCTCACCGTGTTGGCCAGGCTGGTCTTGAACTCCTGACCTCAAGTGATCTGCCAACCTTGGCCTCCCAAAGTGCTGGCATTACACACATGAGCCACTGTGCCTGGCCGCCATGACCATTTTAAATGTGGCACTGAATATCTGCCTTTTTTTTTTTTAAGAAGTGCAGATGTCACCCCTCACACCTCTATTCTGGGGCTGGCCTGGGCTGGCCAGCAGGGTTCCCAGGCTCGAGGCCATGTCTGAAGTGTTGTTGGACAATGTGGATCTGTGACCCTTGGTCTTTGGGGACGTGGGGACCCCGAGACACCCACAGTCTTGCGAGGGTTTACGGCTCTGTGTGTGGCTGCTGTGAGGCAGCTTTGGGTGGGGAGGAAGGAGAGCAGAGCCCATCTGTCCTGGTGTGGAAAATGCCCAAGAAAGTGGGGGCCATGCACCTGTTTGATAATACGAAGGCATGCTTCTCTTACTGCAAATACAACTTTTAATGGTTTTCTGCCAGAAAGACCCTGTCCTTTATGGAGGATACATAGAGGATCATTTGGCAAAGGATTGGGGATTTGGGGTTAAACTAAAAACAAATTAATTTCATTTTTTTGAGTTAATTATTTGAGTTAATTATTCATTGAGAATTTGAATAGCACACACTGTTCTGACTTCCAATTTCCCCCTAATGAACAGCATTTGCTGTAACATGACAAAACCCTGAGTCTTAGAATTACTGGGTAATGTGGAAAAAGTCAAAGTTGGTTCTCTGTTGTTTTGCTTTAAGGAAATTATATTATTTTGCAGCCACTTAGTTTTCTCCTTTCCAATAAGAAAAATTGCTTTCTTACTACCTGAAAATTCGTGAAGGTCAAGGGGACACAGGCTGCAGTGCATTAAAAGCCACCATCAAATGTGGACGTGGACTGAGTTTTCCCCTGTTCTCTCCCACCATCAAATGTGGAGGTGGACTCAGTTTCCCCCTGGTCTCGCCCATCAGCAAATGTGGACGTGGACCCAGTTTCCCCCATTCTCTCCCACCATCAAATGTGGACGTGGACCCAGCTTCCCCCTGTTCTGGGTAACCATCAAACGTGGACTTGGACACCCTTTCCCTCTGTTCTGCCCACCATCAAATGTGGACACGGATTCAGTTTCCCTCTGTTCTTGCCCACCATCAAATATAGATGTGGATCTAGTTACCTTCTGTTCTCACCCACCATCAAATGTGGATGTGGACCCAATTTCCTTCTGTTCTCGCCCACCATCAAATGTGGACATGGACTCAGTTTCCCTCTGTTCGTGCCTACCTTGCCACCATGGCTCATTTCACAATCACTCAGGAAAGGAAGAAACATTATTTTTAATAGGCATGAAGGCAGTTGATTTTAACCTAAGGAGCAGGACATAATTCCAGCAATGGAAATTACCAGCTGAGTGGGTCTGTGTGAGGTTTGGAAGAAAAAAAGGATTTTACCTTCCCCTCTCTGTGCGTGCCCACCTTCCCCAGTTGAGAGTCACAGATTTAATTACTTTAATTTTGAGCTTAAAATAATTTGACCGCCTAACAAAAACTACTCAGTCCTATAAAATTCTGCTGTGTGTTTGGTTTTTCAGTTGTTTTCTGAATATGGTAAATGAATACATTATGAGTTGTTATTTTAGTAATTGCTGTAAAAATTAATGTATGTTATAAGCAAGTGTTATAAAGTTAATTTAGCACCAAAGTAAAGCTAAAGCTGCATTGATTTCCCACTGTACTTGTGCATAACAACGGCTCCATGAGGCAGGCACTGTGACCCTGCAGTCTGGTGGGAGCAGGTGCCACCTGGCTGGTGCAGTCGCTGCCCGTCCCCTCTTGCTGCCAGGCAGCTTTGTAGTTTCCAGGCTATGCGGGAGTTGAGGCGGGTGGTCAGTAAGTGACGGTGGGGAGTTGGGTGGTGCAGGTTGGCGTGGGGTGGAAGGAGGCGTGGAGAGCCTGGGGAAGGCTGGACAGCAGCTCCGGTACCTGCACAGGGGGGCAGGGTGAGGCGGCACCGGGCAGTGAGTAGCTCCTGGAAACAGCCCTTGAGGTTTTTATAGACGAGTCTGTCTTCAGCTCTGCACCCATTTCCTGCTGAGTCCGGGTGGAGGGTGGAGGCGTCGAGCGCTTGTTTCTCCAGGTGAGGGCCCATCGGACACAGCCAGTGTTTCCTGGAGTCCCCTCACCTGGGAACGTGCCCCTGCTCTTTTCAGAACAAAACAAATCTTAGTTAAACTTGACACATCACCTTTCCAGAAGGTGTTGAAGTCTGTATGCCTGTTAAGCCACCTAACTTTAAAGAGTAATGATACAATATGCTTCTTTTTAGGGGAGAAAACCTAGCTGATTTAAAAGATAAAATCAGAGGTTGGGGTCGCAGCATTTTGGAGGAGACTTGGTTTATGTCCTAGTGGGCAGCAGTGTTTCCTCAAATATTGTGTTTGCTCTATTATTACATTACAGAGGTGACACTTCAAACATAGGGAAATGGAAGGCAAAACAGCCCCCCCATTCAGAGATAAACGTTATCAACATATTCATGCCCTTCCTTCTGCTGTTTTTACTGTTCACTTTTAATTTTAAGACCACGTTCGTAGGATGGATATATAATTGTTTATGGTGACTTTAAAAGCACCTTTCTTGCTAAAAAGAGTATTTTTTCAGTCTGGAAAATTTAGACAGCACGTTTTGCTTAAAAATTAATTATAATACCACCATGAAGTCATCAATATTTTTATACATTTTCTTGGTCTCTTTATGGACTTAATATATACAATTTAACAAATTTGAAATAACGTAATTTTATGTATAAAATGTTTCTTGGCATTAGAGATGGAGCAGAGAGGAGGCACAAGGCTTCCCGTTGACTGAGGTCCTCCCAGGGTGTGACCAGCGGCCTCCCAAGTTTAGAGTCTGCACGGAGTAAGATTTCTAAATCGCCTTACACCACACCCCCTGCAGCCATGAGCCCCTTTGATAAAGGGGTGTACTCTGATAGATTTTTCAAGACAAGAGTTTGCTGGATCTGAGGCTGTTTCAGCTGCTTCTGAAGACGGCAGCTCTGGGACGTTTTTGCCAGATCTCCCTCAAGACCCCACAGATGCCACACCCTCGTCTTTTGGAATCCAGTGTTAGAGAGAAGCCTGAAGCCAGTTTGATTTTTGCTTCGTGGTAGGAAACTGACGTTTTCAGGCTTTTCCCCTTTATTTCCATAATGAAGATGATGTCCCACCTCATCCAGAGGTGTCTTTGTTATCTTGTGGGGAATGTCCAGCCCTTATATGCCTCTTCGGGTCCTCAGTCCCTTTCTCAACTTCCTTGCAATCCTCCCCATCTCATCCATCTTCACTGTAATTCTGTTATTTTTTTCATTTTTGTGCTCACTTTCCCATGCGACTTTTGTTCTTGTTTCACGTGCCAAACTTTATGTCTGAGGCTCGGGGGCCGTGTTTTATCCTGTCTGCCTCTGCATACACTTTTGAGAAGTGGGCGTGGAGGTTGCCCCGAGGTGCTGTTTCAGCTGGACCTGCCCAGACTCTCTGAAGTGGGGGCGTCGGGCAGAGCCCATGTGGCTCTGTGGTGGGCCATGTTGCTGAACCGTACGTCTGATGTTTGGGGACCGTGTTTCATTCTGTCTGCCTCTGCATGTACTTTTGAGAAGTGGGGGCGGGGGTTGCCCCCTGGGTGTTTCAGCTGCACCTGCCCAGACTCCCTGAAGTGGGAACTTCGGGCAGCACCTGTGTGGCTCTACGGTGGGCTCTGGTGCTGACAGAACAAGAAGCCACACTCCCCGGACGCGCTCGCAGCTGTGGGCAGGTCTGGGATTGGGACAGGATCATTTCCTTCTCTAAAATACATCTCAACTGTTATCCAGAGCGTTGGCTGTAGGCTTTCAACAGCTTCACTCTTCTTAGTGACCAGGAGACAATTCACTAAACAGAGTTGTGGTCAGGGTTTAATTAGGAATTTCTGCGAGAGGCTGGCGGGACAGCTCCCTCTGCAAGCCTCCTGCAGCCTCCCCGTCCCCACTCTTGGGCCCAGCCACCTGCATTGGTCTGTGGAGGCTGCACATTCTCTGTTCTCCTGAGGGGCTCCTGGACTTCGGGACAGCCTTGGTAAGCTGATGTGTAACTCCCAGTCTCTTCTCTCTTTAAGTAAGTACGTTCATGGAATCCTGATCTTCTAAATTGTTTCATTTTTTTAAAACAGCCACAGCTTCCTAAGCCACCTTGTGTCTGAGTGTGAATCACTTGTTATTTTTCACTGCAGAATGAAGAGAACTGAATCGTAGTATTTAGAGGGTGATGAAAAGACAGAGGTTAGGGTATTCCATTTTCTCACCTTTTCCTTACACTATTTCCTTAAATGCACCCCTCGTATGTCTGTGAAGTTCTTCCCAATTCTGTAACGTCGCTCCATCCTCAAGTGGAACATTTGTGAACGGTAACAAGTATTGATGTGTACACCTCTGCAACCCAGCTGGAATTAATGCTTCTTATTTATCAATAGAGGGTCATCGGATGGCCTGAGGGATTCCCTGTGCATTGTTCCTAGGCCAACGTGCCTACTTGTGAGTGACATGCACATGGCGAGGGCTAGGGAATCTCAGTCTCTGTGATTCGAGTAGTGACATCGTTTACGCAAGGCAGGTGGACGACTGTTTGAGCTTGGCATGCTCCTGGGTGGCACAGCACAGCTGACATGGTGTGGGGCAAGGGCTTGTTCCACGAGCTTCTGTGTTTTTGTCGTTGTTGTTGTTTTTGTTATTTTTTTTGACATGGAATCTCTCTGTGTCGCCCAGGCTGGAATGCAGTGGCGCGATCCAGGCTCACTGAAAGCTCCGCCTCCCGGGTTCACACCATTCTCCTGCCTCAGCCTCCCGAGTAGCTGGGACTACAGGTGCCTGCACCACGCCCTGCTAATTTTTTTGTATTTTTGGTAGAGACGGGGTTTCACAGTGTTAACCAGGATGGTCTCGATCTCCTGACATTGTGATCCACCCGCCTTGGCCTCCCGAAGTGCTGGGATTGCAGGCGTGAGCCACCGTGCCTGGCCTGTTTTTGGTTTTTTTTTTGAGACAGAGACTTGCTCTGTCATCCAGATTGGAGTGCAGTGGCACGATCTTGGCTCACTGCAACCTCCACTCACTGCAACCTCTGCCTTCCAGTTCGAGCAATTCTCTTGTCTCAGCCCCCCAAGTAGCTGGGATTACAGGCATATGCCACCATGCTTGGCTGATTTTTGTATTTTTAGTAGAGACAGGATTTTGCCATGTTGATCGGCTTGTCTTAACCTGTTGGTCCCTGGTAATCCGCCCTCCTTGGCCTCCCAGAGTGCTGAGATTACAGGCATGGGCCACTGCACCCGGCCCTGTGTTTGACTCTTAAATCTTCTTTTTCTTTTTAATATTTCTCTTTCTGGAGGGCCACTCAGTGGATATGGAGGAAGAGTTCACAGATGTCCGTATTACATTTGTTTCTTAAATTAGCCTCCCTTGAACACCGCTATAGGGTACAGACGCATGAAGGGCTGAAAGGGTGGTTGCGTCCCAGTAAGTGTGAGCGTGGAGGTAGTCTGTGAGACCCCGGTGTAGGTGAAGGCACCCGTGTGAGATGGCCTGGGACGGGGGTGTGCAGAGCCCTGACCGTGGCACACACCCTTCAGCTTTGATGTTTCAGGCCATTGCTCTGGTCATCAGTGAGCAGAAGGTCTAACAGCAGTGATATTTATCACTAGCTGTGTTGGTCAATGTGTTAGGAGGGTGAACCTGTTTGATTTAAGTTGCTTGACTGGTTTGCATTTAAATAGACACCTGGTGACCTGGTGCCTGGACACTTGCTCTGTGACCTACCCCACGTGGCTTCTCCCTCTGCTATGCATTAGATGAGATGGGCGTGTTTAGGGTGGTGTGGCCCTCGACTGGAATGCATTAGAAGTGCAAACCCTGCCTCACCCCAGACCTGCCCCACCCCAGTGTGACTTTTGGAGGTGGAAGCCCAGCATCCTTCACCTGCCCTCCAGTTGGGCCTGAGGATGCTGAGGTTTCAGAGCAGTGCTTTGCTGGCACACCAGCAAGTCCTGCTTAAAGAGACTAGGATCTGAAATGGCAGGTTACCAAATTGTATAGCAGAAAAATAGAAATGTTTCCTTAGAATGGGTGTAGGAAGAAAAATGATTTCCTTCACCGTATCTGGAGAAGATTTCAAATTAGCAGGCACTATTTTTAATTATTAGTGGTCTCTTGTATTTCTTATCTTTTTTTTTTTTTTTTTTTTGATACAGGGTCTCACCCTGTTGCCCAGACTGGAGTGCAGTGGTGCAATCTTGGCTCCCTGCAACCTCCGCCTCCTGGACTCAGGTGATCCTCTCACCTCAGGCCCCTGAGTATCTATCTGGGAATACAGGCACGATACCACACCTGGCTAATTTTTGTATTTTTTTTTTTTTTTGTAGAGACGGGGTCTTGCTATGTTGCCCAGGCTGGTCTCAAATTCAAGCATTTGTCCTGCCTCAGTCTTCCAAAATGCTTCTGTGCCCCTGTCCCAACAAGGAAGGACAAGAGATGTGAGCCACACTCCCGGCCTCCTGTCTTTCCTTGTTGGAGCAGGAATGGAGAAGCACTTGCCGCAGCTGACTTGAGTATATCCCGTTTTGGTTTGTTTACCTCACGGGTAACCTGGCAGTGCTGTGCGCCAGTGTTGCTGGCCAGCTGTTTTTTCGATGGACTGGCAGAAAATGAAACTGAGACCCGGGTTCCTTTCTCCCTGGGTACTGACCAGGTGGGAGAGGAGGGACGTTATCTGAGTATCTTCTTCATGAAGGCTGGTGGGGAAACGTCAACTTTAAGGTGTCTGGGATCTAAGGCATGAAACCCAGCAGTGCAGCAGAACATAGGGGATGTAGACTTGGGAGCAGAGACGTGCTGGCTGGTGCCCTTGTTCCTGGTGGATTCTGAGTGCAGGAAAAGGTTAGTGAACCAGCCGAGGTCACGGAGCAACCTGCCAAGACCTGCCTGGATGTATGGCTAGCTGCCATGCTGGTCCCAAAACTGCCCATTTGGGGATTCCTTGAAGTTGCAGACCCACCTAGGAGTCCGGAGAGTGTCCCAACCATGACCTCAAAGAACGAGGTGTTGCCTTGAGATCTTCCAAGGTGAGGGTAGGATTTTTTTTTTTCAATTAGCAATAATTTGTTGTGAGTGATCTTGGACCTATTTTCCACTTCTTTGTATAGGAAGAGAGACAGAATAAAAAGTCTCAATGTGCCAGATGCAACATCAATGGATAATGCTGCGATTTGGTTTCCTCCCGTGGTCCGAAACACGTTCTAGAGATGCCGCTGCTTTGTGTGTACTTGAGACAAGCGTCTAAATGTATTAGGGCCTTGATGTAATCTGTAAGACAGCCACAACATGCCTATTTCAAAGAGGCACTGGACAGGAAAGCGTGCTCTACTCAGTACAATGAGAATGCTTCATTGTCATAAGCAAAGTAAAATGCCTCCAAGGCGAGCTTGCCATGCCTTTAATGACCTTGGATACGAGCTACCTAAACCTGCCAGAAAGTGCTTCCAGCATAGCTTCATGCAGTGGTTTCATGCAGTGGCTTCAGTGGAGAATGTGCATATGCGGCTCATACTGAGAGCTGGGCAACACCCTCCTGACCTGACAGGTGCCCATGTGTGAACCGTGAGCCGGGCATCCTGACTTGACGGGTCCCCATATGTGGACCGTGAGCCGGGCAGCACCCTCCTGACCTGACGGGTCCCCTTGTGCCCATTGTGGGACCTCCGTCACTCAAGCAAGTGACACGCGTCAAACTGAATACAGGGAGGAGGGTCCAGGATTGCGTGCGGGCTCCGTGTCTCATCCTTCTGAGGCCTTCTGGGAAGCCAGGAGGGCAGTGGGGACTTCTATGTGTTTCCTCCTGGTGGCTGTGAATTTGTAGCAATGGCTTTTTGCCAAAGGGCCCGGAGGCGGAATCAGAGCCTGTCTTGGAAAGGATGACACCTTCACGGGCACCTTTTTCCGACACTCCAGTGCTCCTGTGATTTTCAATATGTGCACCCTGCAGACTTCAGCCTGTTGGTGTCTTGGGGGAATAGATACCAGGATTGCTCCAATGCCTGCAAACCTGAAACAGGAATTTCTCTGCATGAAGTTGGTCACCAAAATGGGAGGTAAGTGGAGAGGGGAAGGAACTTCTTGGCCTCGTCAGCCCTTTTCTTGAAACTCACAGTCAAACTTTGTCAAATTCTAGGTGATGGTGCTTCAGGCGATGCACTTGTGTATGTTATGTCTTGTTTTCTGACTATGGTGCTTCGAGAATTTAAATATTAAGGTGAAATTGCCATGCACAGTTGAATTGGCACCATAATTAGACTCTCTGTAAAGCCTTTTGGTTTCCTGTTAGAGTGACTTACCATTTTTTGAGTTAACTGAAGCAAACTCTGCTGTCAGCACGAAGGAACCACTGTATAGTTAGGACATCCAATTAAATAGAATTATCCTAAATAAAGTGTGCTCTTTTCATAAATTTTAAAAATTCATTTATTCATCAAACACATATTGAGTACTTATTATCCTGGTTGCTAGTCACTGTTTGTATATATTTTTAAGGATTACTTCCACCTAGCTCTGAAATAACATTACATTTAGAATTCAGCCCAGAGGTGATTAAGCATGAACTTTTCTCAGCAGTCTTGTTTTCATTTTTACTCGAGAACATGTTCTCAGACTCAGTGCCCAGCTGACATTACCGTGCGTTGCCCGAGGCACACACCTGCCCGGGGCTGTGTCTCTGGGGCTTTAGAGCAGGAAGGAAGGGCTGCCAGGTGTCTGGCCCTTCCATGTTTCCCTGGGGTAAGAATTAGGCCTTGGGCAGGAGTCTTGGCTTGTCTTACTGGATTAGCTGGTGTCATTCAGTCAGCTTTGCCTTGGTGTTAAGCTCTGGACTGACACTGACCTCTGAGTGGCAGAGGAGAGGATGGCGATTTAGAATCAGTCATGTAGACCGGGGCACCCAGCGGGTCTCGGATAAAAAGTGGTAGCAATTGATCACTTGCCTTTTTGGGAGAACTGTGTGGATTGACTCTGACCTCTTCCTTTTGATTTTATCTTGAGACTTTGTAGAAGCAAAAATGCCTTTAGAAAAAATTAAATGATGGGCTTTTGTAATGTTTGTGTCTCCCCAAGATTCACAAGTTGGAATCCTCACCCCCGAGGAGATGGTGCAGGGACGGGGAGCTTTGGGCGGTGAGGATGTTGTGAGGATCTCATAAATGGGATTTGTGCCTCAAAAAGGGACTACAGAGAGCTCCCTCGCTCCTTCCACGGTGTGCGGACCCAGTGAGAAGGCGCCGTCTATGAACCAGGAAGCCTTCACCAGGCAAACCTGTCAGGCCTTGGCTAGGGATTTCTCAGCCTGAGACTGAGACTGAGAGCTGTGAGAAATGAACTTGTGTCGTTCGCCAGCCCCCGCCCAGCCTGTGATATGTTGTTAGAGCAGCCTGGGTGAACGAAGGCAGGTTGTGAATTTTCTGTCGTACTTTCTGGCTTCAGATACTTGCTAAGGAGATGTCACCATCTTACCCAGGTGGCACTGTCTGGAATCAGATGTTTCGTTATCATTTGACCCTGTTCTTGCCCCACGTCTGTGCTGTTCACACCTCCAGGTGTCTCGGCTGCCCGCGGCCCCTCCAGACGTTTCTGATTCGCGGTGTGATACTGGTCGCGGCCGCGCCGTCAGTGACCAGGAGTAGGAGCTCGCGCCCCTCGTGAACCAGCAGCCTCACCCGGAAGCTGCCGAGAAGCGTTTGACAGAAGGTGATCACGCCTCAAGACTGAAACTTCCTGTTTACAGGGAATGGAGGTGCATAGTAGGGAATTTAATGATGGCCCTAGAAACAGATGCCTCTGGGGTAGGGGATATTCTGCAGGACAATGGCCCCGGACTCTCGAAAATTGAAGATCACAAATAAAAGTGTGCGAGGCTGTCCCTGACGAAGACGGGGAAGGAGAATCACTCGGTGCAGTGTGTGGCCCGGATAGAAAAGACGTTTTCGGGACGATTGTGCTTACTGAACATAACCTGGACAGCAATGCTCTGAAATCGTTCTTGTCTGCTGATGATGGCAGTGCGGCTGCAGAGGGGCCCTTATTCCTAGGGAACGTGTGCCTGAGGACTCGGTGAGGCAGCAGGAGCCTCTCACCTTCAAGTGGCTCCAGAGGAGAAACAAATCTGTCTCTCTGTCTGATCTACAGAGAGAGTGAGAAAGCAAATCTAACGACACATTAGCAGTTGTTGGAGCTCCACGTGGAGAAAACTTGACCACTCATTGTACTGTTCTTCCACTTTTTAAATATGTTTGAACATTTTCCTAATGAAAATGTGAGAAAGTAAAAATAAATCTGGAAATTAGAACGGAAGTGAGCCCAGCCAAGCGCTCTTGGGTTCAGCTGGGAAGAGCCAATCGTCCGTTGGTGTTCTCTCGACTCGTCATGGGGATTTCCTCCTCCTGGGTTCACCACCTAGTTTTCCTTGTGATAGTTATTTTATACATAGCTATGAGCATAGGTGATGCTGAAAACACACGTTTAGTGTGGTTTGTCATTAAGAATTTGGAGAACTGGCTAAAGAAACCACTTGTGCAGATTTGAGATGAGCACTGCCTGCCTCAGCGTCTGTGGTAACAGCTTCATTTGGGTGCAGAGCTTGGCAGAGGTTTGAGTGACCCTGTCTCGATGGTCCTGTGTCAGAGGACAAGGTTAAACGTCACCACCGAGGGCCCTGTTGAGCCTCTGGGCCGGAAGTAACCTCCCCCGGGCTGGTGAGGCAGCCTCTGGGGGCCTTTCCTGACAAAGCCCTTCACTGAGCTTCAGTTTGGCCACCTCTGCCCTCACCTCCCCGACTGCAGGGCCTCGAGGTCTCACCACCTCCAGCCTGAGCGCCCAGTGCCCAGGGGCAATTTCCCGCCTTCCCTGGGGGCTCAGGATGCCGGCTCCCGGGGCAGTGCCCGCAGCTGGGCCCCTCCTCCTGGGCTGGGGGTAAGGCTGGGCACGGCCTCCTGCTATGTCCCACTGGCCACTTCACGACAGCTGCAGCCCACACTGCGGGGCCGCTCCTGCTTCTGTTGGATGAGGAGATGCAGGCCTTCACCGAGGCTTTCCGGCCTTGCCCCTGCTGGCCCCAAGGCTATGCCGCTTCCCCCTGCCCAGCCCCTGGTCTCTGTACAGTGTCTGTCCAGGATGTCTGTCCATCCGTCCTTGACATTCTATCCAGACGCGGCCACTCTCATCCTAGTCTGTGAGGGGTGAGCAGAGCCCAGGTGCGGTCGATGTGGAGACGCTGATGGACTTCAGTGTGCAGGGAAGTGAGTTCCTTCATATCCACAGCCTCTGCGCAGCCAGCTGGGAGCGCACCCCATTCACTGGTGGATGTGCCTTGTTTTTTAGCCCAATCGCCTACATTAGGTCAGACAAGTCACAGTTGCCTGCGTTTCCGGCTTTCGTGACCATCCGCCTCCCTCCTCTGCCTGGGGCTGAATGGTGGGGTCTGTCGTGGGTTCGTGGGAGCCTCTGTTCTTGTGAGGCCACCAGGGACTGTTATCCAGGCTGATTCCATAGGAGGAGTTTGGGGTGAGCTCCTGAGCGAGAGTTGGGAAGACTGACGTCTGCGTAAACCTTGCTTGTTCGTGGTTATTCCTCTCAGTCTTCTTAAATTCTGAAAAATTGGGGGCCAGTTGGAAGTAAGGATTTAGGTATGGATTGGTGAGGAAAGAACGTTAATCTGATTGAGTTTACGCTGTGTGTGATAATTTTATGCTACCCTCGGGAAGAACTGAAGATGTTGACAGTGTTGTGAGAATCATTTCTTTCTTTCTTTCCTTCTTTCCTTCTTTCCTTCTTTCTTTCTTTCTTTCTTTCTTTCTTTCTTTCTTTCTTTCTTTCTTTCTTTCTTTCTTTCTTTCTTTCTTTCTTTTCTTTTCTTTTCTTTTTTCTTTTCTCGTCTCTTTTCTTTTCCTTCCTTTCTTTCTTTCTTTCTTTCTTTCTTTCTTTCTTTCTTTCTTTCTTTCTTTCTTTTCTTTTCTTTTCTTTTTTCTTTTCTCTTCTCTTTTCTTTTCCTTCCTTTCTTTCTTTCTTTCTTTCTTTCTTTCTTTCTTTCTTTCTTTCTTTCTTTTTCTTTCTTTCTTTCTTTTTCTTCCTTCCTTCCTTCTTTCTTTCTTTCTTTCTTTCTTTCTTTCTTTCTTTCTTTCTTTCTTTCTTTCTTTCTTTCTTTCTTTCTTTCCTCTTTCTTTCTTTTCTTTTCTTTTTCTTTTTTTTTTGATGGAGTCTCAGTCTTGTTGCCCAGGCTGGAGTGCAATGGTGCAATCTCAGTTCACTGCAATCTCTGCGTCCTGGGTTCAAACAATTTTCCTGCCTCAGTCCCCCAGTAGCTGAGATTATAGGCGCTCACCACCATGCCCAGCTAATTTTTTGTGATTTTGGCAGAGATCGGGTTTTGCTTTTAAGGAGATTGTTCATTAAGTATTAATTGGTGGCCTGCCGTTGAACTAATGTTAGTGTAGTACTGACATCATCAGCCACGGCAGAAACTTACTTGGCATCCCTGGAAAAGAGGGCAGGGAAGCATAGTGCCCTGAAACCACCTCATTCTCCAGTGCTACTTCCAACTCTGAGCTGATGGTCATTATGAGTGGATCTGCCCTGAACAAGTAGTTTAGTGCAGCTGCCTTGGACAGGCAGGTTAAAAGTAACAAACTGCCACAAAACTCAGCTAATAAAATGTCAAGAGAGACATGGGGCTCCAGGAAGGGGTGAGGCCTGTCTCCCTGTGTACCATCTGTGTGGAGCCTCAGTACCTAGGACACAGCGTTTACGCAGAGGCCCAGGTTTTTATTAGCATTTCCCTGAATAAAATGTCACTTGTGAGCTGCGGACTGGGAAGCTTTTTCTGATGATTAGGTTTTGTAATGTGGGATCATCAGTAGGCAAGGTGGATCTGAGGGCTGTAGGATCTGGAGACTGTCCAGGGCGGCTTTCTGGGGATGACAGGCTTGTCTCGTCAGCAGTCAAGACACCAAAGAGGGTCTTTCTGAGAATAAAAGAAAGAAGCTTTTAAGGAAAAAAGCAGTTTCTCTCTCTGTTTGGGAGTTGAGTGCATTTTCCTACATTTATTCAGAGATGTTCTTTGGTTCCCACAATGTGCTATTGCCCCGCTATGGGGTAGGGTAACCCCACCACGTACCTAACCCAGGAAAACTCCTCTGCAGTGATTTCAGAGGCTGTGTGCATTTCTCTTGCCTCAATGGGTGGAGTGAGTTTTTCTTCCTACTTTTTTTAGTCAGTTTTCTTAATCTAGCGTACCTTGCGTAGAGAGCAGTCCACCTGTAACCAGTTTGTTCCTGGAGGTGCTGCAGTGACCTTGGTTACGCGTGGGCCCCGTGGCTCAGGATGGGTCGAGGAAGGAGTGTGTGTGTGAGCAGTGGGCACTGGCCAGAGGCAGGGGAAGTGTGGCCACTTGTGGCTTAAACTCCCCCCATGCGCTCTACTGCACCGCTGGGATGTGAACACTCTCGCCCTGGACGTTTTCTCTGAATGCTCAGTGCCCAGGCTCTGGGGTACACAGGCGGCCCCGGGGTTTATTTGAAAAAGGTGTCATGAACAGTGAAGTAACCAACGTGCCTAAGCTTTGATTGACATGAAGGAACGTAGAGGCTGCTGAAATCCTGGTCATTTTAGAACAAAGTATTTTATTACCAGTTTTCTAAAAGAAAGAAACCGTTAAAAAATTGATCCCTGTTGAGGTAGAAGGATCTCGTCCTCATGCTTCTCAGTTCTTTCCAGAATCAGCTTCCAGTTCAGCTGCACAACAGGTTCTGCTGGTGGCTGGAGCAGCCCAGGCAGGTGCTGTTGGGTCTGAGTTCACACTGGTGCCCGTATGGTCTCCAGTTATGGTGTGGGCTGTGGGGTCTGAGTTCACAGCATTGCCCATGTGGTCTCCAGTTACGATGCTGGCCGTGGAGTCTGAGTTCACACTGGTGCCTGCGTTTAGAACGTGAGTTTGACGTTACTGTGGTAAGGGGTATCCTACACGTCATAATTCCTAGTCAATATCGGGTATTTAGTTAAAATAGAGTCAAGTATAGAGAGGCATTGGCCCCTCTGGCGAAAGGGCAAGGCACGGTGCTTTAGGTCCAGGTCCCCAATATCAACTATGAAAATAAAACGTTGTCAACTCCAATTGCAGCCCTGTCCTCAGCGGGTCATTGTTTATGCTAACAATTATAAACAGCGTGAACTTGCTGTCCTGAGAGGCAACACACCCTTCATTCTCTCTGCAGTGCAGCTGCCTTGGTGGATAGAACATGCCCCTCCTCCCTCCCTCCACCCTCCTCTCTCCTTCTCTCCCTCATCCTCTCTCCCTTCCTCCCCCCTCCTCGCTCCTTCCCTCCCTCCTCTTCTCTCCCTCCCTCCCCCCTCTCCTCTCCCTCCCTCCCCCCTCTCCTCTCCCTCTCTCCTCTCCTCTCCCTCCCTCCTGCCTCCTCTCTCCCTCCCTCGTCCTCCTCTCTCCCTCTCTCCCCCCTCTTCTCTCCCTCCTTCCCCCCGCCTTCTTCCTGTTTTCTCTCACCATTCTCCCTCCACCTTCTCTTCTGAGTGAAGGGCAGAAGAGAAGAGACCTCTGGAATCTTGTGCTTCATCCAAGCAGCTTGGAGGCAGCATCAACAGCTGCAATTTGGCTGCCCCAGCAGGTGCCTCAGGGCAGCCTTTCTAATGGGAGTCCTGGAATCATGTCTTTCCTTAATGTGCCCTAAAGGCTGGAGGACATGAAGTGAAACAATGCTCCATGCTCAGTCCTGTGATTTTGTGTATTTATTGGACTTACTTTGAAATTAAACTAAATGATACTCAAAGTACAGCATGAGAAAAACGAAAAAACAGGCTATGGTGTTTGAAAACCAAACAAAACCGTTTGGTTTGTTCGTTTGTTCTTAGACCTTCACAGGCTCCTAGGTCACATGTTTCAGTTTCTCAGCGAGTGACATTCTCTGCGGAAGCCGTGTCAGCCTCTTGTTTGATGATGTCAGCCACAGCAGAAAGAAGCACTCCATAGGTCCTGTGCTCAGCACCTTGGCGTGAGCTCTTGCAATCTTCTGTTCATCCTCATCACAGCTCTGTGCAGTGGGCGTCCTCCTGATCCCGGTGGGAGGATGGAGGATGGAGGCGGAACGGTGAGTGACAGCAGGATCACATGAGGGGTCTCTCCCGAGGTAGAGAGGGGAACCGGCCCAGAATCTCAGTGCCCATTACGTCCTTCCTACTCCTCCTCTGCCTCTCTGTGACTGACTCAGGCTGCAGGGATAGATGTGAGTATGTGCAAAGTGTGTGTGCACCCCTGGGGGTGTGTGCTCATATTGGCAGGGAGGGATGTGAGTGTGTACAGAGCGTGTGTGCACACCTGGGGATGTGTGCTGGCATTGGCAGGGACAGATGTGTACAGAGTGTGTGTGCACACCTCGGGGGTGTGTGCTGTTGGCATGGACAGACGTGAGCGTGTACAGAGGAAGTGTACACACCTGGGGGTGTGTGCTGGTGTTAGCATAGACAGACATTAGCGTGTACAGGGCATGTGTACACACCTGGGGGTGTGTGCTTATGTTGTTTTGTAAGCGGCAAATACGTGGCCCGATGCTTCTGGCGGCCCTGCGCCCGTGCTGAGTCCGTCAGTGGCTCTCGGGTTGGGGTCTCCATCTCCCCAGACAGCACTAGAGTGTCTTGAGGTTTCAGATTCTTCCTCTCCGGTTACTTGGGCCTCCTCAGACCGAACGTCAGAACCAGCCAACTGCAAACTACAAGAACATTCAAATGCATCTTCAGTAGAGAAAACAAAAGCAATTGGAATAATTTTCCAACACGACTCCGTGGTTAAGCCGTTAGATACTCCAGCTAACAGATTGAGTCACTTTAAAATTCACACCAATTAAAATGGTTGTGAGAGTTGCAGAGCTTTACCGCTAAACCTTGAAATAATTGAAGAGTTCTGCTCCACTTGCTTACAAACTGGGGTTGGGGATAACTTTCAGTCCAAAGTAGTAACCTTCTAAATCCAGCTTAGATGCGAGGCTCCCACTCACACAGGAAGAGAGAGAGACCCTTGATTATTCTCCTGTTTCGGATACTTTGTCATTTTTTTTTGTATCCTGATCATCACTTCTGCTTTTCCAATTCAAACTAAAGGGAGTTTAGTTCTGTTTTGGAGAAGCTGTGGTTAGTGGTTTCTTTTCATGGTTTGCTTAATCTCTTAAGTCTGGCACTTACATTTATCCAAATGGACTTTGCTTTAGTAAGACGGTGCCATAGCCCAGGGCTTCTCCCTCCATATCTGCTCCCCAGGAGGCCCCCTAGGAATGGGCGCTAGAGATCCAGCCCCTCTCCGTGTGCCATTTTCTTTGAGTCTAATGTAGGTTTGGCTCAGAGAAGAAAAGAGGCCTCCGGGTTAGGTGCCTCTGACTGCTTGCTTGTGAAATGTTTAATGATAAGGCGACTTCCAAACTAATTTTACACATTAATAGTTGTAACTTAAAGTATCACTGCAGTCATAAGAACAAGAAACACTCCCATAAAGTAGATAGGCAGAAAAAAGCCATAAAAGTTTAATAAAGTGCAAATAAAATGGTGTTGTAAGAATGTACAGTAGGAAATGTTCTCAGTCCAGCCAGATCGGCTGTGGCGTCCTCCTGTAAATACATTCAGCCACGTGTGGCCCTGATCGCAATCAGTACTGTGAATTGTGATCCAGAATGTTCTTGGGGGCCGATACCTGGACTGTGCCAGCAGCTGAGTCTGATTGGACGTCACGGCGGTGATGTGCTAGGCGTGGCCAGCTGGGCCGAGGGGTGGCCACCTGTGCACTAGCCACGTGCAGCTGTTATTCTTGTGATGGAGTTGCACGGGGCGTGGCCTGTCCACCTGGGCTACTTATAGTACCGGGAACCCAACCTCTGGTGGGTGCCTCCCGACATGGGAGCTGTCTTTTTTATCCAGGGCCCTCTGGCGCTGCAGACCCTGAGTGCACGGGGAGGCAAAGGAGGGCTCTGCTGGGCCATGGAGGTCCCCAAGCAGGTGGTCACTCATTGCTTGTGGAGTGGTCCATGGCCTGTGAGTTTATTCCCGGGGTCTGTGTGAGCGAGGTTAACCAGTTCACAGCTGGGCACGTACCCCTTACACAGGTGATACTAGTTAAAGTGGAATCTATATTAGCTCGCACGGGAGCGTGTGAGGAGCTGGGAGGGTGGTGAGGCTTGGCCCTAGCACTGGAGCCCGGGCTCCTGACTTTCTGCGTCTTCCTGTTGCGGGGCCATCAGGGCCGCTGTGGGTCCTGAAGACAGTAGGTGCCATATGGACCAGGGGATGCGGAAGCCTCTAGAGGCTGTGGGAGGCAAGGAGACAGTCGCTTCCCCAGAGCCAGCCCTGCCGACACCTCGACGTTAGCTGGTGGGACCTGTTTTGGACTCCAGCTTTCAGAAATGGGAGAAAATAAGTCAGTGTTTCGGACGCTAAATTTGGGGTGATTTAATGGAGAAATAGAAAACCAGCCCACGAAGGTGCACGCATTGAAATGTGCTGTGTCCAGGTGTTCACAGTGGCGTGAGGGGGATGGCGTCAGGGTTCTGGGAACTGTGCAGTTTTACTGAAGGAAGGGGGCTCGCCACGCCTTTCCTCATGTAACTGAAGGTATGTATGCCTGCCACACTGCCCAGGAGACAGGGACTAGAATTCTGACTTTATTTCTTATGGGAACCAAGGTCAGAACACGGTGAGGGCTGAAATGAGCTTCCTACAGCCTGAACTGGGCAGAGGAATCGCAAGTAGTTTGTGTTTTTCTACACAGACCTGTCCTTTCAGGTTTTGTTAAGTTCTGGAAAAAGGGAGAAGCCAGGCACACCTCGGCGACGGACAGTGTTTCTGGAGGTGGTGTGGCTTCAGCCTGAATGTGGCCGTGTGGCTGGGAGGCTCAGAAACTGCCCTCCAAGAGCACTCATCTGTTCCTTATTGCACTAATACCTCATTTACAGAAATCCACAGAAATTACAGAGCTGTGCGGGAGGCCTCTGGTCTGGATGGCTTTGTGTGGACCGAGGTCACGGGGTGTTGTCCCAAGTGCTTCTCCTGATCTGGCAGAGGCTCTGTTCCCAAATGATTATGCCACAGTTTCAGAGCCTATATCTGAGTGATAGTCTTTTAACTTTGGTGCATAAAAGCAAACAAAGTATGTCTTGAGAGTCTAAAAATCCGTTTAGTAGCATGGCTGTAAACTCATACATGGGGCATTGGGATGGAGTGAAAACCACCGTCACCTGGCGTGGACGCTGTGTGGTATTCTGTGTGGTGGCCTGCTCGTGCCTTGAGCTCCATCTGCAGTGTGAACAAAAGCTGTGCATTTGAGAAATGTGGGCAGGTCAGCTTGCTCCTCCAGGGGCCTGCAGGCGTCCGGGCGAGGGGCCTGGGATGAGGCCACGTCAGTGGGAAGGAGCTTGGTTGTGTCAGCAGATATGTCTGTCTGTACAGGCCCGCAAGCCCGCCAGAACCCAGTTTTCTTTGGTCATCTAATGCCAGAAAAAAACCCATTTCTTAGAGATTCTCGCAATTTATGTTAATGAGCCATTTGACCATACATAAGATGTTATAAATGCATGAGGCTTTATAACTTGGCAGATGTATAACTCGCATGTTATGATTGAATCAAACTGTTGAAGATACTGGTTTCACTTGAAGATTTTTAGCATTTTATGCGCAAATCAAATGCCAGTAGCATTTTGAAGGAGTATTTTGGAATCGTAAATACAGTGGGACACTGCTGGGTCTCTGCGATGCTGGTGAGGTGTACGTGACCTCAAGCTCTTGGAGCTTACAAATAAGATTCCTAAACTGTCACACCTGCAGTGCTGGAAGTCAACGTGGATTTCTGTAAAGGAGGTATTAGTGCAATAAGGAACAGATGAGTGCCCTTGGAGGGCAGTTTCTGAGCCTCCCAGACTCCCCAGGAGGAAGCGGGAGAGGGAGGCAGTTACCCACCAGAACCTGGATGGTGGAGCTGGGTTTGCTGGTGGCCCTGCGTGGCAGGTAATTACGTGCAATAAGGAACAGGTGAGCGCCCTTGAGGGCGGTTTCTCGCTCTGCTTCGGAACTGCAAGTGGAAGACGCCCCAAAGTGGGGGTGGGGGGTGTGGTTGGTTATCCAATGGGGCCGGATTTGCTGTTGGCCGCTGTGTGGCAGGTCACTGCGGGGAGCGATGGGAGGTGAGTGGAGTGGGAATAGAGGATGCACCCTCCACAGCTACTGCTGGGAGTTGGCTCTGGTAGCAGACGGGGCATAGAGGGATTCCCATGAGGGGCAACACGGCCGGGGTCCCACGTGTGCTGGATGCTGAGGTGTGGCTATATGTGATCTCAGTCTCCACAGCCGTCCTGGGAAGTGGGTTCAGTCACCTTCCTTTCTCCCATTTGAGAAATCTCGGGCTTACATCACAGCTGGGTGGGTTGGAACTAATGTCTCAGGCAGGACGTTGGCCCGAGAGCCCAGATCTTAACCCCCCCTGCTCTTTTCAGTTCACCAAGCTTGTAGAGAGGGGTGTGTGGTGGTGGGGGGTGGTTGAGAAACCAACACAGTAGAATGGGAGAAGGAAATAAACCAGGCAGGAGACACAGGCTGTGCTTGGGAGGTCTGCACGGGGTGTGGGTGGCACCTCTGGGCCTGTGAACCCCGTTCTGTGCTCTCGGCTTGCCCAACCTTGGCCCTCAGCCATATGCTGTGCACTGTAGGTGAAATCTCAGTCCCTCGAGTGATGTGGGCATCTTTTCTCCCTTGCTTTGCCTCTCCTTAAATCATGGAGTCTCAGTGGGGATGGCGGGGTGGTTGGTGGTCCATGGAATTGGCCCTCCACTTCCCCATCCCTGTCCTGTCCTGTCTGGCCTGTTACCTGTGTCTGTGTCCCTTCAGAGCCTGCAAATGAGTGGAGGCCACGGCAGCCTCTCGCTGATTGGCCTCTCAACTTTTTTATTCATCAGAATCGTGTTAAATGCTGATTCCTAGGTACCCCATTAGACTGTCTACGCCTGCCTGGCATGGGTACTTTGGGGAAGGTACAGAGGGTTGTTGGGCTGTTCCAAGAGGGAATTTGCATTTGTAGAATGTCAGCTGTGGTCTTTCCAGCACTCTACTTTCCACGCACACATGGCATTAAACCTGGAAGACCTCTGGGTGCTGTGCTGGTGAGGAAGCCCCGGCTGGACGAGGGGCTGCTGGGGCTCGGACTTGATTCCTGGGCTGGGGGCTGTGGGCTTATTCTCTTCAGTGGGTCTGCTGATGGGATGCCCTGGGAAGTCCTGCTGTGCACTCGGGGAAGGTGCAGACACACGCTCGGGAAATACAGACCATGGATTTAAAACTTCCTACTGGAATATCTTTTATGAGCAAAGTAATTTGCATCTAACTGTAGACAATCATTGCTTGAATAATTGACTTGTTTACCAAATTGGTCCTATGAACAGAATAAAGTTTTCATTCATGCCTTGTCTATAACGTAAATAGGAGCATTACCGCAACCTAAATTAGCTTTAAATTTTGTATCAGATTGCAGTCCAGATTACAAACGGCTGCTTGATAATCTAATTGATAAAACAGAGGAATTTAGTGCTTGGAACCCAGAGTGAAGGGAACAGAATTGCTTTGGTTTCTCAAAAGCGTGTGACTGAGGGGTGACCTGGGGTGAAGAGAAGTGGCTGGAGTCATTACACTCGAGGAGATGATCTGCCCCAGCCTTTCTCAGCTGTCTTCTGGATAAAACAAAAGGGCGATAAACAGAAAAATTCAGCACTGAGTTCATCTATTCCCTGAGCTTCTCATATGGTCATTAATGTGACTGGGCTGTATCTGTGAAGCCGTATAGAGGCACAAAGGAATTAGGCTAGAGTAAGGCGGCCGGCGACCTCTGGCGTCTGTGCCACGTGTCATTTCCTGAAGCCCTTTTGGGTGAAATGACAGTCGCAATGTCTGTTGTTCAGAGGAGTGTAATCTCACGTATGAGATACAGATTTTAAACGATGGAGATTTTAAACACTAAAGCCAGGAAGCTTGGTGGGAGTGGCTGTCTTCCGAGTGGTTTTCTGTGCTGCCATGGACGAGGCGTGGATGTGTCATCCGTTGGTGAGATCCACTGGTGAAGGGGCTAAGCAAACCCTGGGGGGAGGGGGGTGAAACTACATCTCTTCTGGCATCCCTAGTAAATACGTTTTGTAAAACCTGTGAATTTGACCCTAACCCTGAGTGTTGAAGTCTGGTGCAGTGTCTTGAGCCCTCTTCTGCCTTGAGGGTGAGTGACTGTAAATGACCGATTCCTCAGTGATGAAAGTTCAAATTTAGCTTCCCTGAGGAAGCCAGACCTCAGTCACCCGTGTCTCCATTAACACTGCGGTCCCTACTCGGGTGGCTGCAAGTTTCCAGGTCCTCCTTGGAGACAGAGCCGTGCGGTGCTTGATGATTTGATAACATCAGCCACCTTCTGTCTAATCGCGGTACAGATGATTCTCCTACAAGGAAACGGATCTAGTTTCTTCCCTGATCGTTGGAAGAAGCAGCCCGCCTAGGGACTGCACCGTCCTCTGCACTTTCACAGCGAAGCCTGTGTCTGTCTGCGAGGAGTGTCGTGTGTGTCGTGGGAATCGTGGGAATTGCCTCCTTAATTCTTTCTGCTTTTGAGGGCTCGGACAGCTCTGCCTGTTTCACCCGGGACGAGCAGCGGGTGGTCTCTGGCTGCTGTGGGACTAGGGCTTGGGGTGCATCATCACATCTGGTGACCTGTCCAGGTGGGCATATTGTCTTGCCTGTTGGCTGAGGCAGCTGTGATGCCATGGGGGTCATGCTTGTATCAGGGCCAACCCAGTTCTTCCCGTGCACACTTCTGCTGCTGGAGTGCCTTTCCTTATGATGACGTGTTGAATTAGGGTGGAGAATGCAGAGAGGCTCTGGGCCTCTCCTTCCCATTCTTACTCCCTGGAGCTGTGATGCCCGACAAGGGAGCCCATAGCCAGAGGCTCCTTTAAATTTAATTAGAATAAAGATTTGATAACATAGCCAAACACATTTGAAAAGAGCTTCACAGATTAAATTCCGGATTCAGCCCTTCAGGCCCAGTGGCCACGTTTTGGGGCTTAGCAGCTGTTAGGTGGCTGTTGTCTTTCTGTGTTGGCTCAGCAGATTGGGACGTTTCTGGTTCAGCAGGCAGTTCTCTTGAATGGCTCTGCCTGTGGTGAAGGCACCTCGGCTGGAGAGCCTCGTGGGGATCCCTTAGGCCTCTGGCTCCAGCCAGGCTGCACGGTTCCTGTGCCCTGTGTCCTCTGCAGGCCCAGAGCTATCCCACCACAGAGTCAGCACTGCTAGACTTGGGTACTGTGTGCAGACAGCAGAGGGGCATATCTGGGTCTTGCAGGGGCTGGGGTGACTGGCCTCCTTGGCCAGGAGCCCGTCTCCGAGTCTTCAGGGGAGATGCATCCACCATCCACACCGTGCACCAGAGGAAAACTGCAGGCTTCTCTGTGGATGGTGAATTGAGATCATGCAGAGTGACTAGGCTTGGGCTCCTGACCAGAGTGAAACCTGATACCTTTAGGTGGAACCTGACATGCCTCCATGTGTACATGGCAAAGAGAATGCAGCGTTGTCAGCTTGAATCCAGATGTGCTCCCGTTTTGAGGTGGAAGGTTCTGGGAGTATTGGCCATTGGTGATTGTCCTGCCATGGAGGACTTTGAATGCAGGCAGTGGTTTAGGATAACCCTGGTTTCCTGGTCCTGTATGTGGGCGTCCCTGAATATCCCGGGCTGGAGGAAAGCAGGGCAGATGGGAGGGTGACAAGAGGTCAGGTGTTTCCGGCTCTGGGGAGTGATGCCATCAGACGGCTGAGATCAGGTGGCGGGGGAACAAAGCAGGGGTGCATGGAAATGTCATGTTTCCTGGGGCATGGGGAGGACCTGTTGAGCTCTATTCCTGGGCAACAGTTCTTCCATTCTCAGGAATCTGTGCCATTTGTAACTGAGTAGCAAATTCTAGAATTGCTCTAATTACTTACTGTTAAGTCCCCATCCCAATTACCATGAATTAGCAACAGTGATAACAGTTTGCCAGGTCAAACCTTGCTAAGAAAAACCAGTGGAACTAGTTTTAGTTGCCTCGAGTTTCCTCCAAATCGGATTCCTTAGCGGCTTATGTCCCCACAGCTGCTGCAGTTCTTCCTGGGCCTGGCAGGCACATTCCAGACATTGACATCTCAGGTCAGATGCAGGCGTGCATATTATAGAAAATCGCACTGTGCTGTGATTGGCTTGAGCTGACGTTCTCTAGGTGAGAGGCGGAGGCCGAGGACCTGTGAGGGACTGTCTTGAGTGTCCTCTCATTGACTTGGAGCAGATGCACATCTGTTCTTCAAAAGTTCTAATGGGATGAAATTAGAAATAGGAATTTTTAAAATTCATGTGTTACGAACTCTGTTCAGTGACTTCCTCTGAAATGAGAGACTATTTGCAGACGAGGCATTCAGACTGCAGCTCTCCTCAGAACTGTCCTAGACCTCGATGCCGTCCTTTGGCCTCTTCCTGGGTGTGGGGTGCTCTGCTTGAAGCAAAACCACGTGGTCTGTGCATCACTACTGCAACCAGCTCAATGTACACACCCACTGAGAGGGGGGCCAGATCACTTAACATTTTAAATGCATTTAACATTAAACCAGCAAGTCAGCCAGTGCTTTCTGTAACCAAGCTGCCTGGCTGATGGGAACCTGACACTTAATTTTTCGGAAAAGAATACTTGCTTCTGTGGAGTGTCAATATTTGTCTCATTTGTTGAGACTCTGCTCAAAGTGATGAACGTGTGTAAATTAGGACCCTTTTGTGTAAATTGGGGCACAGAGCTCTCTAGGCACAGTCAGGGGAGTAAACGGCTGTGAAAGATGTCGCCTGATGTGAGCCGTGACCAGGCACTTTGGAACCTGGGATCCCATCTCCAGCCTTTCAAAGGACGTAGAGGAATCGGCCTGATGTGAGCCCTGGCCGGGCACTTTGGAACCTGGGATCCCATCTCCAGTCTTTCAAAGGACATAGAGGAATATAAAATGCAGATGGGAGAGTTCATATTTTGGGCATCTCTGTTCTTTTGAAATCAAAGTGCAAAGAAAAAGTTTTGCCTTGAGGTCTTACCCCATCCTTGTTTTTCTCCTAAGGTTTTAACATTTTCTTAACTGCTTTTTTCTCCCCCGATCCTTGGGGAAATTCTATCTTCATATCTTCTTAAAAGATATGGTTAAATTCAACACTGAAATTTAAAAACATGCATTCATATTATTTTTCTTTAAACTGATGTATCTGACATTGGTGAAGAACTAACTGGGCGTATTGGTGTATTTTTATTTTTTTGAGATAGTCTTGCTGTGTTGCCCAGGCTGGAATGCAGTGGCGTGATCTTGGCTCACTGCAGCCTCACCTCCTGGTTCACGCCATTCTCCTGCCTCAGCCTCCTGAGTAGCTGGGATTATAAGTGCCTGCCACCATGGCTGGTTCATTTTTGTATTAGTAGAGATGGGGTTTCAACATGTTTGCCAGGCTGGTCTTGAACTCCTGACCTCATTTGATTCGCTCACCTTGGCCTCCCAAAGTGCTGGGATTACAGGCATGAGCCACCACACTTGGCCTGGGATATTCTTGATTGTAACTGTAATAGATCCCTTTAATAAAAACAAAACAGAACAACAACAACAACAAAGAGCTGTCTGAAAAGTCCCAAAATTAAAGAGCTCACTTGGACAGGGATTTGGACACCAGTTGAATGGCCCAGCACAAACCATAGTTACATGGGCCACTCGGCCTGTTAGATCCTTAGGGTATTTGAAGTCGTGGGGATATTTGCATTTCTGCTTCTGGATATCGTGTCAGTATGAATTCGGCTAGTGTTTGAGGGCCAGGCTCAGATCCAGGAAAGCAAGAGCCCCTGCCCTCACGGCACTTCTCTTCCGTGTGTGTGTGTTAGGAAAATAGAAAGCATAAGATATTTTTTTCAATGAGCTGGGAAGATGGAAAAATAAGCTTAAGATGTTAACTTGTTCAGAAGAAGGGAAGTGCAAGGAATACTCAGCTTTGTTGCTGCTGAAGGAGGCCCCTGGCGGAGGATGTTTCAGAGGTGGGGTTTGTCTGAGAAAGGTGGTAAGAGGCAAATAGGATGCCCCATCTGGTTTGCCAGAGATGGGGAAAGTCCGTATCCCCAAAACAGCCTCAGCATTCTGGCAAATGCTTTGGAAAACCAGCTAGGGTGTGGGACGTTGTTGGCTGCTGGGTAGAAGGAAAACATTGCTGGTCCTGAGGACTGTACTGTTCTTCCACTGCTATAAAGAACTACTTGAGGCTGGGTAATAAGGGAAAAAAGGTTTAATCGGCATACAGTTCTGTGGGCTATACAGGTTTCTACTTCTGGGGAAACAGAATGGAAGGTGAAGGGGAGACAGGCATGTCTTCACATGGCTGGAAGGGGAGAGAGAGTGAAGGGGAAGGTGCCATGCACCTCCAAACAACCAGATCTCAGAACTCTCATGAGGACAGCACTAGGGGGATTGTGCTAAACCATTAGAAACCACCCCCATGAGTCAGTCACCTCCCACCAGGGCTCACTTCCAACAAAGGGTTAGAGTTCAGCATGAGATTTGGGTGGGGACACACAGCCACACCATATCAGGCTTCCCATTCTTCTCCTGCACATGCTTCGCAAATGGTTCTGTCATTGGTTTTTGTTTTTGTTGATACATAATATGTGTACATATTTTCAGAGTGCATGTGATATCTTGATTCATCCCTATATTGATGAAATCTGTGTACTTGGGATGTCTTTCACTTTAGTTTCTTTTCCTTATGCTGATAATGTCAAGTTATTCTCTCCTAGCTGTTTTGAAATACACAGTAGATGACCCACTGCCATCCCCCTGGTGATTTATCAATAGTAGGACTTGTGCTCCCATTAGGCTGTGTGTTTGTGCCCGTTATGAGCCTCTGCCTATCCTGCTTATGAGTGGACTCTGCTGGGCCCTGTTGACCACCTACTCTTGGCCTCCATGAGATCTGCTCTCAGCTCCTGCTTATGAGTGAGAACATGCTCCGTTTCTTTGCTTGGCTCGTTTGCTTAACGTAATGTCCTCCAGCTCCATCCATCCTGTCTCGGATGACAGGGATCTCAGCTGTATGGTGGAGTATTGCTCCTGTGAATGTTCGGGCCACATTCCCTTCATCCCCTGTTGACGGGCACTCAGGTGATTCCAGATCTTGGCTGCTGTGGATGGTGCTGCATTGAAGCTGAGAGCAGTCACTGGCTTTATACTCGGGGGACGTGAGCCACTTTGATGTTCTCAAGCAGCCATTCCCCAAAGTCCTCCGTGGAATGCCGCTTTCCTTTGTGCCCATGGTTTCCACTAGGATGAAGAGCTGGGAAGGGGCTTCGAGTGAACCCTTGGGTTTCTGTCTTTAATTGGTACCCAGCTGCACTGACCAAGTGGGGGTCCCAGTGACCCTGGACACTACCTCACATAAGGTCCAAAGATGCAGTTAGGTTCTTTTTTTAACTTAAAAACAAAAACAAAAACAAAAACAAAAACAAAAAAAACCCCTTTTGACCTGGTTAAGCTATAGCATTATCAGTTAGTGTTTTTCTTATTGGAAAGGTGTATATTTTATTTTCTAAGAAGGAAAGAAATCCTGTTAAATACTCTAACTACAGATTAAATCATGTCAAGGAAAGAGGTACTATTTTGGGGGAAAATTATCCCTTCATGTCAATGATCAAGGAGAGGACTTAGATTGTTTAATTGAGTTAATTATGAAATCTTAAGTGGTTTTGAGAAGATGAGCTGTGGATGCTGCAAGACATGAGACTGATGGTGATTTAATGTGAGTCAGCCCTGACAGAATGTGGCTAATATTTAAAGCTTGCTCCAGTATTGCTTGATAGATTGTAAGTTAATGTAAAGATCTGTTTGATGCTTTTATTTTACAAACTATTATGGAGAAAAAGTTTGACAGCCAAGGAACCACCTTCAACCAATTTCTTCCTACTTTCTATCACTAGAAAAATGTGTCCTGTTAATTCCAGAATTTACTTTTGGAAAGTTCCTGTAAGGAGAGCAGAGATATTGGTGATTGAATAGTGACTTGAATTTAGGTGAAGCTCGTTAAATATTTCATAGTCATATTTGTCTTGGTGGTTTTAGCAATTTTATATTAAATTTAGAACTGCGAGTGAAACCAAATGTGTTCTTTTGCTTTTGTGATACTCCTTTGTATGACTATACTGGTAAAGAATGATAAAATGTGTATCGGGTATTTTTTCTGTGTAGATATTAGGATTTTGAGGGGAACAAATTAATCATTCTTCTAAGAGACATTGTGTTGTGTGTTGGGTCCTTTGTATATTAGTTGAATCACTATAATGAGGACAACTTGAAAGTTTGTTTCTATACAAGATCTTTTATATGCTGACTTGTGTTACACAAAATCCTTCATCCTCTAAGAAGACTAAGCAATGGGTTGGAGGAGAGGTTTAATCACCCATTAGGTTTATTCTAAATGCCCAGAATTGAAAGCAAGTACGAATTATGTTTTTGAAGTGTGGTGTGTGTGTGTGGTGGACTCCTTTTTAGGTCATGGGAGGGAGGTAAAGCAAAGATCAGATTTGCTGATAAACATTTGTGCATATGCTAGTGGAGAAGTCATATGACTTGACTGCACTTGCGTACTCTGATTTTGGTTTTGTTAGTGTCTGTAGCTACAAGCCACAGCCGCCTCTGGGACTCACCCTGAGGGGCTGTGATGAGGGTTATTACAGAGTTGTGTGTCTTAGCGAATGGCACAAACGGTCTTGTGGGCCTACTTTGGCTTTGTTTGAATCTGTAGATTGTTAAACTAAGTTTAACATTTTGAGGATTATAAATTGTGATTCTTGTCTAAGAAGAGGTTTCTGTTGTCTCTGAAGACAGGAGCCACAATACAGATGGTCCCTCGCTCACAATGGTTACATTTGTGTTTTTTTTTTTCAACCTTGTGATGGTGTGAACTAGTCACACTCAGTGCATTGTTCGGCCCGAGATGGGCTGCCTCTGGATGAACCCATTGTAAGTTGAAACTATGATGTCAAATGCACTTTCTATTCAGGATATTTTCAGCTTACGCCGGGTTTATTGGAACGGTTTCATCCCACGGTAAGTCAGGGAGCATATATGCTCATAAAAGTAGAGAGAATCTCATAGATACCATGAGATATAATGTCTCTGATGTTATAGAGATATGATGAAAACAATCAAGTGGGACTTGGAAGCCTTGGAGGGACTCACATGGGCAGCTCCTGGAATGCAAACGTGAGCGCCACTGGCTTCTGGATGTGACATCTGTGCCTTCTGCTTAGCCCAGTGGGTTATTGGCTGCTCCCGAGGGCAGAGAGGTCCAGCGTTCCTGTGTTTAGGTGTTTGAGCTGCCTTAAGAGGCTAGGTCAATTCTCACTGGTGTCTTCAGGGCTTTAGGTCTTCTGAACAAGCAGGAGGAAGGACGACTTTGTAGAGCTTTGGAAATCTCAACGGACTTCAGGGCCATCCCCCTTGGCAGGAGAGAGCTCCACTGGAGGTGAGCAGGGTGCCATGCGTGCCTGTGCTGGGCCCAGACGTGTACGGACGTTGTGAGGGCCACAGGACGCAGATCGGTCTTGGTTCACAACTGGTGTCAATGGCCACGCAGCATTTCTGCCAGGTACATGACTGCGGGGACTTGGGTTTTGGGGTGTGCGTCCTGGTTGCCTAGTTGCTTGGAATACCCCCATTGAGACCCCAGCCTGAGTCACCGTGACAGGCCTCCCGCTTCACACGCCACACGGAAGCCGTGGCGTCGGTCACTGACGCCCACCAGCTGTCAGATGTGCGTATGTATCTTCCCTGGTCTCGTGATGTGTCTTGTTTTGAGGTTATAGTAAACGTTCTTTAAGAGGGGTTTTGGATTTCTTATGTTGTTTGCAAGGAGGCAGCAGGGAGTGCTTGAGCAGTGAGATCCCCTTCCCAACCAATGCAATTTCAGATCACAGCAGATAATTAGGGCAGCGGAGCTGTGGGATCACCTACCCAACCAATGAGAATTCAGATCACAGCAGGTAATTACGGCAGCGGGGTGGGTGGCAGAACCCTGAACTGTGGCTGTTTCTGGTGTCTTGCCCCGGACAGAGTGTGCTGGGGCCTCCGTGGTCCTCTGTGGGGTGGGTGGAGCACATGAGCTGGGTGCTGCTGGGCTGTGACTGGCTCCCCAGTCCGGGGTTTATGCAAGACTCGTTCTTAAGACAACTTGGAACCCAGAAAGCAACATGAGGAGAACGGGTTTGTGCGTTTCTGGATCCTTGGTGCTTCCCAGTCTCAGACGCTGTGCAGGCTCTGAGGGGTCTCGCCGGGAAAACTTGAACAGTTGGCCCCCGGGGTGGAGTGGGGCTGCAGCGGGTCTTGCAGAAACTGGAAGTGGGGGTGAGTGTGGCAAGCAGGACCTTTCAAATGGGCCCAGCAGGCTGCATCTGTGGAAATGGTGCCACCTAAAGCAGGGCTGTGGCCAGCAGGGCCTGAAAGGCTACAGCGGGCTCTGTTTCTGCTGTCTTGAGAGAGTCTCTGCATGGTTTTCCTTGGTCTTTGTCTATTTGGAGGACGCTTCCCCCTTTCTTGGGCTTACCAAGCCTTCTGAGCTGCCTTGTTGAGTATGACAAAGCCCTGAGAAGGCATTTTTATCGCATAATTATGTTATCCTGGTGGCTGGATAAATGACCTGCAAATGTGGGTGACTCAGTAGCTCTGAGGGTGCTCAATATCCAAGACAGGTGGGAAGAAAATGTTCAGGCAGGTGTCAGAGAATCTGTTCTCTGCTTCACACTGGGGCCCTGGTTTGCTGACAGTCTTCGCACTCGATCCAAAATGGGGATAATGAAGTCTCACGGATTCGGCTTCAGCTGAGAGCTGCCTCCAGCACAGTCTTGTGTGAGGAAGAGTTTATAGGTTTGGTGCAAAGGGCGGGCGTCAGTTGATCTTATTTGTGGTGGTGCTTATGGTGGCTTTTCCGTAAGGAATTTAGAGTTTATTAGGTTTGGCAAGGGAATCCTGAGTGATAAAGTGGAAGAATGCTTCAGGAAATTCTGGAACCTGCAGTGAGTTTGGAATCTGTATGAAATTGAGATTTAGATTCTCACGATTTCCTAATGCTACCCCGAAACCCAGTAGTTGAGACAGTCATAGAGCTTCAGTTGTGCTGCCCCGGTTCCCCATTTTAAAAGGAACACGTTGCTTTCATCTAGAATGTTCTGAGCTCTGAGTGCTGCCAGCGGAGTTTCCAGCTCTCTGCATCAGAGGGGAAGCCAGGACTGCGCTCACGGTGTCGCGGCAGCTGGGAGCTGAACCTGGACCTCAGGCACGTGTGATGCTGACCATTTTCTGTAAACTCCAAGCGTGCAGTGGTCTCCTTGGCACTGTACAGTCTTCTGAGGCTTTTGATGTGTCTGTACTTTATAGATTTTTCAGAAGTAGAAGGCCTTTTCCCACACCCTTGGGCTGAGTTTTGTCAGAGGCTGGTGTGTGGGAAGCACCACACCCACATTCTGACAGCGAAGACTCTGGTGCCCAAACGAGGTCAGAGTGGAAATTTGTTTTTCCTTCCCTCCAGTCTGGTCCAGCTGCTCCCTGCTTGGCCAGAAGAAAATCATGCTTATCCAAGTCATAGGCAAACCCCCGAAGTCAAACATTTGTCTTTTTTCTTTAATATACCCATTTAGTTTTTATGGGATGATAGATGGAGAAGTGTTTTTTAGGGGAAAATTAATTTCTTTAATTACAGAGAACTTTTTGGACAAAAACTGTAATCAAGAAGCTATTGTGTAATAAGATCTAGTTAAATACTACAGTTGAAAGCTCTTTATATTTGATCTTAAACTTGGGCCTGGTATGCATGTCCGCACGCTCGTGCTCATGACGCCAGGCTCAGCTGTGAACTACAGGCACGGTACAGACTTTCTGGTTGCTTTTTTGAAAGTCTTACTGCTTGGCCTCTCGGACTCAAATGTTGAGTTAGGTTGATTCTGTTCAGAATGTTCATCCCTCCATCTAGGGTCCAGTCATCTTTCAGGAAGGAACCGTCTTCCTCATCTTTGTCCCCTACAGTATTGTATATTTAATAGTTAAATATTTATAGGTTACATGGGTGACTGATCTGTTCATTAGGAGGCAAACAATGCCAATTTTTACATCATTATAATGGACTTGTTAAATGACTGTTAGTATAATGAAGTTTCCATGGCAAAAGAGGCTTTGCAGATGTGACTGTAACGGACAGTGGGATGGGGGAGGACCCTGGGTTGTCCAGGTGGGGTCTAGCGTCCTCATATGTGCATTGATGGGAGGGAGTACGAGAGTCTGCCTCAGAGGAGGAGACCTGAGGATGAGATAGAGGCCAGAGGGCTGTGGGGCTGAGGGCGGGGGTGGAGTGGGGCCGGAGGGGCATGGGCCAAGGGTGGGGCAGGGGCTGGAGGGGTGCAGGGCTGAGGCCGGGGCAGTGGTCAGAGGGGTATGGGGCTGTGAACCAAGCTGCATGGTGGCCTCTATGAATTGGGAGACTCCAGGCAGGAGCACAACCTACTGACCCCTTGACTTCAGCCCTGGGACTCCTGACTTCCAGGGCTGAGAGGAGGTTTGCGTTTGTGGTAATTTGTTGCAGCAGCAATAGGAAGTTAATGCAGTGTATCTGTTCTTCACCTCCAAACCTTTGAAAGGTAACCCTGTTGTATCGGCCTTTTGTGTGCCCTAAATTCTAATGAGATGGTTTGTAGGAAATAACGGACACAAACGGTGGCAGAACACAAAGTTGGACAGAAGCAGTGTCTTCTGTGGTTCTGTAGTTTGGGTCTGTGAAGTTAGATTTCGGTCAGAGAGTGTGTGGTCTTGTTCAGTGTATACCTGGAGTACTTGTTCAGAGCTCCTGGGGGAGTGGTCTTTAACACTGTTAGGATGAAAACTTCAAGCACATCAGGGCCAGAGTTCCTGAGTCAGTGTTAGGTGACCTTTGAATAAGAGTTGGCATGTAGAATCTGCCCACTTTACTAGCATGAAGCAGCAAATTTTTTTTTTTTTTTTGAGATCGAGTCTCGTTCTGTCACCCAGACTGGAGTACAGTGGCTCGGCCTCGGCTCACTGCAACCTCCGCCGCCTGTACTCAAGTGATTCTCCTGCTTCAACCTCCAAATTGCATGATTTTTTCTTCTGTTTTATATACTTAGTATATGACAACTCTGCAAACTTTATCAATACAAATGACATGCCAGAACTTATGAGAATCCAGCATTTTCCCATGCAAATTAGTAGTGATGTGGAATTCCTGGGCTGGTTTGGTTTTATAAGACGTAGGGGCGGATACTTTGCCTAATTTCTGTGGAGCTAACAATTGTTAATCACCCAACACTCTTACCTCCCCCAACAGCTCAGGTGAGGGGGTTACCCCCGCTGTCATGATGAGAGGCAGGAGACTGAGGCTTAGGTGAGCAGGTGACACATTACTGTCCAGCCCCACCCACCCCGTAGTTTCCTGCCATGGCTCAGCTATGTTCCTACGAGAAAGGACAGACACTCTTTCGGTGCTGGGTAGAATTCCTTGTGAACCCCTTTGCATCCTCCAGGGAGTTCTTGCTTTATGGTGGTGGCTCATGGGGAGGCCTCTGGCCCACTGAGAAAGTGACTCATGTTGTAACATTACTGTCTCTCTGTCCGGCTGCTGTCGATTGGGTGATTTGTAAAGAGACATTTATTGCTCACAGCTCTGGAGGCTGGAAAGTCCAAGGTCAAGGCAGTCCAAAGTCAAGGCACCTGCACATCTGGTGTTCCAGGGCCTGTGGCATACAGACGGCAGCATCTCACCGGGTCTTGCGTGGCAGCAGGCGTCTCATCGGGACTCATATGGTGGAGGAGCAGGAGGGCTCCTCCATCTTCCAACAAGGACACCAACCACAGTCCTGAGAGCAGGACCTCCCAAAGGTCCCACCTCTTAATGTATCCCATCGGAGATGGTTTCAGCATGAGGTTTTGGGGACATTCAGGCCAAAGCCATTGCTCTGCCACGGTGTTAGGGCTGCATGGCATCATTACTGCAGCAGAGCCACAGCCTTCTCATGTGCATTTGCTGCAGGAGGAAGACGCAGGTGCCTGTGCATGTTGGGGTTCAGTGCAAGAAGTTGAGACCCTCTGGGAATCTTAGCAGGAGGAACTTAAGGCTTTGAGAACTGACACCTTAGGACTGTACTTTTCTTCAGACTGTAAAAACCTTGGTGTGTGATAATACTGAATATTTCCTGAGCCCTGTGATCCTGTAAAACAGTGGTGGTTAAGACATTCCCCCTCCCCACAACTAGGCCCCCACTTTTACTGCAAGAAGCCCCTTCCCATGTGGCTTAGGCTGACTGGCGGATGACCATTTACCGAGGAGAAGGCCAGACACAGGCCTTCAAACCCCCCATCTCTGCCTTATAAGTGACTAGCTAAACTGTCTGTTCCCACTGATCAATCACCTCCCACCTTGAAATTGTTCTTCGTGGTGCAGTTGCGCCTAGGGGGATGGACTTGTCTTTGACTGTTGCCTTCCACAGAGGACGGTTAGGGTGGGCAGGAAAATTCTCTGCTACACGTCTGCATTCCAGGCTGTTTCCAGAAGTGGGAATTCTTTTTTTTTTTTTTTTTTTCTTTTTTTTTTTTTTTTTTTGAGACGGAGTCTCGCCCTGTCGCCCAGGCGGGAGTGCAGTGACCGGATCTCAGCTCACTGCAAGCTCCGCCTCCCGGGTTTACGCCATTCTCCTGCCTCAGCCTCCCGAGTAGCTGGGACTACAGGCGCCCGCCACCTCGCCCGGCTAGTTTTTTGTATTTTTTTAGTAGAGACGGGGTTTCACCGTGTTAGCCAGGATGGTCTCGATCTCCTGACCTCGTGATCCGCCCGTCTCGGCCTCCCAAAGTGCTGGGATTACAGGCTTGAGCCACCGCGCCCGGCAGAAGTGGGAATTCTTGTGCCCTGGAGTCTGGGAATGGATTTCTAGTGTCCCAGCTTCAGGTGGAGTTGAAATTGAGTGAGACAACCCGCCACACCCATCTGGAGCCAGGAACTAGAGCCATTTTTAAAGTGGCAGTTTCTCCATAAGATGACCCAAAAAATGCGCTCAGCACGTTTCTTTCTTTCTCATATGCATTTGGCCATCTAAAATGGGAATGGTGGTTTTTTGAAGTATGGATGTAGTTTTAAATTTTGAGTATTGTAAACCTTAATGTAGCTTCTTAAAATGTTTGCCTGATTATTTGGAGACTTACTAAACCTTTGGAGTGGTAATCATGAATTGATCTATATGACTTTGCTTTCTATGATGCAATGAAAGTACTCTAATGAAAACCTCTGCAGTTGGGTCAGCAGGCGATTGGCCAAAACAAATTCTGCTTTTTGGGTTTCTTTAACCAAACAAGGGAGGAGAGTGTAGGCCGAAGTGGCAAATTCATTTCAGAGCACGCCAGAGCCCTCAGTGATTGAGCAGCCTTCTCAGGTGAACGTGTAATGTGCCGTGAGTCTTGGCAAGCCTGGCTACTGATGTGTGCACGTGACATCACAGAGCCACACCTAGGAAGATGTGGTTTCTGTAACAAGCTTTGGAAAACCAAAGTTCCACTTAATTATCCAACTTTGTTATAGAAAAAGCTTAGATCAGATGGCCAAAGACCTGATTGTTTCATGGTTGAGACATGGTTATAAAATTGCCCTTACTTGGTGCCAATCGGTGTTGGTCCACAGTGATACTCCTCCAACCTCACTGAATAGCTTGGAGACTGATATGAGACTGTGAAAATCTCCTTAAGGTGAAAAGGGCTCTGGGGCACCCGGGAATATCCGCACACCTGTGGCCATTCCCCTATAAGGTGGAAAGGACGGCTGGGTCACGCGGGAGCATCCGCACACCCATGGCCGTCCTCTTTAAGGTGGAAAGGGCTGCTGGGGTGCCCCGCAATATCTGCTCACCCGCGGCCATTGTTCCTGTCCCCCTTTCTGCTCAATCACCTCTGTGTTCCCGCATTCAGGCTTTGGGACAGCTCGTCCCCTGGGCTGGTGAGGAAGGAGTGGGAGGTTGTTCTGAGGCTCTGTCACTGTCTGCCCTGTCATGAGCTGGGGAACGCAGTGGCAGTGACCCTGGAGGAGTCTGGTCAGTGAGGGCTCCGGCAGGAAATGCTGAGGCTTGAGGTGGCTCTGCCAGTTGTAACCAAATGTCTTCCCTCTTATTTCCATGATTCCTTCTAGTTCTGCACCTTGCACTGCAGAGTCTCTGTGTGTCTATAAATATACATGAGTTACGATACAGGTGTCTCTTTCCCCTCTGTCTGGGGCTGGGCCCAGGGAGTGAAGTGCAAGACCCCCTTACTGCTGGATGCCCACCAGCACGAGGCACTGCCTACCCTGCTAACGAATGCCTACAGCGAGTCCTGGAAGCCTCCTTCTGAGCACCTGGCCTGTTGACGGTGTATACGGGAGACAA
This sequence comes from Macaca nemestrina, assembly GCF_043159975.1. NCBI lineage: Eukaryota > Metazoa > Chordata > Mammalia > Primates > Cercopithecidae > Macaca > Macaca nemestrina. The sequence continues at coordinate 89,094 of NW_027257875.1, forward strand.
CTGAGCTCCCCTTGCCCCACCCTGAGCAGAGACTGGGGAGGTGGAGGTAGCACTGCCCCCATGGTGCATCCTTGGTGCATGGAGGAAAGTGTGTTCATGCTTAAAACACAGCTCATCCTCTCAAAAGCAGGGTGACAACCACATTTACTTCTGGAATCTTAAAAAAGGGCCCGTCTCTTTGAGAGAAGAACGTGGTATGTATGTGTGTACCTCCATTGTTTTCTTTGAGACAGTTTCCCTCTGTCACCCAGGCTGGAGTGCGGTGGTGCGATCTCACTGCAAGCTCCGCCTCCCGGGTTCATGCAATTCTCCAACCTCAGCCTCCCGAGTAGCTGGGACTACAGGCACCTGCCACCACCCCTGGCTAATTGTTTGTATTTTTAGTAGAGACGGGGTTTCACCGTGTTAGCCAGGATGGTCTCGGTTTCCTGACCTCGTGATCTGCCCACCTCGGCCTCCCAAAGTGCTGGGATTATAGGTGTGAGCCACCGCGCCGGGCCGTATGTGTGTACCTATTTACAAGTCTTGCCCGACCTTTGCATTGAGAAATTATTGAAAAACTTAAGGATGTAACTGACAAGAACTTTATAGGTTTCTCCAAGGAAAAATTTGGAAAAGTTAAGTGAACCCATAGTGTGTTTTACTTCTATGAGTCCCATACTTGGATTTTTAAATGTGGGCAAAACATCTGTATGTTCTTCAGCCTGATTTCCGTGGAATCGTGAATGAAACGTGCTGAAGTTGCCATGCGGATTTTGTTATGTGGCGGTGACAAGTGGGGCTGGTCATTAAACAACTGGAGGGATCCCTGTCCTTTCTGTGCTCCTGTTGGACACTAGGCACGTGCTTGGGTGTTTTCTGTGTGTGTGGACAAGATGAGGACAATTTCCAGATTCACATGGTGTTATCTTCTCCCTTTTCTGTTAAAACGTGTCTTCTGCTGCTTCTAGCTAGACCAAGTGTTTCTTTCTCTTGCCTGTCTATATAAACACTGTTTAACAAAAACTGTATTGTAGACATGTGAAGCTGAATTCCACATGATACAGCAGATAGAGATGACTGAGTATACTGTTTTGTGGAAGGAAGGTTTAAAATGATTTTTACCTTTTTCCCTGAAATAGGGAATAATTTTAACTTTTTCCCTGAGATAGGGAATAATGAAATGAGAAAATAATTAAATTTTCCCATTTAATTGTTAGATTATATTTAATTATTAGATTATTCATGTATTGCAAGGGAAAAAGGAACTAGATCACCCCATGTACCCAAATGAAAATTTAAAGGGTATGGGCGAGTTCATTTGAACTCCTTTAATTTGTTTTAGTTTGTTTGTTTTTGAGAGTCTCACTCTGTTTCTCAGGCTGGGTGCAGTAGTGCAATGACAGATCACTGCAACCCCAACCTTCTAGGCTGCAGGTTCAGGAGTGGTCAGAGGAGGCCAGAGGAGGCCCTTGTGATGCGAAGCTAAACGTTTAATGATGGCGCTGCTGAGTGCATGAGCCGCGTCAGCCCAAGAGTCTGGGTAGGAGGGAACGGCGGGGTGGAGAGAAGACTGGACAGATAGGTGCTTTCCTCGGCCCCTGGGAGCACGGTCAGGTCCATGCTCAGACGTCCTGGTTTCTCCCACATTGCCATAAATAGCAAGGGAAGGACTCGGGGCACCCAGGGACCTCAGGGGTATAAGCTGTGTCCTCGCGTGGCCCCAGCTGTGGCCAGTGATATTGTTCTCTTTAACCTCAGGCTTATTTTCTATAAAAACACAAAGGGACAGAAGTAGTTCAAGGGCCTCTAAACACTTACGTAATTGTTAATAGGCCTACTTTTATGCTTTCTTCTGTATTAAGAGCAAATCATCAAACAAACTCATTTCTGTTTGAAGAAATCTTTACGGTTCTCATTTTTGTGGCAAGCAACATTGATTCTTTGCTTAGTGAGCGTTAGTGCCCTCCTGCCCAGTGCGGTTGCCTGGCGTGTCCTCGCACACACCTCTGTCCATTGGTCTCCGTTCACCTTTCCGCTTAGAATTGTAGGAGGGGCGCTGGGATCTTAGGGCTAGAAAGAAACTCTGAAGACCACTTTTAGGGGCGGCTTTTAGTCAGGGCTCTCCAGAGAGACAGCCAGCCGGGTGTGCGTGTGTCTCCAGGGGGAGGCTTGCTGCAGGGGCTACAGAGTCCAAGAAGCCCCAGGACCCACAGCCTGCAAGCTAGAGTCCTGGGAGGGTGTGGCTTGAAGACTTGAGAAGCGGAGGGTGCAGATCCCACCCGGGTCTGAGGAGCTGAGACCCAGTAGCACGGGCTGCAGAAGACAGATGTCACTGGCCTATCAGCCAGACAGGTGGAGTGAACCCAGTTTTCCCCACCTTGCTGTTTTACTCGGGCCCTGGGTGGACAGGGTGGTGTCCCCCACACCGGCGAGGATGGGTCTCCACTCAATCCAGAGGCAAACATGCATCTCACCCAGAAATAATGCAGAACCAGCCATCTGGGCACCCCGGGCACGCTCAGGTTGATGCACAAAACCAACGCCACGCGTGGCCCTGACGTCTGTGTGTTCGCATCACTCCACGCACATTGCTCGGTCATCGTCTCGGTGAGTTTGTAAGCTCGTTGTGTGGTTCTGGGGCTCTTTGTCCCGGGTGGTGGTGGTGGTGATGACAGGCTCCCCATTGCCCCAGCTCAGGTATGGAAGGTGATGGCACCAACGGCTCCTTGTTTCTCAGACACTGGAGCGGGTGCTCTGTGCAGCCAGTTCCACCTGCAGCAGCATCTGTTTCCTATGCCGATTCCATTCGGAGTGTGCGCCTCCCTTCTGTTGAGGGTGTAGACTTCTTTCAGGGAAGAACTGTGTCCTGTTCGCCTATATCTCCTGTGGTGTATCTCATGGCTGAATAAGTAGCTATAGTATACCTTGGTGGCTGAATGATAGGTTCATTGGAAGGAAAACTTGATACTTTTTTTTTTTTCTTTTTGGGATGGAGTTTTACACTCAACGCCCAGGCTGAAGTGCAATGGCACGATCTTGGCTCATTGTAAACTCTCCCTCCCGGGTTCGTGATTCTCCTCCCTCAGCCTCCCAAGTAACTGGGGTTACAGGCGTCTGCCACCATGCCTGGCTAATTTTCGTATTTTCGTTAGAGACGGGGTTTCACCATGTTGGCCAGGCTGGTCTTAAACTCTCGACCTCAGGGGATGCACCCACCTCGGCTACCCAAAGTTGTGGGATTACGGCCATGAGCCACCACACCCAAATCATAATGGCTTATGAATTGAGCCACCACACTAAATCATAATGGGCTTGTTAAATGCTTACGTTAATGTTTATTTTTTAAAATGTTATCTGTGACCTTTCAGCTTTTCATAGCACTTCTCGTGTGAATATTTTAAAAAGGCCCTTTACTCGTGGGGGAGAAGCAGTTATCCCTTTCAGCAGAGGGAGATGGAGGAACAGGCCCTCGTGGGTCTGAGCACAGGCAGTCACCCCAACCTTGGTGATGGCTTAGGTCTGTTCTCCGTTCACCGTAGCGCATCCACTCTCATTGTCAGCTTAAAAATAAGCTTTTACCTCTTTCTAATCAGAACAGTTAGTTTGTTAACCATTACGTTAAGGTACCGAGAATGATGGCTTTCAGGCCTCATATATGACAGAAGTAGTAAATGCAGCTGACCCTGAACAACATGGGTTTTGAGCTTCGAAGGATCACTTATGTTAATTATTTTCCAACCAACCCTTACTGAAAAAACCTGGCTTTGTGGAGGGCTGACGTTTCCTACATGCGGTTCCATAGGGTGGCCGCGGAGTCCTGTGGATACGTAGATTTGGGTAAACTCGGGGCATGTTCTGGAATCCATGTCCCTGTGTATACAGAGGGACAACTGCAGCTTTTTAAAAGTTTGTGTCCTGCCTTGTCCTAAAAAGGCTCCAAGGTAGATGCAAAATTATTTCATCCTTTTGGTTTTCTTGGTGGGATATTGATGTTTATTCTTCAGTGTCTAAAATCCTGAGTGAACAGAGTTGGTGCTTCAGGAACAAAGCCAGTCTGGAAACATATATTGAGATATCCACCTTTTCTTCATGGTTTCACAAAAGGCCATGATCATATTTTATTCGGTTGAACTGTAGGAAACTGCCAATATTTGCTGTTTTTGGCCTACAAAATGGCAAGTTCGTACGATATTAAAAACAAAGGCTCCCTGGATGGGGAAAATAGGAATCGGTGAGAACCTGAAGTTGTCTGTCATGGCCTCTGAGTCACAGGTAAATAAACCTGTGTGAGGGGAAGTTGGCTGTACAGTATTTTCCTTCTGTTTTGAGACTGTCAGAAAAAGGTAAGTTCCATTGCGTTGGGTCCCTTTTCCTCACCTTTGCTGCAGAGGGGACTTGCCATTATACCTCTTGTTTCCAGTGCCCAGGAGTCTGATGCCACATAGAAGACCTGCAGGTCAGTGGATGTGAAACAGGCAACGGACACGCTGTGCATCTTGGGACGCATCTGAGAAGTACGTGCTTGCAGCAGGTCTGAGGTGAGGTCGTGTTCCATCTCCTCTCCCTTCTCTGGCTTTGCAGGCCTTTGAAGTTGGTCCTGGAAAGTGAAATTAGTTAATGCTGATTAGCTCCAGGTCAAAACTGGGGGGCCGAAGAGACCCACCCTTCACTCAGGGTGTGAAGCATTGGGCCTTACCCTCAGGAGGTAGCAGGGACTCGAGAAATCCCCACATGCCCTCCAGTTCCCTTATGTTGAAAATTTTTGTACTCAGCCATGCTGGGTTATTTTGGGAGGTAAATGGGGGATTCACATGGGGGTGTGCAGTATTCTCAGGTGTCAGGTGTGAGAGTTGAATTTGTAGAAGCTGTGCGGATAGGAAAGGACCTGACAGGGAGTGCTGTTTACACGGAGCCAATTTAACGCGAGATCTGTGCTCTGCCTGGGTCCGTGTCTGACCGGTGTCTCCCAGTCTGCAACAGGACGTTCATGTGCCTCGGTGCCATCGTCCCACTCTGTGTAGACGTCTGAGGATCTGTGCGCGGATGCTCTGTGAGAGAGTTGTGATTATGAACTGAGAAACAGTGAACAAACCCTGAATTGGTTAGCACTGGTTCCACGGCCACTTCTGCCGTGGTTGGAGTCATTCATAATAAAATGTGCTGGACTCCTATGCAGAGCTCTGAATTTCAGAGGCCCTTTAACTCGGCAGCTAAAGCGGCAGCCAGCCGCTTCCTTCAGAAGACATTTGAGTCCCCTTTACCTACCAGGGTGACCCTGGGAGTTTGAAGATGAGTGAGACAAGCCCTCCGTGTCTTGTGGATTTTACTGTCCAGAGGGGAGACAGATGTGGATGGTGAAGGGGGCCCTATCAGAGGTCAGCCCACGTCAGTTTGATTTCTTCAGCACTTGCTGTGTTCAGGCGGTGCCCTGGGTCATGTGCAGAGCATCTGGGGACACTGCCCATGGCATCCCAGGCACAGCTAGCATCTGCGCCATCTTCATACTTGGCCTGAGTTTTGGGGAAGTACCGAGGACGGCTTCTGCCCTTGCTGGAGAGAGTTGGAAGTCAGGGCAGCCCTCCACAAGGAGATGATCGCCAGCTGATTCCTCAAGAAAGAGAGGTGGTCCCCACATGGGCAGAGCAGGGCAGCATGCACAGACCTGGGTGTGGGGTCTGGGGCATGTGCATCTGAGTGGGGTCTGCTGGGAGACAGCAGGGGTGAGGTGTGAAGGCAGTTGGAATTGACAGGATAAATGATCACTAAGGCGATGCTGGGAAAACATAAAATTGGGACTCTCTGGGGTAAACGTGGACTTAGGGTGACCCTGGGCGTGGGTGTTTTCAGGCTCTGAAGGCAGAGATTTAGGAAATTGGGGCAGAGCCGAGCCCTAGATGAGGGTGAAGACCACCCTTGGGAAGTTGAATGAGACAGGGGTGGAAACCCAGTGAATGTCGTGGGGTCAGTCCAGGAGGAAGGCAGCAGAGGAGACCGGTGCCTTCCTCAAAGGCCCCGTGGGGCCTGCCTCTCAAAGTGCTGGGATTACAGGCATGAGCCACTGCTCCCTGCCGATACTTTTAAAATTTCTAAGCTACTCTCTCTCATACCCACTCCCGTATTTTTTTTTTTTTAGACTAGGTTTATGGCTATATTTTTTCCAAGGGAACCAAACAGTTACCTGTTTGAAGTACAGATAACACCGTGTTTAAAAACCGAAAATGCCAATTTGCATAGAAGTTTCAAAATACTCAGTTGTTTTGAGCCTTGCATTGCAGTGTCACTACCTGCTCTTAAATTTCTACATGATGTATAGATAGTGAGGCAGGGACGGTTCGTACATCTTCAGGTTTCAATTCTACTAACTTGGGCTATATTTTCATTTATTTTGGCACATCTGTGGGTGTGGCAAGCAAGGCCAGGGTATTTGTTTTGAAGCTTGTCCAATAACAGTTGGGAAGATTTTCACATTTTTAGAATTTTCATAGTAATAGTTATAATTTACAAAGAATTTAAAATTGTGTAGTCATTATTTTGCTTTTTTCTAGATATGCCCTGAAACAGGATTGCTAACTATCATTCTACATCACAGGATTCAGAACAGTACCATTTTGGAGCAGATGCCTGTAATCGAGGAATTCCACCTAGTCAGTTCACTTTAAACTTGTTTAAAAGGTTTTCTTTATCCTAGTTGGCACCTGTGGCTATAGTTTGTTTTCACTGCTGAGGAATATTCCATGATGGAAACCGTAATTCACCTGTTTTTCATATCGGTGGACATTTGGATTATTTTGGGAGGGTGTGTATGTCTATTCAGCCTTCGTTTTTTCAGGATTTTTTGTAGAAGATAATGTAACAGTGTAACATCCTCTGCTACGGAGCCAACACGAACCCTGATGACAGCCACACAGACTCATGCACAGACTCTCAGGCCTTGTTACCAACGCACAGAACCATTTTCTTAAGTTGAAACACAGTAGCAGAACCTGAAGCCATGTGAACGGGTCCTCCGATCTTACACTTGGAATTCACTTTTTATTACTATGTCTGCATTAGGAAGCATATCAATTATACAGAAATCTGAGAATATAAAATTATACGTTTATGACAGAAAAAAACTTATTTAATATTCCAGAACACATGGCTATGTTTTTCCCTCATGGCCCACCACTGTTTTCTTTGCTTGAAATGGGAAATGACACTTGAAGGCGGTTTTCTAGCAACTGTTAGACTGGCATAGTTCTTTGGAGACAGAGGATGTAAAGCACATGGAGAATTTCTGTTTGTGGAATGTGATTTCCCGGTCACCTCATTCAGGCTGCCGCCACCTTCCTCTCTGGCCGCCTGCATCATGGGACATCTGAGGAGGTCCCTGTTTCATCCTCTGGAAATTCTGAAAAGGAAGGAGAGGAGGGCGTGCAGGGTGTGGTGCATTTGTGTTGGTCCTTCCAGCTTTTATTTGGAGTCTCGGCTGCCTTGATGGTTCCTGCCTTTATGTCGCTAGCTCGTGGCTTTGTCCTTGTGTCTAACTCACAGGCAGACCGATGGAAAGGAAAGTTGTATTCAGCCAACAGCTTGATCTTATTCTCAAGGCTCAAATCGACTGGGTATTTGGAGACTTCTGTGCAAATGGGCATTTTTGGTTTTTAAACACGGTGTCTTATTTGTACTTCAAATGGGTAACTGATTCTCTTGGAAAAAATGTAGACATAAAACTGGTTCTTTAAAAAAAAAAAAAAAAAAAAAAAAGGGAGTGGGTGTGAGAGAGTGGCTTAGAAATTACACCAGTAATGGTTGGGCCTGGTGGCTTACGCCTGTAATTCCCGCACTTTGAGAGGAGGAGGCAGGTGGATCTCCTGACGTTAGGAGCTTGAGACCAGCCTGGTCAACATGGTGAAACCCCGTCTGTACTGAAAATATGAAAATTAGCCGGGCATGGTGACAGGTACCTGTAATCCCAGCTACTTGGGAGGCTGAGGCAGGAGAATCACTTGTACCCGGGAGGCAGAGGTTGCAGTGAGCCGAGATCACGCCACTGCACTCCACCCTGGGCGACAGAGCAGAAACTCCATCTCAAAATCGGGAGAAAAAAAAAAAACACCCCGGTAATGGAAACCTGATTGCGTCATCTGTGATGGAGATGGCGGATTATTTCATTTTTAGTGACAGGATGAATTGGATATGTTTGCAGTATTCATCTTGACAAGGGAAATGGTGAGAACCAAATGTGCCTCCCAGCTTGGGCCTCGCCGTTGGCAGAAGACCCTGGCGGGCAACAGACTGGAGACTCGGAGACCCAGGGGACAATTCTCACGCCTTGACGCTGGTGTAGTCTGTGCTTCTGGACTCTTGCTGGAGGGAGCAGCCCCTTTGCCTTGCAGGCTTTGGTGCAGTGGAGACCTTAGGACCTGCCCCTCCTGGCACACCTGTGGGTGTGGCGGGCAGTGCCAGGGCTGAGGCACAGGTGCTGAGCCGGGAACGTGGGACGGGAGAGGCTGCACACGCCGGCAGACGTCTGCTCCAGCAGCCCGGGGTTTCCGCAAGGGGGCGGGGCGTTGGTTTTCCTCCTTGAATTTGGGTGAGGAGGGTGTCCTGGGGTGCTGTGTCTGCACTTGTGTTGCTCTGAGGTCAAGTTGTGGCCCCAAGTCCCTGTCCCTCTGCCAAAGTGAGGGTTTGCCCATTTTCAGGTCAGATTTCCCTTGGGTCCGGGTCTCTAGGAGTGGGGCACATTCGAAGGGGGCGTGAGCACGGTGGACACGCCTGGGCCTCTTCCTCTCCCCTCAGCTCCTGGGCTGTGTGTGAAGAGCTGCCCAGCGGAATCACTCTCCTGCCTGGTGTTTCATTCACCAGAAATCGTTCTCACTGTGGACTGTTGAGTCAAATGTAATCCAGGAATGAAACGTGCTGTTGCTGGATGCCACACACAGCATCAGGAGCTTAGTTGGGGATTATATGATCTTACCCCACACCTTAAAAGTAAAGACTGTAGTTGTCAGGCCTCTGAGCCCAAGCCAAGCCATCGCGTGCCCTGTGACTTGCACGTATATACGCCCAGATGGCCTGAAGTAACTGAAGAATCACAAAAGTGCAAATGCCCTGCCTGGACTTAACTGATAACATTCTACCAGAAATAAGTGAAAATGGCCGGTCCTTGCCTTAAGCGATGATTTTTTTTTTTTTTTTTTTTTTTTTTTTTTGGTGAAATTCCTTTTCCTGGCTCATCCTGGCTCAAAAAGCTCCCCCGCTGAGCACCTTGTGACCCCCACTCCTGCCCGCCAGAGAACAACCCCTCTTTGACTGGAATTTTCCTTTACCTATCCAAATCCTATAACACGGCCCCACACTTACCTCCCTTCCCTGACTCTCTTTGGACTCAGCCCACCTGCACCCAGGTGAAATAAACAGCCATGTTGCGCTCACAAAGCCTGTTTGGTGGTCTCTTCACACGGGCGTGCATGACAATAGTTAAGGGGATACTGAAGTCTTTGGCAGCTCCAAGAACTTTTTCAGTTTGTGTCAGGACATTTTAGGCAGAAGGAAGAGCTTGCTTAGAGAATCTTACAGAAATGTTTGGTGCAGTGCCATTAACTCGTGGAATAAATGTGTAACTTTCCGTGGAGGCCCTCTGGAAAGAGATGCACTTTGAGTGCACACTGGCCTGCTCGCTCCAAGAATCGGCCGTGTCACCCCGCTTTCCGTGGGTCTGCAGGTGTGCGTGATCCGTTGCCCTGCACTGTGGCCATGGAAGGGAAGATGATCTGGAATGTTGGCGACAGTTATCGGTGTGTGTTGATGTGTGCTGCTTTCTACAGGGGAGAACATTTCTGTTTAATAAACATCTCATCAGGATGACGACTGCAAGATATTTGAGTTTCATTCAATAGTGTTTCGGGGTTCCTTCTGTTTTTAATCTGCTTTCTAGCACTAGGCAAGTGAAGACATGGAAAGTAAAAACCCATCGAACTTGTAGAGACATGGTGTTGTGTAGGAGCAGACTGTAGCCTCTGGCTCTGTTTAAAGATTGTAGTAAACCTCTTACCTGGCATGGTCAGGTTGTAAATTATCTTGTTTAATCGAAATGTGTATGAGTCAAAGCTGGCGCCTGCATTGTTGATGAAATACCAGATTTTAAGGGAACATGTCAATGTGCCGTAAGATACCAACAAAGTTCCTCACTGAGGTTCGGCGCGGGTTCGGAGGAGCTGAGCCTTAAGTCACCGGGGTCGTCTCTGGGAGCAGATGCTCAGTGTGGGCATTAGTCACTTAACCTTTCCAGAGCCGAGGAACAGCTCTCTGTGATGGTTTTTGGAATCTGCATTTTGAGTCAGTTTGTCCCACTTGACTCGAAGTTGCCGCGCAGTTTCAGACCTTTGCCTCCACCGTGCGCTCGTTTTCTTGTCCCCTGATAACTGCCTCGGTTGCCCCGGCCTGACATTTGAGCCTCGTCGCTCATGGACACAGGCTCCGTGGTGGGGCCAAGGCCGCGACTCCGGCTTGCACAGTTCCGTGCCTCTCACCATGGTTTATCACATCACTCCCAGGATCTCCCGTTTAGAGGAAGAGTGTCCCTTTCCTGCAGGCCCTGTGTGGTGTGGAAACCACCCCTACCTACCTTTCTCCCGTTTGAACTGTACCGTGAAGCTATTTCTGTCCTAGTCAACCATCAGAATTTAAGGAACAGTAATTTATGTAACTTATTACACGCTTCTCAGCAGTTCTTTATGAATTTCATTCTGTTGTGAAATTATCGCAGTTTTCACGGCTATGCTGGTTTCAGGTTGTGGCCCTTGAAATGAATTGCCTTCCCCATTGTGTGTTAAGGTTGTGCCTGGGAGCTGTTGAGGCCTCACCTCTGCTTAGGGCAGTGGCTTTGCTCTCCTGACAACAGGAAGAATCTTATTTAGAGCATTTCTAATGTGGTTTTTGCTTCCAGACAGGATTATTTTTTTCACAGAGACGGCCATTAAAGTCATAAATTATGCTCAGGATGGACACACGGGTCAGCTGACAGAGTGGAGTCCAGAACAGATCCAAAGACGCAAAAGCAGTTCAGTGGAATTTGAGTCTTTTCAACAAATGGTGCTGGAATTATGGGACAGCCGTATGCAAAAGAGTGAAAACAGGGAGAAATTCCTGTATGAAAATTAAGGTGGACCATAGCCCTGAATGTAAAATACCAAACTACACAACTTGTAGAAGAAACGGAAATTGTCGAGACCTAGGGTGAGAGCTCTTAGCCATGATACCATGATCCATAATCAAGGAAGAAAACAAGTAGGTAAGACTCATGAAAATTAAACTTCTAATGTAAAAGACACCCCGAGGGAATTGAAGAGACACATTTTCGATAGATGGGGAGAAGATGTCTATGAACCGTGCAGCCGGCAAAGGACTCGTATCCAGAATGCACAGGACTCCCGCGCCTCATGACAGAGAACAAACCACCTGACTTAAAAGAGGAAGAGACCTGAACAGATGCTTCACTGAGAAGGACGGGAGGATGGCCCGAAAGCATCTGAAATGACCTTCAGCGTGACTGGTTGCACCGAGATGTGCAACGAAGCCGCAGTGAATTTGTTCACACCCCTGCTGGAGCGCCTGACTAAGGTCTTCCGACAGCCCCAGATGCTGGTGAGGACAGGCAGTCGGGACTCCTGTGCGATGCTGGGGTTCAGCATGGTGCAGACAGCTTGGCGGTTTCTTACAAAACTGAACTCACATAAACGTGGGTCCCGGTGACCCCAATCCTGTGTATTTACCCTAGAGAAACAGAAGCTGATGTTTAAGAAAAACTGTTCGCAGATGTTAATAGCGCTGTCTATAGTTGCCCAACACGGGTTACAGTGTGCCACAGCCATACGTGTCATAATAATCACCCAGCAACCCCGAGGCCTGGCTGTTGATTACAGGACACCCTGGGTGCACCTCCAAGCACGATGCCCAGGAAATCATGATTTTGCGAGAGTTTTGCCACAACACTCGCAAAAGACAGACCCAGGGGATGGGAGAACACGGAGACGGTGGTTGCTGGGAATGGGAGGGTATGCCTATGAGGCCCCGTGAGTGGTTTTGGGGCTGTTGGACTGTTCTGCTTGTGTGATGATGATTATGGGAATATTTGTGCCGAAATTCACAGAACTGAACACTGTCCACTTTACAGTAATTTTTAAAAAGTGGTAATATGCTCATTTTCAGGACTGTTTTTAATGGAAGATGGAGTTTTCAGATGATTTGTTAGGGCAAGCCTGTCTCAAGAGTTGGTAGATGATTCGTTAGGGGCCTGTCTCAGGGCCCTTGGGATGGGATGGGATGGGATGGGATGGGATGGGATGGGATGGGATGGGATGGGATGGGATGGGATGGGATGGGATGGGATGGGATGGGATGGGATGGGATGGGAAGGGATGGGAAGGGATGGGAAGGGATGGGAAGGGATGGGAAGGGATGGGAAGGGATGGGAAGGGATGGGAAGGGATGGGAAGGGATGGGAAGGGATGGGAAGGGATGGGAAGGGATGGGAAGGGATGGGAAGGGATGGGAAGGGATGGGAAGGGATGGGAAGGGATGGGAAGGGATGGGAAGGGATGGGAAGGGAAGGGAAGGGAAGGGAAGGGAAGGGAAGGGATGGGAAGGGATGGGAAGGGATGGGAAGGGATGGGAAGGGAAGGGAAGGGATGGGAAGGGATGGGAAGGGAAGGGATGGGAAGGGATGGGAAGGGATGGGAAGGGATGGGAAGGGATGGGAAGGGATGGGAAGGGATGGGAAGGGATGGGAAGGGATGGGAAGGGATGGGAAGGGAAGGCGAAGGCGAAGGCGAAGGCGAAGGCGAAGGCGAAGGCGAAGGCGAAGGCAAGGCCTTCCCTGTTGCGGGCAGTAGCATGGGGCATGGAAAGGACATCGCCAAGGAAACACGTAGAATCCTTTGAGGAAACGTGTATTTCTAGCTTGCTATAAGATAGAATTGGAAATTGTGACGGTTTTGTTTCCTAGAGTCTTGGTAGAATAGGGAAGACAGTGTAATAAAAGCTAATTTTGAAATGAAGAATTTGAAAGATTTTCAACAGCAATAGCTCTAGGAAGTCACCCTGGAAATGTTTTTAAAGATGTTTAGTAGCAATAGCTCTAGGAAGAGTCACCCTGGAGTTGCTTCTTGAGCATTGGTTTCCTGGCTGTATCTTCCGACTTTCATTTTTGAGTTTTGCTGTGAGTTGGGGATGTGTGGGAATAGCCATACCCAGGTGTTGGGTAGGAGGCCCTGCAGGGGGGTGCTTGTGACCCGAGGCCTGAGGCACTGTTTCCACCTAGCTTGGAACATGGGGACTCTTGTCAGTGGCTGGAGTAAGAGTACCAGCCTGGCAGGCTGGGGGAACCCCGGGGTGGTCTGGGCACTGTCATCCCTGCCTGCAGGATGGCAGCTGGAGGAGCTCGAAGGCTGCCTGCCTCGTGGCTGTCAGCGCAGCAGCTCCTCCTGGCCCTGGAGCAAGCTTTGGGTCCGTGAGTCTCTGCGCCGGGACTTGCCTCCTGGGACCTCCGCCACCGTCCTGAGGGCCCTGGTGCCACTTTCCCGGTGGGACCCAAGCCTCAGGCAGCTGCGACCCCAGATTCGGTTGCTTTCCCTGCCGTCTCATTCCAGCACCAGTGCTCACCTCACTCAATGTAGAGCCTCAGGTTCCTTCAAGATCCCCAGAGATGGAATCTCCCAATTTTACAAGATAGTTGGTGACAAGATTTGAGTGGCACTGATTTAACTCAGCTTCCAGAGTTTAAGTTCCCAAGACACAGTCCTGCTCCTTTCCGGGCCTCATCCTGTGTGGCTGGTGTGGATGTGGGGTTTCCGGAGGGTGGGGTAAGGTAGGTCAGCAGTAGGGGGATGGCTCATTATTGGTCGCTCAATGCCTTGAAGATAACTAGGAGTAATGACCTTTATAGGGCTGTAGGTTTGGGGTATGTGTGTGTGTGTGTGTGTATATATATATATATATATATATATATATATATATATATATATATATATATATAAATATTTAAACGAGGTGGACACAGTTATCACTGCATTTTTCTGACATGAAACTTGGAGAGCAGAGGGTTTAGGAAACTCCTGAAGCCACACTGTCAGTGGGACCCGGGCGGTCTGGCCTTAGACCCTGCACTCTTTGCCCCTCGCCACGCTGTTTTTGCCTGTCTCTGGGCAGCATTTGATAGCTTGTGAAACAAGATCAAGACTTACTATGAGTGGATACGCCATTATCTGAGATCCAGAACGTTTCCTGGACCTGGCGTTGCCGATGTCACGTAAGGGGAGGTAAAAACATTTTCATTGTGGTCACTGGGGCTCCTGAAATGGTGTTTTTCCCAGTGAAAATTGACTCAAAAAAATCTGTTAACTCAATACTATATGAACAGGAAGAAGTGTGTTGGGCTCTAGTTAAATGTCTCAGAGCCACAGAAGTAAATGAGGGCACCTTCCGAGCACAGCCTCCCAGAGGAAGCCAAGGACGTTTGCCTGGAGGGTTTGCCATGAAGCAGGACTCGGGTAGGGCTGGTCTGCCTGGAGAGGCCTCTGCCATGATGTAGGTTAGTTGAAGTAGTTGAGGGGTAGTGGCGTGAAGTCGGTGGGCCCCGAGGAAGCCCCTAGCAAGGCTGATTGCCGTGGGATGGAAAACTGCCATTCAGTGGCTGTAATCCTGGCTTCACGGGTCTGACGTACAATCCTGTACTTGGATACTTGGATCCCAGCCAGGTCAGATGGCCCTGAAAGGACATTTGGACTGTGACGGCTGCACCCATTCTCAGCATCTGTAGCGTCTCCTATGTATGTGTGTCTTTCTATTTTCTTTCAGCACAATTTCTCTCTCCCAGTGAAGTCGCGAGAAACAGAAGGAAACATGGAATGAAGATGTGATTGAGGAAAGTGTGGTGTGGTCTTCGACCTTCTTTTGCTTTTGTTGGTGCTGAAGAATTCTACCTGACCTCAGAGCTGAGCGTTTCTGCAATGAGGTCCTGCCTTTTATCCTACCTCGAGGCCTGTTGAGACACTCCAAGAAGCTTCGTTAACAAGTTGCCTTTTCCTTTTACAGCAGTGGGATATATTTGCGGCAAAACAAAGGAATAACCCCCCAATATGGTGATGAAATGCATTTAAGTATAGATAACATTCAGTCTTGAAGGGCCTGGGATTTTAATCATCTTTGGGTCGTGTAACAAGTGGTGTTGGTGATTAAAATCTCCTGACAGCTTTGGTCTGCCACGTTCCTCAGTTTTGAATGATGATCTTCCTGGTTGTACCTTGGAGGGGCATTTGTGTCAGTAGAGAGCAGAGTGGTGGTTCCCAGAGGCTGGGAAAGGACAGAGGTGAGGCCCCTGAAGGTCACTGGTCTTTCTGGTTTAGGGGTTTAGGGCTCAGCCACCTTCCTGTGTCCGTGTAAATTATACCCAGGATCATATTCACTCGCCCCACTTGAGTTGAGCATTGGAGCTTCAGGATGTGTGTGCCCACATCACCTGGGCCGTGATCCTGGAGTTGGGTGAGACATTCCCGGGTTTATAGAATTACTCTGAGTTTATTGAAAACAGAAGCACTTGAGGCATTCGTAATGCTATTTCTTGAACATAACTTAGGTTCAGTTCTTCAGAAACATTTATCTGAGGAAGCATCTATAATTTTTGTTTACTGCCACTCAGTGCTAGAAAGAATTGTGCAACACTCAAGTGAGTGGCATTATTCCCCTCCCTCCACCATGCAAGCAAGATTAAAGGTACCTCTGGCTCCCCTCAGTCTTCTCACCTGCAGGGCGCCTGGCGTGGCAGTGTGCTGCCTTCCATCTTCTTTCTGGGGAGAATTAGTCGTGTTTGTGTGTGCTGCTCAGCTCAGCCTGGTGCGGTTGTGTGGGTGAGGAGCTTGGTTGCTAGGTGACCCTTCCAGGCCTGCCTCCCACCTCCCTCGGCCTTGTTCTAAACTGACAGATAACCAGTGTGTTTTGGAAGAGGACAGCAGCAGGGTAGGAGAGAGTTTGTTCAGACTTTCTCCGTGCACTGACGTTTGAGCCTTCATTCAGCCTGGGCCGTTCTACAGAGCTGCCTTTGTGTGTTGCAAACCACTCCCTCCCAGGAACCCTGCTTTCAGAGGTTTGGAAATGTGACTGAACTCATCTTCAATTTAAAGCGTACTATTAAATTTTAATGTTGAAACGGATGTATTTTATGGCCTTTATTTGATTTCTCTTGATTTTTTCCCCCATATGAGACATGGCATCTTAAGGGAGACAGCATGGTGTTGGCCTCCTTTCCTAAGGATGGAAGTGAATTCTGAAAGCCCTTTATGTAGGCAGTGAAATATTCAGGGAACCGTTATTATAGCTATGCCTGTCCATGTAAAGCGAGCACGACTCATAAGCAGAAAAAAGTGCAGCCCGGGGGCAAGGTTAGCCCTCATGCTGCCTGTGCCTCGCCTCCCCACCATGAGGAACGGAAAGTGCAAGCGCAGGTGGTTGAGTTAGCCTCCAAGCCCAGCCTGCACCCCCTCACATCCCTCTGCATCTGCAGGGGCACAGGCCATGCTTCCATCCCTCGCTCAGTGCCACAGCTGATGCATCAGGAACAGGGGGTGCTGTCTGCCCCTTGCTCGGTGCCAGGGATGATCTGTCAGGATCCCTCGTGCTCATCTGGTCTTCCTGTCTTCATCACCAGCCTCCTGCTGGTAACGGGCTTGTTATTACCTTGGTAAGGGTAATAACATACCCATACCAACGTATGTAATAACATACCCATACCAAGGTGTTGTGGGGCAGTGCTCAGTCCTCCGAGGGAATCGCCCCTTAGCCGCTTCATATTCAACAGGACCGGGAAATGGGTTCTTGTTCCATGTCCTGGATCCCAGGAAGCCATGGTCCTGGACCCTGTAATGCCCAGGGTCTTCGTGAGAAACGCTGGTGCCACTGGAGCACAGCCCAGCCCCCTCCAGTTTCTCCGCTTTGTAACTGCACTTGTGTTTAGCAGGTCTTCCAGGACTTAGATGCTGCTTGGTGTGAGCCAGGTTTTGTGTGGAAAGAGGACAGGTCTGAGCTGGCAACGAACCAGCCCAGAATCATCTTTTATGCTTCCAGATTCTGTGGCCAAAAACTTACCCGTGGACATTGAGGGTGATGCATTTCTGCTCCAAGACGTCTGTGGACTCAGCTGGAGGGATGGAAAGGATGTGGAGCCTCTTCACTCCTGGCCTGGTCTTGGACCTGCTGTGGAGCCTCTCAGTGGCACCAGGGCCCCCTTGTGTCACAGCAGTCTTGGGTGGTTGCACTGCCCCAGGATGTCCCAGGCTTCATGATGTCCCGGCTCCCCTGGCATGGCGGCCTCAGGCGGGTGGAACTGCTCTGATGGACGTCCCGGGCTTCATGATGGTAGGGCCTCCTTGTGCCATGGAGGCCTCGTGATGGTGGCACTGCCCCAGGGTTTCCCAGGCTCCAAGACCAGTGTTCCATCCAGCGAAGGGAAGTTGTACTGTAAGGTCTAGTCTCGGAAGGTGCCTGGGGTCCTATCCTTCAGAGTGGTCCTACACTCACCAGAAATCAAGCCAGGAGGTCCTGCCAGAATTTGCAGCTGCGTTTCAGGTCGTTCCACAAGACCTCTTTTATTTTGGCCTAGTCAGGTATATAATTCTTTTTCTCTTTGGTTTTTTTGAGACAGGCAAAAAAAAAAAAAAAACCTTTTTGTTGCCCAGGCAGTGGTGTGAGCACAGCTTATTACAGCCTCAACCTCCCAGGCTCAAGTGGTCCTCCTGCCTCAGTCTCCTGAGTAGCCAGGACCCACAGGCACATGTCCCCCATGTCCCCATGCCTGATTTATTTATGTATTTTTTTTAGAGATGGATTTTTGCAATGTTGTCCAGGCTGGACTCGAACTCCTGGACTTAAGCACTCCAGCTACCTCAGACTCCCCAAGTACTGAGATCACAGGCATGAGCCACCATGCCAGGTCAAATGTGTTTCTAATTTCAAAATTAAGAGGACCCAGAGCCAGTTAATTACGTCTCTATTGGAACATGCTCCTTATAGTACATTAGGAAAAATCATCCAGAACTTGGAAAAGGGGCTGGACAGACACAGCCTTCGAGGTTGTCTGATGAACCCCTGGGGTCTTTAACCATCTGGACGGATGTACCGTGTCAGACTCACTGTTGTCGACGGGCTGAAGCCCAGGTTTCATGAGGTTATGTGTCGGCTTGTAGTACTTTCTCTGGCAGAGATGCGAGTGACTTCTGCTCACTGAGAGGCTCATGTCAGGGACTTCATGGCCTGAGGGACGGCAGCCTGTTTGAGCTGATCGAGCAATCTCGCGCTACCCTTATTTTCTGAAACGCCTATGAGTGACTTCTCACATGGTCTTTGAAGCTGCTTCATGCCCACCCTCCTTGGTAATGATCGAATGCTTTTTTTTGGACCCCTCTTCCCCTTTCTTTGGGGTGTTCCAGTCTCAGTTCTCATGTGTTCTGCTTCTACGGGAATTTCTGAAGCTGCTGAGTGTAGAAAGCACTGAGGAGGCTGTGCTCCCACCCCTGTGAGCCTTCCAGGCATCATCCTCTCCCCTTGGCGAGGCGGCTTCCATGGCACACCGAGGAGGCTGTGCTCCTGTCCCCCGTGAGCTTTCCAGGAGTCCTCGTCTCCCCTTCAGGGGGACGGGAGGAACTTTTCAAATCCTTCTTAAACTTGTTTTCATGTCTTTGTTTTAACAGATTTCTTGGCATCTTCTCCCTTATCCAGAAGTGAGGGTGATCGCTGAGTTATTCACGGGAGTCAAGAAACCACACGCAGCCCAAAGTGACGTTTGTTTCCCTGGAATGATTTGTGTGTGTTCACCTTAAAATGCAACTCAGTAAAACAGGTGTGTTTTGAGGAATAACTTTAAATTACCCAGGTAAAAATGTGACAGTTAAATGTCATCGTCTGTGTGGGTGTCCACAGTCCCCTTCTGTGATTGCGTGTGAGTTTGTGACTTGTGGTTATTTTTGAAGAAAGAAAATCTGTTGCTGAGGACTTCAGAGGGTGTGCTGGGATTGTGTAGGGTGGACATCGGGGGCTTCAGTGTGTGGCTTCCTTGAAGAGGTTCAAATTAAGGCTGAGAGTCCCTACTCCAAAATGCTCCGAAACATGAAACATTCCGAGCTTCCCCATGACACTCGAAGGAAATGCTCTTCGGAGCACTTTGAATTTCACGCTGGGGATGCTCAACTGGAAAATGAAACATTGCTGCAAGACCCTTCTGGCCCCAGGAGGCTTGGATAAGGACATGGAGGGGGCTTGTGCCGTGTGTCCCTGGAGTGTGAGGCAGCCTGAGCTCGCTGGACTGGTTTTTGTAGGAGCCACAGAAAGGAAAGAGGGTCAAAGTGGCCACGTCTGGCTCCTGAGAAGGCTGGACCCAGAAGGAGGTGGGCACGGAGGGCAGCAGTTGAGTCCCCAGCGTCCGGGTCTCCTGTCTCTGGTGGAGTTGAGAGCCTCCTCTAGTTTTGGCCTCTCCCCTGTCAGCAGCCACTGAGGCCTGAAGGGAGAGGAGGGGGCTGAGGAGAGGAGGAAGGATAGGCCTGCTTCTGGAGAGGGCCAACATCGGCCTGTGCTAGCCTCGTTTGTTACTCCCGCGTCCACGGTGCACGGCTGTGCTTCATGGTGTAGCGGTTCCTGGAATGTGCAGCGCTCTTGTCTGCAGTAACAGCTTTGTCTCCGACCCTTGGAGGCAAGTTACCTTTTTCCCCAGTGAAAAGAGGTAGAAAATCTTATAGAAATGCATTTGCTCTAATGTCTATTTTCCGATAAGACATGGTCGCTTAGGCTAAATTTTTGGGAGGTCAAGGCAGGAGGATCACTTGAGGCCAAGGGGTTGAAGACCAGCCTGGACAACATAGCAAGACCCCATCTGTATAACAGAAAAATTAATTGAGTGTGGTGGTGCGTGCCTGTGGTCCCTGCTACTCTGGAGGCTGAGGTGGGAAGATCACTTAAGGTTACAGTGAGCTGCGATTGCTCCACCATACTCCAATCTTGGTGACAGAGCCAAGACCCTGTCTCAGAAAGAAAAGTTAAAAAAAAAAATCCAGAAATGTCATTTTCTTTTTAAATCATCCGAAAAGAAAAATCGTTTTTTTCTAAGAATGTAAAGGGAAACTGATATGATTCTTTCCTCGCATTGTTTCTCCTTTTCAAATATTTACAGTAGTCCGTCCACATCGTCTCTCATCTCATTACAAAGCAGCAGGTGTCTTTGAGGTTAGTGGTGTTTCTCTGCGTCGCACCTTGGAGAACAGCCAGCATGAAACCTCTTACCACAATCGTGCGCATCGTTTGTAGTCCCAATTAAAATCCTCTCCAGAGATGCCTGTGCTGCTTTTTATAGCAGAACTTTGGTTGTCCTGAAATGTGCATTCAGCTAATGGTTTTAAGTTCATATCTGAGATGATGCTATATAATTCATGAAGCATATGGGATCAGTAATGATTGAAGATAATTCTGGCTGATGTCATTTAGAGGATATTTTTCACTTCAAGTTAAAGCTTCCTTCGCGATAGTCATTTTGGGATTCATTTAACTATGTGCTTTATTTCATAGCTCACATTTTCATTAGTCATTTCATAACATAGGATTTTGAAAGCAGATTTGGCAAACTATTTCTAACAAAATGTTTGCTTATGGCGTCCTAAGGAACAGCACTCAGAATTGCTGATAACTGTGGTACATTTTAAGGCTGATGATAGAAGTCACTTGAACGGGAAGGGGCAGATGGCAGATTGTGAGGCAGATGGGGTTTGAACCCCGACCCTCCTGATACACCAGTCCTGACCCTGGCCTTCTCTCCTCTCCACTGGGAGATGAGAAGGTGCCAGCGTCCACCTCATAGGCCGTCCTGAGAACCTGGGACTAAGGACTTGTGTTCCTCTTGCAGGTGGCGCAGATGTGGGGGCTTGACGATATACACACTGGGCTTACAGATCCCCAGGCTGGCAACCCAGAGAAATCACGAGGGCTCGGCCACGACCCTGGAGGGAGACGGGTACTGGCTCAGGTATGCGAAATATGAGTCCTCATTTCCATACAGTGTCACCTACGACAGCGTCAGGTGAAAGCCAGTGGTTTGGCATTCCTGGGATAGACAGTCCTGGCATTACAAGGGAAGCTTTTTACTCCTCCCCTCTGAACACATGAGGTCCATGGTCCCCTCACATTTAACACTGGGAATCCGAATCAGTGACTCCTTGTCCACCTGAGGACCACCCAAGAGGATCCACACACCTGCTACAACAGTGGCTCCGCACCTGGTCAGCAGGGGAGCAAAGCAAATCCCACCTTTATGACTAAACTGGATTACCCCGACACTGGCAGTCTGCAGTGACGTCTCCGGTCTGGCCCCCGCTCCCCGTGGGGACAGGAGGTGGCTTCAGGAGGCTGGTGATGAATGCCTGAATGAAGCCGACTTGTGACTGCAGTTCTGTCTAAGGGCCTCCCTGGGTGTTAGATGTCAGTAAATGACACCTATGTGTGGATCTCATGTGCTGAGAAACAGTGGGGGAAATCAAAGCTTGTGGAGTCTGCAGGTTCTGGACTTGGGGGTGTGTGCACCTGTGTACTTGGTGAGTGGTGTGATGTCTGGAATGAGTGTGCACGTGTGTCACGTTTGTGCGTGTGTGGTGAGTGTATTTAGCAGGTGTGGGTGGAGTGAGCATGTTCATGTGTGTCGTATGTATTTGAGGGTGTGTGTGGAGTGTGTACATGCATCACATTTGGTAAGGGTATTTGAGGGTGTGTATGGAGTGCATATATGCGTTTGCGTGTATAGTATTGGGTGAAGGGGTGGCGTGTGTGGAGTAAGCATGCACACGTGTATGCTGTGTGTGGGGTTTCTACGTGGTCCTCCCCTGAGCCTGCTCCTGGGCCCTGCTGTCCTGGCAGCTTTACAGTTTGGTGCGTCTTTGATTCCGGAAGATTCTGGAACCAAATTCTGAAGCTGTGATCACAAACTTGCAGCCCTGGAGGACGCTGGCCCATGGAGCCGGCACGAGGGTCTCTGTGCTGGCCTCTCCCTGGGCTCTGTCCACAGAAGAGCATGTCCGATGATTGAGCTGTGCGAGTCTGTGGCTCCCCAGCCTCCAGTCAGCCCTCGGTTCTGCCCCGCCTCTGTTTTTCTTGCTGAGGGGCTCTGGGAAGTGGTGCCTGGGATGGCGTTTTCACCCTGGGGTTGCTTCACCAGCTGCCCAGGTGCTGGCTGTCTGAGGCCTGTTGCCATCTTGGGTGGACGGGGCTGTCACGGGGGCATTCCTGAGCACCTGTGGGAAGGCAGGGTTAGGAGTGCCAGAGGTGAGTGGCTTCCTCCCACACTTGATTTTCTGGAAAGTTCTGGGTCTCCTATTTTTCCCTAAGGGAAGTTAGAAACTGAGTTTGTCTTTAGGGGAACGTCTTCGCAGCGTCTGTTGTTTGAATGTTCTCCAGGTGTGGAATACTCGGGGCCGTATGTGTTTGGGAACATCCGTGTCCTGAGCGAATTCAGTAGGGAATGGAGAGAGGCCTCCTGTCAGCTTGGCCTCTGTTTCCTGCTTGTTGAGAGTTGACAGCTGCTGGTATCCTAGGGAGAGTAAAGCACTGGGCGGTGTGGGATGGGAACGTTCACTCTGACAAGGTCAGTGGGAAAGCATCTAAACAAACGTCGCTGTTCTCCAGGCTTCTCCAGGCTTCTCGGGGTCGAGCTTGTTTTGTGGTGTTCAGGGAAAGCTACCCTTGTTCCTGTTCCTCACCATTTGAAAGGTGTCCGGGGCTCGTTCCTCTGGAGAGGTGATGTGCGTGAGTGGGGGTCAAGTCGCAGGCTCCGAGGTTATTTGGAATCTGTCAACTGATTTCCTGAACACACAGGTGCTTGGTAAAGATATTCCTGATTAGCTAAAACATTTCAACAGGACGTGATAGCTCGTGGTTTAAAGACTATCACAATTTTCCTGTTACTTTTTAAATGCCTGTTGAATCAGGGGGGATTCACATACTTTTCTTTTCCTGTCTGCATACTTGATATTTTGTTTTTTGTTTTTTATATGGGTGTGCAGTTAACAGGATTTAGAAGCAGACTCAGCCCTGGGGAGACTTCAGGGCCACCTCAGTCAGTGCTGAAGGGAGGCAGGGATTTGGGGGCTACCTCCTCCATAGGACGGACACCAAGGGCCAGAGGTCAGCAATCTCAGTGAGGTCACAAAGACGGGCACACCCAGCACCCTGGCCCATGTGCCTCTCCTTCACGTTTGTCTCTGCTGAAACTGCTCTCCTGGGTCATCATGGGTGATCTCTAGGCGTGTGCTTGCTTCTTGCAGAAGTGGTGTCTGGCTGTGGTCAGTGTGGGCGCTCAGGACTTCCATGTTTTTGGCTCAGATTAATATTGGGCAGTGGTGTATGTTTGTTTTGGAGTGGTAGATCGGGTGGATTTTGGCTTTACCAACTCATTTAATACCTGTTCTCCTAGGTATAATACCTGTTCGTAAGCCGCATGTTTTCCTAGGTGCTGGGGCCCTATCATAAGCCGCGTGTTCTCCTAGGCGCTGGGACCCTATCATAAGCTGTGTGTTCTCCTAGGCGCTGGTACCCTATCATAAACTGTATGTGAGTGATCTCGGAGGTGCTCCTTATGAGGATCCGATGCCTGACCTGAGGTGGAACAGTTGCAATTCAAAACCAGCCCCCTGAAAAATTGTCTTCCATGAAACCCATCCCTGGTGCCAGAAAGGCTGGGGGACAGCTGGCCTAACGCGGGCTAAGATGTCAGTAGATTTTTGGACTCGGGCCTCAGTTGAAGAGGATTCGATTTTGAAAGGTGGGGATTGAAGGCTTCTACAGGGCAGGTTTTCATCTCCAGTGGGGCCTGGGCAGAACTGGGTAGAACTGACCCAGAAGCTGACAACTAGTCAGGCTGGCTCACTGCCTGTGTCCTGTGTGTGCAGCCTTGCTGTTTATTCAATTGTCTGGTGGTGGTGTGGATTCCATCCACTGCCTCAGAGTAGTGGAACCCATTACTTCAAGGCTGACCTTATTTTAACTTTATCAAAAAGACATGAAAATCATTTAGTATAAATCTTCCAGATACCTGTATCCTTTCTTTTCCCAGAGGCTTTTAAGTCTTGCAACTTAAAAATCTTCAAAAATAACTTTTTTAAAAAATTTATTTATTATTATTATACTTTAAGTTGTAGGGTACATGTGCATAACGTGCAGGTTTGTTACATATGTATACTTGTGCCATGTTGGTGTGCTGCACCCATCAACTCTTCATTTACATCAGGTATAACTCCCAATGCAATCCCTCCCCCCTCCCCCCCCCCATGATAGGCCCCGGTGTGTGATGTTCCCCTTCCTGAGTCCAAGTGATCTCATTGTTCAGTTCCCACCTATGAGTGAGAACATGCGGTGTTTGGTTTTCTGTTCTTGTGATAGTTTGCTAAGAATGATGGTTTCCAGCTGCATCCATGTCCCTACAAAGGACACAAACTCATCCTTTTTGATGGCTGCATAGTATTCCATGGTGTATATGTGCCACATTTTCTTAATCCAATCTGTCACTGATGGACATTTGGGTTGATTCCAAGTCTTTGCTATTGTGAATAGTGCTGCAATAAACATACGTGTGCATGTGTCTTTATAGCAGCATAATTTATAATCCTTTGGGTATATACCCAGTAATGGGATGGCTGGGTCATATGGTACATCTAGTTCTAGATCCTTGAGAAATCGCCATGCTGTTAAAAGAAAAGCTCTAAGTACATTTTTGATGAGCACCCTTGACAGCTTTAATATGTGAAGTAAATTCCCTTGACTTTTGTATTCGTAGAAACTCGTTCATGTTTGCAGAAGACTTTGCATTTTGTCAACAGTGGCCGCTGTTCGGTGACCATCACACCTGCCGTGTCTCATTTAGAAAGTGGGATGTGGATGGATTAATTTTTCAGACACACAAACACATGGGCTTTTTGTTTTTGGTTTTGATTTTTTTGGGTTTTTTTCCCCCCAGCTGAATTCAAGAAAGGGAAACAAGCAGACTGAAAGCGTCTTAGTGGCTGGGTGAGGGATCCTACTATGGGGTTGGATTGTGTTCTGCCAGACATCGCTCCTCGAAAAGCTGACCCTGAAAGGGCTGGCATTGCCCTCACCCTGGGACATTTGTCTGTCTCACCAGAAAATGAAGAATCTGCCAGAGTACTGTGAGTCAAATTCAGTCAGAACTCGATTAACTAAAAGGCTTTGTCTCAAAGGCCAAAACATGAGGACACATTTTTAATTTTTAAGGAGCGCTTCATCGTCAGTTCTGATGTGTACTGCATTAGGAAACCTCTGGACTTCCACGTTCAGTCCCAGAGCTCTGAGGGAAAGTGGTTGTGACCTTCCCACTGTTTTTGTCACTAGCTTTGTTCATTTCCTTAAAACCCTTTTTTGTATGAGTTGTATTACAGTTTGAAAAAAAAATTCACTTAGGTAGAACTAGAAGCGTTTCCGCAGTGTTAATACTCATGACCCGTTCTGGGTCTCGGTATATGTGTACTGTATAAATGTGCATGTTTGTATGTGGTGTACCCATACTACGTGTATTTCCACTGTGCATGTATTTACAGTGTATAAGTATGTACACTACATATGTGTCCTACAGACGTGCATGCTGTAGGCATGCATGTACATGTGCATATGTGTGTATCTCTGGGCCCTATGGTTATATGCACACTACTTGGACACCTATCTGTTCTGCATGTGTACATACATGCATGTATTTAATGCTATATGCATACCGGTGTATGTACACCATGTGAGTATGTGCACATTATTTCTGCAGATGTATATATACATATGTGCATACAAGCATGCATGTACACTATGCACACTGAATAAACTTTTGGATATGTACACACTAATACATGCTGCATATGTATGTACACTATTTCTTATGTGTATACGCTTTCTATGTTAGTGTACTGATGTACATTGTATACATGTGCATATGTGTACACTGCCCATTTGTATGCATGCTGTCGTGCACCTACGTGCATTGGATAAGAATGTATGCTATATGCATGTGTATACATATAGTAAATAGCATACCTGTGTACATATGGATGTGCATGTGCATGCCATATGCATATACATACAGGTTATAGTATACCTGTGTACACTGTATGCATATAGATGTGTGTACATGCTATGCAAGTGCATACATGTTAGCGTACAAGATGTGTGTATGCTCTATGCTTGTACACATGTAGTGAACTTGTTTGTACACTATATATATTTGGATATGTGTACACTCTGCATGTACACTACATGGATCTGGATGTGTGTGCACTCTGTACACATGTAGTGCTCTTATGTACACTATACGTATTCGGGTGTGTGTACGTTCTATGCAGGTACACGTGTTACAGTGTACCATATACGTACAATATGTGGATGTAAATGTGTGTGTGCTCTATGGCACCAGGAATAGGGCTCCCTGAGGGATCCAAGAACGCACTATCTCGCCGGCACCAGAGAATGTAGGAAGAAAACAGTTGTTTGTTGCAACCTAGTTGAAATTTGGCAGGTTACTATACCCTTTGCAACGATTTAGGAACAGTCACTTCATTGATGTGTGTGTTCCTGAAATCATAAACAGCTTTGTGAGGTCTGTCTCATCCCCAGACGAGAGAGGGAACCGAAACAACAATGACTCGGTCACTTAAGTGAGGTAGAAATAACAGAGCAGCTGTCTAGCTTTCCATATTATAACTTTGTCAGGAGCTCAATGAGAAATCGCCATTCATCAGGAAATGTGTCCGCTTTCTACTGTTCTTTATCCGTGGCATATTTACTGCCTCGTGTTATTCCTCATGATGTAGCAAAATCCCTCCTAGAGTTGTGAATATAAACAGTTTATGACAAATGTAGTATCTTCTTTGTTAACATTGAAAACGATATGTAAGTTCATCTTCAGATTCTGTTTGGAAGGATGAGAAAGAAGATGGTTAGGACAAAAGAATAGGGAGCTTTCAAGTTAACAGGGAAAATAAGGACTTTGTGCAAAATATTTCCAAATTTGGAATTTGAGAATACTAAATCTCACATCTAAGATCGTAGGTAGCTTTTTTTGGGTTTTTAAAATTAGTATTTGGTTTTCCATGCCTTTGGGAATTTCAGTCCTGATGGAGGATTGCAAGAATAATCTGATTTTTCAGAACAGAAGGACAGTCTGTCTCTTTTGTAAATTCCAGGTTCTACCATAGAGAAATAGAAATTGCTGCCAACTTTCTGTAAGGTTCTTCAGTTGTTTCCTCTTCTGTGGTTAAAAAACCATCTCTGGGTTTAGTCTTAGCCAAGTTCCTCTTACCAGGTTGCCTTACATTTCGCACAGTTGTTGAGAGTCTTCATCATTCGTAGTTAACTTGTGAAAAGCAAAGCCTTGTATTAGTTAGATCTGAGCACCTTGAAGGCAGGGCTTTGTTTTATATTTTTAATAAGCAGCAGGGTGATGGCAGGGCTGGGGCCCTTCATCCCATCATGCATTCCTTTGAGCTTTCAGAGTTCTCACTGTGTGCTGAGTGTCGTGTTGGCTGTTTAGGGTTTAAATAGGAATAGGAGGCTCTGCGACTTGGGACACTCTTACCACCTTCATAGAGAGCTTGGTAACAGCTTAGCATGACAGCTTTCACACCTGTTGTGTATACTTTATTACGGCCCCAAAGAAAGGGTGTTGATTTAAACCTAATAATTTCTCGTGTTTATTTTTGCCTTTATTCCTAGTTACAGTCCCGATACTTTTTCTTCCTTTAAAATCTTGCTAATCGCTGGTGAATTAGTGATAAACTATATTTATGTGTTCTCTAAGTCTAGCGATTTAACTGGAGGTCATTATTCTTGTACCATGTGTCAGTGCTATGTCAGGATGGCTCAGTTTTACGTTGTCAAAGGATTAACTAGAGCAGGATGCAGCCTTACTGGAACTTGCCCATTTATGAAATATAGGCACTTTATTTTTTGTTATACTCGAGGTGTGCTCAAATGTAAACAGTTTGAGCTGTGTTAGAAGGATATACAAGATTGTAATGAAGAAAACAATTTGATCAAGTACCAGCTAACGAACTTTATGTTTGAAGTATATGGAACATGGACCTTGGCAATCAGTTTTCATCTTGATCTTTTTTTTATTAGAATCTTGGTCTGTCACCCAGGCTGGAAGGGTGGAGCACAGTAGTACGATGTCCGTTCACTGTAACCTCTACCTCCCAGGTTCAAGCTATTCTTATGCCTCAGCCTCCCTAGTAGCTGGGGTTACAGGGTATGTGCCACCATGTCAGAATCATTTATTTTTAGTAGAGATGGAGTTTTGCCATATTGGCCAAGCTGGTCTCCAACTCCTGACCTCAAGTGATCCACCCACCTCAGCTTCTCAAAGTGCTGGGATTACGGGTCTGAGCCTCCATCCCTGGCCTGATCTTCTGTTCTAATATTGGTTACTCAGTCTCAATGATAGCGCCTGGTTGTATTAAATTGGGGTAGAAAGCACAATTGAAATGAATTTGGTTGTGTATGTACCTGCTGACTTAGCATTCATGGCAGCACTGTGAGGTGGGCATTGTTCCTGAAGGAAAGCCGCATGGGCAAGTCGGGGCTTAGATATGGGACTTGTGCACAGTCACTGCTGTCCCATGGCTGAGATCAGGCCTGTCTGACACCTGTACCCAGAATTCTTCTTAACACACAAACGAGGAACTGTCAAGAGTCGGTGCTCGAGTGTGATGTGGCCTGCGGTGTTTGCCTCGCAGCCTTGCTTTGGCTTGGGGTAACAGGGCAACAGCTCCCTCCCTCGTGTGGCTGCCTGGGAGTCCCAGGAGAACCCACTGATACCGTTTATAAATGCCGGACATTGAACGTTCTCCTTGGTACCAACACATCTGGAATCGGACAGTGCAGTTAGGTTCTCGGCCAGCAAACCTGTACAGGAGTGTGTGAACTCTGCATTTGCTTCTCCCGGACAAAGGTGTATTCCTGGTCATTACTGGATGTGCACCTCAGGAGCAGCACAGAGACGGGCACCTGGGTACAGGAAGAGCATCTGCAAGAGGGGTTGGGGAACGTGACAGACGCACGTGCGAGTTCAGCTGTTACCGTGGGGGGTGGGGGGTGGGTAAGACCAGATTTTCTCATTGTTGCCCCTTTCTGAAAAGGACCCTGAATTGACTTCTCTGTGGCTCCTCGTGCCTCCTTGTCAGGTTGGAGGAGACTGCGCCCCTGGTCAGGCCCTGCTTGCGGCGAGACTGAAGCTACTGTTGCTTGCTCTGCCCTCCCTGGGACGTCCTCTGTGCTGTTCTCCTCTGGGAACAGTTCTGCTGAGCAAGCTTGGACTCTGCTCCCTTCTGCTCTTGGATTTCATGTCTGGAAGGCTTGTGTTCTTTCCTGGTTTTTGATGATGCTGAGCTATGCTTTGCAAGGATCACACGTGCCCATAACAGGGAGAAGCCCCTTTGCAACTTTAACATCTTGACGCTCTCAAGCAGAGCTTGCTATCGAAGTTGACAGACTCCTGTGTTTTTGTTTTGGCAGAAACTGAATTTCAGTCCTAGGACAGCTTCAGCACACTTGATCCTAGCTCTTTTCTCTCACTGCTCCCCTCGTGTATGGCAGAAATCATATGCTCTGAAGTTTACCAGTCCCTTCATTTGAAAATCAGTTAATGTATGCGATCTTCATGAGAATTTTACTTTTTATAAAAGCAATCGCAAAGACTGGGTTTTGCAAAACCAGTGTTTTATGTGTATATTAATTGCACTCACAATAAGCTTTGTCTTCTAAATATTTCATGTTTCAGATTAGCACTGGAATCATGCCCTGGAGTAGTTTTGCTTTTCCGCTTTTATTTTTGGCTGAGGTAAAGGTGAGAACATTGTGATATTAGGTGTAATGAGCCCTTTTAGTTTCTTCTATGTCTGTTTTCCTTTAAGCCAAAACCAGGAGACTGATACCAGTTTGTGAGCACCGGGCATCTCCCAGGCCTTTCCTGGGTCTTCCCTCCGCTGTCTTATGGACAGAGCATTCACTCGTGGAAGGTGAACCTGAGAATTTGTGCGTGGAATTAAGTAAATGTCATAGCTCTCTTTCGTGATGAACTGAATCACATTAAGCCCAGTAAATTGTAATAGTAGGTTTTGCACATACGAAGCATTGAACACCAGGACAGGTAACTAGGCTGCGACGCTTCTGGTCCTGCACAAGACTTCCGGTATCACAGCACATTTAATAAATTGGCAGCATTGAGTGTTTGAAAACGTTGTGTATGTACCATGTCCGTGATTTTCAAGGGCCTGGAAAAACACCTCTGTGTTTATAACAGTCTTCATCAATGGGAGCTTAAGGTTAGGATTGGGGCAGACTGTGTTTTAAAGAATCAAGGTCTCTCGAGTATGTTTTGGTTTTCCCATGAAGAAGAAACATATTAGCTGTTCTTTCCTGGACTGTGGCTATCAGAGTGCCCCGCCAAGGTCACTCACACGTTTACTTCATTTCCGTTTAACGGGGCTGGGCTTGGGCCAGAATACTTCGGTTGTCAAATGTCATATGAGGCTGAGGAACTGTCTTCTGCTTCATCGTTGGCATATGGAAATAGTGTTTTCCAAAGCATACTCTACTTTCTCATTTGTGTTTATATAAAATAATGGAATGGTTATGTTAACTGTGCAGTTTCCTATGCTTGGTTATTTAATTGCGGAAAGATAACGGTTTTATTTAGCTAAAATCTGTGCTAGGAATTGTGCAAAATCTTTGTGAAATGCCCAGTTTACTAGCTTAAGTTATAGATCTTTGTATAGAAAAGCAAAAACCTATTGCTACAAGGAGTATTGTCTTTATCGATGCGAAAAGCTTTAGACTTATTGGCCGTGTAGTCAGTAAAATGCATCAGAATGTGGCGAAAATTGAGAAAAGCATTGAAGTTTTAAAATCTGCTCTACAGTTTTCTTCAACTCCCTTGCAAGATACTTAATTTGAATAAAAGACAGAATAAAGTGTTCCCACTGAGGAAAGTGGCAGGAGGACTGTTCAGAATGTGTTCTGAATCTGAGCAGTCCTGCCACACTCATCTGTGATGTGGTGGTGTCCATGGTACCACTTTTACAGAACTTTAAGAATGCTGCTTCTGTGAATAAAATATATTTATTCTTAGCATTTCAGTTTTGAGTTTTGAGATGTGTAAAACGTGTTAATGGTTTCTTTCCCTTACATAATTTTTGTTTGTTTTTTTTAATGCCTACAAGACTCTGAAGCACATTAATCACTTGAAAAGAAAAAAAAGGGGCCAGGTATGATGGCTCACGCCTGTAATCCCAGAGCTTTGGGAAGCCGAGGTGGGTGGATTGCTTGAGCCTGGGAGCTTGAGACCCAGGGAACCAGCCTGGGCAACCTGGTGAAGTCCCACCTCTACTGAAAACACACAAATTAGCTGGGCGTGATGACTGCACACCTGTAGTCCCAGCTACTCCAGAGGCTGAAGAGAATCGCTTGAGCCTGGGTGGCGGACCTTGCAGTGAGTGGAGATCATGCCCTTGCTGTCAAGCCTTGTTGACAGAGTTTGGACCCTCCCTGAAAAACACCAACGATAATAATGTATGGGTGAACTACCTGGCTGCTCTGTCTAGAGTAGAATAAATCCAATTACGTTTTTGTCTTTTATTAGCATTGAAATTTTCTTATCCCTTTGTTTTCATTACATTGTAGCAATATATTGCTGCTTAGAGTCTCGAACAAGTAGGCTTCTGTGGATCAGGTTCTTACTGGATTGCTAAAACTTAGAATGATTTTTCCCCTCCTTGGATGTGACTTATAGAACTTTGCCTTTTGAGGTGATGTGCTGCATTTGATAGCGGACACAGGAACGCCCAAAGAATTCACTTATGGGGCTAAAATGTACATGCTTTGTAGTGTTTCCCTCCTAGAATGAAAACAGTACCTCTCATTTGGGGGTCTATGATGCTATTTGCTGAAAACATTTTAAATTTTATTCGTTTTAATTTTTTGAGACAGAGTCTTGCTCTGTCGCCCAGGCTGGAGTGCAGTGGCGCGATCTCGGCTCACTGCAAACTCTGCCTCCCAGCTTCACGCCATTCTCCTGCCTCAGCCTCCTGAGCAGCTGGGACTATAGGTGCCCGCTACCACGCCTGGCTAATTTTTTGTATTTTTGGTAGAGACGGGGGTTTCACCGTGTTAGCCAGGATGGTCTCGAACGACTGACCTTGTGATCCGCCTGCCTCGTCCTCCCAAAGTGTTGGGATTACAAGCGTCAGCCTCCGCACCCGGCCGAAAACATGTTTCTTTACTGCCTCAGTCCTCAGTTGGGTAGTCTGTTCTTTGTAGGACATTCAGAGAGCGGGGACATCTTGAGTCTTGAAAGGCGCGCTCTGCGAGATGGGAATCTTCCGGCTGCTTACTTAGGGAATCCTGCCAGCTGTCATTGACTGGAGAGCGGTTTCCTGGCTGCCCTGGTCTTTGAGGGCAGGGAGACTGAGGGGTCATTTTCCCACCTAGACCAATGTGTTTATTAAACCTGGTTTGTGGATCATTTGGATCTTTTTATGAAGGAAAAGCAACATCTGTGACTTTCAGATGAGTGGAAGTCATGTTAAAAAAAAAAATATATATATATATATAAAATATATATTTTGGCTACTATGGAGAAGTTTTGTCCTTGTGACCTGTGAATACAGTCACAGGAGAGCAGAATGTTCACGGTGTGGGTGCTTACAGTGTACATGCAGAGTCACATTCTTCACAAGTATTACATTACAAAGTGACAAATAAGATAAAAATATTTCCCTCATTACAACCTCGGTAAGAAGCTGGCAGTACTCTTGTTTTTGGAGGGGTGTGAAGGGAATATTGAGAAAGTGTCATCAACATTAAACTCGCCCACTCTGCAAATCCTGTGCCGGCTCGAGTGAGGACCCCGTGATGGAAAGATGCACCCCTCTGCCCGGAAGGAGTTGAATCTTTGTGGCGCTCAGGATGCATGGTTCATCTCTATATAAAGGCAGAGTGTGAAACGCTGTGGAGGCTGAGAGAAGAGATGTGGTTAGCAAGTATGAGTGAGACGTTTGGGGCTTGTTAGCACCTGGCGTGTGTGCAGCAAGCTTTGCTATCTGCACACGTGTGATCCTTAGAACACTGGCGTGTGGAGCCATGAGACTGTCGAGGGCCCCAGCTCCCGGCAGGCTGAGGAGTTCCCTGTTACCACCAGGATAACTGTGATTTTGAAGGGTCGCATTCCTCCCTCCTGGTTCACACCCCTGGGTCCCCACTCCTTCCTCTTGGGGACTTTGTAGTTTCTGCTGTGCTTGTGCCAGCACGATAAGGCTGAGTGGCAGCTCTAGGGCTGTGACTGCTCACGCAGTTGTGGCATTAGTACAGAGAACTGCGGGGATGCAGCTGCCCTTGCTGTGATGCTTCGAGTGTCATAGTCGGTGTGGGAAGCTGGGTGAGATGTGGATGTCCCACGAAGGGACAGGAGCCGCCCCTCAGCCTCTGTCAAACACTTCTCAGCCAGGCATGGTGGCTTATGCCTGTAATCCCAGCACTTTGGGAGGCGGGGGTGGGCGGATCACCTGAGGTCAGGAGTTGGAGACCAGCTTGGCCAATGTGGTAATTTTTGACGGATTAAGGAAAATGACTCACACTAGTTTGCCTTGCTTTTTAATTGATGATTGGTGTAGCCCAGTAGTCTGAACTTGTTAAGCAACCATTCTTACCGAAAGACTAATGTTTAAAAGTCTCTTCCTCTGGACACGTCTTTGGCTGCTGTAATCAAATGCAATGTAATCAGCACTGGTTAATGGCTTTCCTTGCTTGGCTAACAAATGCTCCTCAGAAACTTTGGTTTCTTGTTATTTTCATTTATAAGTATGTTTTAAGCCTTCTAATTTTTCTAGCTTTCCTGCGAGTTGGGAATAACTGTGATGGGTGCTTAGTTTGGGATGTTGACGTACACTCTACGCCCAGCTACTATGCCATTGTGTGAACACTGATTTGTCACTTTCTCATGAAGACTGATTTCACCTAGTTTGGTAAATTCTATTAATTTTAAAGAAGGGGGTGGAATGCAACTGCTGTTAGGAGGCTTTTTTAAGGATTGAAGAAATGTTGCCATGATTATTACCATTACAGAAGGAACATAAAAACACGTGCTGCCTTCAGTCATGATGAATATGTAAGTCCGCATCTGTGACTGCAGAAAACGGCAGCCCCAAATCTTAAAATCTTGTGGATGCACCAAGCCCATCTGCAGGGCACTGTGGAGCAGACTGCGTTAGCCGAAGTTGGCCCAGAAGTCCTGAGGGATGGTGTCTGAGTTATGATAAGGCTCTGACTTGGGATTAAACAGGCCTCCAAATACTGTGATATTCTAAACAAAGACACGATACTGCCCAGGGAGCCCAGTGGGCACCTGTAGGCAGTGTAGGTGAGAAAAGGCTCCAAGGAAGATTCCTGCGGCTCAGCTAGGAGGATTCTGTAAGGCAGTAGACACATCAATGTTCACATAGGAGTGTTGAGCTATATTCATTCCTTTTAAGCGGCCAGGCTTGTGTGTGTTTTTAGGGGCACTCACATGGCGCCCCTTCCACCCTCACTGCTGGTTGTGCCTGTTTGATGTTCCGGATTTCTTTGTTAAGTGTGTCCACTCCCCAAATGCATTTCTGTCTCTAGAATATTTTAGAGTAGACCATTTATTGTTTAAATACCTGTTTTTAGTGAGGAAGAAATCTTTAAAACTGGCCATACAGACCCTGCTATAACTGTTGAACAATGGAATGTGTAATGTTTGACATGTAGTGTTTAAAATAGAAGACAGTTTAATTTAGAAATCCTGTTGGAATGCCAACTTAAATTACCACCATGCGTATGCATGTGGAAAAGAATGAGAGTGAATGTGCAGAATTGGATTTTTGTCTATTTTGTAGAGATTCTGTAATGTATCAGGTACAAGCCTCACTTCATGATTTAAATGCATGAAGCTGAAATTACAAAACTTGACAAAAATATGCCTTTGAATAGTGAGCCTTTATCCTCCCTGAAATAGTGATTCATTCACTAAAATGTCCACCTGCAACTTTGTCAAACACATTTGTTACATTAGTTCTCAAGCGAGCTCAGTTTTCCAGACAGGGAGATTATTACTGCTTAAAGTTTGTCCCGATGATGGTGAACAGCGAAAATGCTTTGACGTGGATTCTCTGTGTGTGTTAAACATCAGATGCGGCCTGCCCAACCCTCTGCCTGTAACTGGGAACCTTGACTGTCGGGATCATTGTAGAAAACCTTGAGGAAAGCAAAACAAAAAGCCTCTGGAGTAGCAAAAGATGTAGCTGCTTTCATGTAGTAAAACATACACATTTTTCTTTAAAATGCATCCTTCGGAACCTCAGCTTGCTGATTATTTTAGAATCGCTGTAGTCTGCTGACAGCAGTCGTGGGAACAGGTGCATGGCCCTGCTGGTGCAGGAGGGTCTCAGAGCACAGCCACACTGCTGACACCGAAGGAGGGGCTGCAGCCATCACGCTCGGGACTCGTGCAGATGGCTTTGGCTGACCTCCAGAAGAGGAAACGTCAGTATCCAAGGAGGAAAAAGTATATTCATTTCATGAGCATTTGCCTTCGCAATGGCTACAACCCTGAGTTTGTGGCACCTGCTGTCTCTGGAATGAGGAATCTTCCCTTCATGGCAGACAAGCTCTAGATGGGAACAGGAGCTGTGATTGCTGGATTGAAGAGGTTTCCTTCTTGAGGAGGTGGCCTTCGAGCCTGACTCAAGGAAGCTGTGGCTGGCAGGAAAGGGCCTTGGAGACAGTGTATTTACCAGGAGGGTCAGTGACTGAGAACCATCCTGTTCCGAGTGTTGCCATTCTGGTTCTAGAGTAAACTTGGGGAGAAACAACAGCCAAAAGCCTCGAGGAATCTTCTGTGATGTTGATGACATTTGGTAGATTTGTTGCTGAGACTCTGAAATGAGAAGTCCGGGAGGTGCAGGTCTATCAGGCTGTGGGACGTGGGAGAGCTGCTGCTTCAGGGGTTGGAGTCCCCGTGCCAGAGGCTCAGTCCTGCAGAGACTTTTGCACAGTGGACAACTGCTGCCTCCGGTTGATTGTGAGTCCCCCAGATGAATACCCATGAAAGGTACCATGTCAGTAAAGAGTCAAACTCTGTGAAGCATTTGGAGATTTATTCTGAGCCAAATGAGTTACCATGGCCCTTGATACTGCCCTCAGGAGATCCTAAGAACGTATTCCTGAGGTGGTCAGAGCCCAGCCTGGTTTTATAGCTTTTAGGGAGACATGAGACAATTGATCAAATAAACGTAAGATGTACATTGGTTTGGTCTGGAAAGGTGGGACAACTGGAAGCAGGGGTGTCCAGGTCATAGGTAGATTCAAAAATTTCCTGACTGACAGTTGGTCGAGAGAGTTGTCAGATAAGGGGTTGTGGAGACCAAGGCTTTGTCATGTGCAGGGAATCCTTGTCATGTGCAGGGAATCCTCCAGGTAGCTTCGGAGAGAATGGATTGTAAATGTTTCCCATCAGACTATGAGTCTAAGTTCTGTCTAATTCCAGAAGGGAGGTGGGGTGATGAGGCAAGTCCGACCCCCCAGCGATCATGGTCTGGACTAGTTTTTCAGTTTAGCTTTGGAATGCCCTTGTAAAAAGCAGGGGCTGTTCAGATGGCCAAAGGGGCTTCGAATTCTAATGTTTTTACAACCAGAAAGTGATTGTGTTTTTTTCTGTGGATGACAGCCAGTGTGGTAATTAATATTTTATTAGCAGATTAATTTGGAAGTCAATGTGTTTTCAAGTATGTTAATTATTAAATCATCAACAAACAGAGAAGCGCTTATTTTGAAACCAGCCTGAGACTCAAGAGGCTCATCAAAGAAAACGATGGACGTGTTTACTGCCCCAAGTTTCAGGCATTATGAGAAGTCTGTGCTGATACATTGTGACTTGAGAACTTAAATCTTGATAGACTCTTGAGAGTGAGGCTTTTTTTTCTTTTCTTTTTAAACGTTCAGTGTTTCTGTCTCCTGTGTTTTGTCTTCCAGCCGCTGAGCACTTTAGGTTTGTGTTCACGTGGCGTTGTTCCCTGAACCACCCGCTTTGCGGCTCCTCTGTCCTGCCCGCCTTGATCGCGTCTTCCCTGCCCCGTGGGTTTTATCCCGGGGACTGTTCTCCGCTGTGTGGAGTGGAGGATCAGTGGACACTGGCTTTACCGACTCATTTTCTATGTAGCTCCCAGTTTCTCAAAATCATAATCGTCTTGGATTCCCTGTGAAACTGGGAGTCAGGCCTTGGGCACAGTGCTGGGTGGCCTTGGGCACAGTACTGGGGCAGGAGGGAGAGATGAGAACAGGACGGACGGTTTGTCAGGGGAAGGAACCCCTTGCCGCATTCCTGTGTCTGTTTTAGGTTAAAGACGAATGGCCGGGTGCTGGATGTCTCACCTGCTGTGGCTGGACCTCGCTGTGATGAACCCCGAGCAGGGGCCCCAGCAGCTGCCTCCTGCCAGGCCAGGGCCACAGGGCTGGGCTTCTGCCTCTGGGGTGGGTTGCGAGGGCTCCTGCCAAGGTGCAAGGGTCTGCACCGCTCCTGTGTGACCTGAGGAGCATGGGGGAAGCTGGTCTGTGCTCCTTACCTGGGAGAAGCTGAGCTCACCTGGGCCAGAGCCTCTGGGGAGGTAGGAAGGCAGAGGCCTGGAATTCCTGCTTTCCCCAGACAGCAAGAAAGCTCAGTGTTGCACCTGCTCTGAGATGCCCTCAGCAGCCATATATAGTTGACTTGAACATGAGGGAAGGTGCCAATTAACCCGGCTCTGTGGAGAGCTTTGAGGAGTCCAGGCCCTGGGCTCCGGGCTTTTTAATATGTTCCTTCCTGAACAAAAAACAACAAAAGATCCCTGTGGCTGATGCCGACTGCGTGGGATAGGACATGCCGAGCTTGCGTGGGGCTTGCCCCTGAGTTTTCTTGGTGCTCCTCCCAGGACCCACGGACACCAGCTTTTCCAGGCCGAGGCTTGTCCTGTTTAGACCCTCGTTGGTGGGGTCTGTGGTCCTGGATCGAGGGCCCAAGGACTTCTTTTTGCAGGATTCCTTAGGTTTCATCATTAGTCCCAGCTCTTCAGCAGGTGGAGCTGATTGACTCTGACATTTCCATTATGTTGTTCTTGTGTTGCCTCAGTTAGAATAACCAGTATTTGCCAGAAATAATTGATGGCGTGATGGGAATTATTGGTGATTCCCTGACATAGGCAACCTGTATAGATAAGCGTGTTACACGGTGTCTGATTTCTGAGATGTTGGTCCAAACCTTCTCAGCAACACACTTTCAGGGGTAGATTCCTGTGCAGGAGAAGCTACTTTTCCCCGAGATGCTTAGGCGGCCCCTGCACTGGCATGGCAGGGTGGGTGTGTCACTGGGCAGGGCTGGACATGCTCCTGTCCGCCCCTGCACTGGGCCCGTGCCTCCGCACCACATATGTGTCGAGGGTGCCTGCCTTTGTTCCCCCAGCTTGAACTCATAGAATTGTATACCTTGCTTGACACATTCCTGCATAGAAATGATTAGATCTGGGGGCTGAATCTCAATCTGACATGCATTTAGGTATATCATTCACGTGAATGACTTGGGTGCCCCACGTTCAGTGTCAGGAGGCGCGAGATGGGTTTGGAGACAGCTGCCTCGCCTCAGGAAGTTTCTCTCAGAGCCTGTTTCTTTCTCTAGCAAAGTAAATGATGCCTACCTCACGGGGCTTGACACAGGCTCAGTACTCAGATGCTGTCTGGTCTTTATTATAGTTGGTGTTTGGGGAACAGCGTGGCTGGTAAGAAAATGTGCTATCTTTATAATTTATAGAATGTCATACAAGGCAAGCGTGAAACCGGGACTCTACCCTAACCTGAAGATGCTGGTGCTTACTCTTCTCCTGAAGCATTTTGTTGTAATTCTGGTGTGTCAGCCAAGTCATATGACAGCACCGCATGTGTGATGCCAGCTGAG
The DNA here is from genome assembly GCF_043159975.1 of Macaca nemestrina. NCBI lineage: Eukaryota > Metazoa > Chordata > Mammalia > Primates > Cercopithecidae > Macaca > Macaca nemestrina. The sequence continues at coordinate 128,128 of NW_027257875.1, forward strand.
TTACCTTGGAACGGGAAGCCTGAGGCTGCCAGGGAGCATCCCTCCTGCCTCCAACCCTCGGCGATTTCTTTCTCTCTATTCTTCCCTCTGTCCCCCCCCATCTCCCACTCCTGCTCCCCTTCCTACCCTCCTCACTTACTCTACAACAGAGGCTCAGACTTTGACAAATCCCAGCTGGGCCTATTTAATGCTTGGCTGGGAAACCAGAGGGAAAGGGGCCCAGTTACTACAAACATAGAGAATTGAAATAGAATGTGAGCTACTTTTACATATTTTTTATTTTAATCTGAATATAAAAGGCAAGTGTCAACACAAAATGGATGCTAACTGAGCCACACAGCTCCAAGTCTGCCTTGTTGGGGCTCCGTGGGTTCCCATGCCTTCTATGAGCGTCTGGACACGCCGTGACTGCGAAAGGAGCATTCAGTTATGATCCTTTGAATGTTCCAGAGTCATGTTTAATAAAAATCTTCACGTTTACCCACAGCCAAGTCTTGATTTAATAACAGGTACTGCAGGTATCTGGGTGGGCCTAAGCCTCTGTTTTAGAAGCAGCCGCACCATCTGAGGGGCAGGTCCGTGTGGGCTGGCAGGCGGCTTGGTCCTTGGAGCACAGGGTGGACCTGACCCAGTCCTGGCAGTGGGGGGATCTTGCAGTTCTAGAATGTAGTGATGCAACCTGTGGCATAAATAAAAAGCCTCATGTGCCCCCATGAGAAACTGGGGCTTCCCCTCAGTACTGTGGTGTGCTGTGTTTGTGATCGTGCAGATGTAAAAGGGTGAGGGAGATGTCTAAAAACTAGGCTCCCAAAGACAGCCCTTCAGGTCTGGTGCTTTCATGTGTGTATGCACACCTGTTTGACGCGTGTACACCTTCACGCGTGCACCTGTTTCATGCATGTACACCTGTTTGTGCATGCGCCTGTTTCGCACTTGTGCCTGTTTCACGTGTGTATGTGCGTGGGCATTCACCCTGTATTGCGTCATATGTTGTATTTTACAGATTGGTTTTTTTCAGTTTGTATCGTGAGCTTGTAACGACTTTGGGAAGAAAAGAGGGGTTCCTGGCAGCCTTTGGCTCTGAGAAACATGATGTCACGGGAACAGATGAGACAGCCCGGGTGAGGCCGGCAGAGGCCATCGTGGCCTGGGAGTCCGTGCACATCCACTGTCTGTCACTGTGTGACAAGTGACCCCAAAACCTAGGGGCTTAAGGCAAAGTACACGTACGACTGTACAGCTTCTTCAGGTTGCAAATTCAGGGCAGCCCTGCTGAGCTGCTCTGGCCCAGTCCCCCGGGTCACCGTGAAGATGCTGTCCAGGACTGCAGCCATCTGTAGGCTCAGTTGGGCTGGAGGTTCTGCTCCAGGATGCTGTGCTGACGTGTCTGCGGGCAGAGGCCGGGTCCTCCATACCTGGCCCCTCCCTGGGGCTGCCAAGTGCATTCCTGCCCAGGGCCACTGCTTTCCGCAGAGACGTAGCAGTGCTGGTCTTATGCCCAGCGTCAAGGTGGCTGGGTCAGGAGCAAAGACTTGTTTCCCCTACTCAGCGGCTACGCCTGCAGGGCTGGGCGACAGTGGAGGTCGCGCAGGAAGGTGTTCGCTGAAGACCGTGCTCTGTGACTTGACGGGTGTTCCTCCCAGGAGGGTGAAATGGAGACTGGACGCTGGAAGCGGCGTCCTGCGTGACCCGACGTGTAGTGGGCTCACAGCAGAGTTAAGTCCTTCCTTTACAGATACTTTTCAGAGTCTGCCCGCCTTTAGATTCTCTGACCAACGTGTCTGAGGAGGGTCCCAGGAGTCTGCCACCTGCCAGGCCAAGGAAGTTCCCTACATGTGGCTGGTCCCCTGACACCCTGAGAAACGTGACTTGAGAGGATCACCCGAGTTTCCTAAATGAGTCACCTGCCTTCTCTTCTCTTTGCTTTCATGCCTCCCCCAGGATGGTCAGTCCTGTCAGCCGCAACGATACCTGCATGCTGGGGTTCCAAGGAGATTGGGGGTGTGTGTGGTCCCCCAGGGAGATTCGGTGACTGAGCATGCTGTCATAGCAGTCAACATGTCCTTATTGTTTTCACTTTTAATGAAGTTCAGTTCCTAGGTTTTCTGAGGCACAATGATGTCCTTGTGAAAAATTGGTGATCAGGGAAACAAGCAAGTGTGGGAAAATGATCCTGCCCTTAAACCTGAAAAACGATGAAACAGCAAAGAGTCCTGAAGAGCCCAAGAACTTCCTCATGGAGCAGTGAGGAGACACCTCAGTAATGGGTTAAAAAAAAATGAGATAATACTGAAGAAAAGGTAAACTAAATTTTGGGTCTCCTATGGGTAAAGAGATGGTGGTTTACATTTTGGAGGCATGCTTTTATATACTTATTTATTTTTCTTTGTTGGATTTAGAATTAGTTGCCATAAATGTGTTTTTTAATTAAAAAAATTGGGGTATACAAAGTCTAATCTCTTTGTGATATTTCTGTACTGTGAGACTCCACATACAAAAGTGAAGCCCAGACTGTATCTCTAATGAAGCAGAGTGAAGTTGTCATCTCCTGCAGGCCGGTCTGGTCTCCAGGCATCTGGCCATCCTCCCAGTCTTGGGCACACCTGCATCACTGGTGCTTCCTGCCAGACTGTGACTCTGCCCAGGTTTCAGGAGCACCCGGAACAGTTTTCCTGGGGCCTCCTGCTTTGTCCTGGCTCCTGGAAGCACAGGCTTTTGATGAAGGACTCCCCACTGCCAGGTAAATTGGTGATTGCCCCACAGTCTGTATTTCTCGCATGGGGCGCAGAGCGTCTGGGCGTGGTGTCCTGGCCCTGGAGCCAGCTCTAGGACTGCACGGTGGCCTTGCCTCTGCCCCTCATCTGGGAACAGGGTGGTGGGGAGGAGAAGGGAAGCAGGGTCTTGCCCCTTCTGCGTCTCGAGAACACGAGAACATATCGTCCCATTGCCTCGCACCATTCACAGCCCAAGCTTGTGTGAAGTATTATTTTATAACCTCCCCTGACAATGATGTATTTTATATAAGCAGCACATACAGTGGTAATTTAATACCCTATCGAGCAAGATTAAACAATAAGGAGCAGATATCATTGTAGAAAAGTTACTTTATCCAGGAAACATTTATCTACTGCAGGTGGATGTGAATCATGGCTTCCTCCTCGGCGGCGCCCGATGAGCCTGTGAGATTCTGTCCTGTTCACCACTGTTAGTTATAAGCTACACCTTTCCTTCTATGATGTTAGTTAGAAGCTCTACCTTTCTTTCTATGATGTTTATTTCTTGCCTGTTCACCGCTGTTACAGTTACCAGCTATACCGTTTCTTCTGTGATGTGTATTTCTTACCTGTTCACCACTGTTAGTTACAAGCTATACCTTTTCTTCTGTGATGTATATTTCTTGAAGGCATGGACTAAATCCTAATTCCACAGTATTTGATGCACATACTCAAGAGATACTTGTCTGAATGAATGGATTAATGGAAAATAGAAGTGGTGACTTCACTTTATTTCATTATGTCAAACTTTGTTTACCCAGAAAATTTTATGGTCCTTTGGATAAACAGGGCCTCTGTGCAGCGTGGTTAGAGATTGTGAGAGTGCCGCAAATGGCTCTGTGGCTCTAGGCTCACAAAGGTCATCAGGGACTTGGTGGCGGCACCTGTGTTGAAAACTGAGTTCTGCAAATCCATTCGAGTGACCTGCCAGCACACACAGCCCTGCTTCCCAGCTGATTTCTGCACAGAAGCTTCTCCTGAATGCCCCAAGTGAACGTGGGTTCAGTCAGCACTGCTGGGCTTCCACAGCAAGGATGAGAGAGAAGAGGGGCAGGACCCGAATCTTCCTGGGCCCCAGTGCCCGTGTGGGGACGCTGCCTGGCCTGGCTCTTCTGGGGGAGGTCAGGGAAATGATGGCATGGAGGGACTGTTGGCACGAGCCGCTTGCTCAAACATAGATCCCAGGTCTGTGTGGGAGGCAAAATACAAATTTATGTGGATATCATCAGTAACATAGCAAACATGGGCTTCTTCCCTAGGGTGGCTGACCCTCTTGCTCATCTGCTGAGCAAAGGCCAGGCCTGGCCTTCTGGGCCTCCACAGTGAGCTTTTCCCAAACTCTGTCCACTCCGTGGAGATGGCTGGAGTCAGGGCAGACATGGGGTGTCTGCCACTTTTTTTTTTTCTTTTCTTTTCTTTTCTGAGATGGAGTCTTGCTCTGTCGCCCAGGCTGGAGTGCAGTAGTGTGATCTCGGCTCAGTGCAAGCTCCGCCTCCCAGGTTCACGCCATTCTCCTGCCTCAGCCTCTCGAGTAGCTGGGACCACAGGTGTCCACCGCCACACGAGGCTAATTTTTTTCGTTTTTAGTAGAGACGGGGCTTGATCATGTTAGCCAGGATGGTCTCCATCTCCTGACCTCGTGATCCACCAGTCTCGGCCTCCCAAAGTGCTGGGATTACAGGCGTGAGCCACCGCACCCGGCCAGGTATTTGTCAGTTTTTGAAAGCTACATTTAAAGAATGAAATAGACCAAACAGAATTACTTCCTTTCGAATATTTAATACTTAGTCTACCAGAACACTTAAATATAGTTACTGTATTAAAATAACAAGGAAGAACTTTCCCTCTGTTTTCAAAGCAAAAGTATAAACAACCTTTTACTTGGCAGGGATTTCACTATGTTTCTACAAAGTCAGCAAGCACTTTTCCTGAAATAGACCCGTCTCTTCCTCTGCATAGACCCTATGAACATTTTAGCTACATTTCTGCTGTATCTTGATGTGATAGATTATAGAAAATTCCTTGCTACTGGAACTTCACGATGCTTTCCTTTTAAACATCAAATAGAAAGTATAGATAGTAAATCTCAGATTAGTTGCCATTCTCGGTCTTGGTAGGGCTGCCACAAACTGCCTCTGTCAGTTACAAGAGAGTGTGTCTCCCCAGCAACCCGGCTTAGATTGCAGACCAAGCCAGCCTCACCCAGGATTCAGTGCAACGTCTTCCAAAACTGTAGCCACTGCTCTTGGAGGACACTTGAGAAGAGCTCCCTTTGATGCCTGTGCATGGCTGTTCTCAGATCACAGCAGCTGCAGCTGCAGCAGCATCTCGGAGGATGCCGGCAGGGGTGTCCTGGGTACTGACACCACGGCAGGGGCCTGTAGTGTCTGAATGAAATGGGCCGTGACACTGAGCAGCTTAGAGGAGTCTACAGCCACGTTTCAAAGGTGCAGTGTCCCGAAGTGAACCCCAGAGCACTGAGGAGCCTGGAGTGACCTGTCACAACTCCATTGAGAGAGCTGGCTGAATTCCGTACCTGTGCGGGCAAAAGATGGCTATTTGCGCTTGGCCCCTTTCCAGACCAGGGCTAGGGAGATTGTCTGCACAGCTAGTGGGAACTTGATTCTGTTCACACTCGGGGTTGAGTCTCGCTCCTTTCTGTGAGCCCAGGGAAGATAGACATACCGAGCTCTCCTGGAAGAGGGCCCTGACGAGTCGAAACTGAGCTTCAAGATGGTCGGCATTGTGGTGTGCGTGGCGGGTTCGGACTCGGTGCGTGCTACGTGGGGCCCAGCTGCTGCTGTCACTGATTGGTCTCAGGAGATGCTGCTGGGGACGTGGCTCCTTGTGGTACTTGGTGGTTTTCTCCTCACGGGAGTGGGTTTCCCTGCTGTGACAGGCAGCCTGGCAGGAGGAAGGCCCCCATGGGGTTGTGCCCCGAGGCCCCCTTCCTCTTGAAGAGCAGGAAAGGGGGTTTGGGATCCTGCTTCCAGCTGCGCTGCCTTGCTAGGTTCTTGGCCTCGGGCTGGGAGAAGCTGAGTGCAGACTTGAAGCCTAGACCCCTTCCACAGCCTCCTGGGCACTTGTGGTGGTATGCAGGACATGGCCCTTGGAACTCCAAGCCCTACCCTGGTATGCCCGCCCGTTGAGTCGTCTCGAGCACCTGCTGTGTGCTAGGCTCCGTGGTGGGGTGGGCGGTAGCAAGGGCTGTGGGGTAGAGTGGACACGGTACGCGGATGATGAGGAGAATCATCAGGGAGGCAGTGAGAGCACAGCTGAGACCTGCAAGGAGGGGACTGGCTGTGGGTGTTGGGGCTCCGGGAGCTGCCTCTACCCAGAGCCACAGTGGCCAGTGAGGGCAGAGCAGGGGACCGAGGACCAGGGAAGCCGTGTGTATGGGTCGCATCAGGTGTGCAGGTCTGCCGGGCTGTGCTGCCCTTCTCAGTCCTGGCTGGGCCTGGGGTCCCAGAGGGAACGGAGGGTCTTCGCATCTCCCTCCTCTTGCTTCCCTGCTGCTTCCTGGTCAAGGGATGCTTCTTTATTGCAACTCTGGCGGTTATTCTGCATATTAAGAGGAGTTTCACAAAATCATAGGGGGAGAGGCGGACTAGGGATTCATTTTTTTTCTCCCCCTGATTTTACACGGAGGCTTCTACTATCCCTTAGTGTGAAGGCAGGGTGCAGATGCTCTACAGTTCTCTGTCCAGGAAGAGAAGAGCTGCTGGGAAGTCACAGATCTGATCATTGCAATAGCACTGACATTTTTAAGTGGCAGAATGCTGATGTCTATAATAATCAGAGTAAAACTTCAGTAGCTTCAACATAAAGATGTTGAGATGATCTTAGAGCCATTTCGTCTCTAGATCCTTCTAGAGTGTGGAGTGTGACATCTCTACCAGCCTCTGGTCAATGGCCGCCTGTGGGTAACTGAATGCTTGAAGTGTAAATGAGAACTTCTAATTTTATTTAATTTTAGTCAAATTTAAATAGCTATATGGGCCGGGCACCGTGGCTCATGTGTGTGTTCCCAGCAGTTTGGGAGGTCGAGGCGGGTGGATCATGTGAAGTCAGGTGTTGAAGACCAGCCTGGCCAACAAGGTGAAATCCCATCTGTACTTAAAAGTATAAAAAATCAGTCAGGCGTGGTGACAGGTGCCTGTAATCCCAGCTACACGGGAGGCCGAGGCAGAAGAATCACCTGAACTCGAGAGGCAGAGGTTGCAGCAAGCCGAGATCGAGCCACTGCACTCCAGCCTGGGTGACAGAGGGGAGACCTTGTCTCAAGAAAAAAAAAGATTTTAAAAAACCCTACATGCCCCTAGTTGCTTCTGTAGGAGACGGCATGGTTCCAGAAGGTAGACTTTGTGTTGAGGACTCTGCAGTGTCAGGCTGGAGACAGTCTCCCTTCCTAGCAGCGTGGGCCCCTGGGCTGCTCTTCTACCAGAAGGGATGGTGGCATCTCTGGGAGGTATCTGTGGACTCAGATCTGTGTGGATTAGTGACTTGTGTTACTCACAGATACTTAAATTTGTGGGTAAATGAATACCTGGACTGGCTGCAACTTCAGGGCGAGATTCGGGAGTAGGGAGTGAAAAGTGACGACGGAACCCTGGGCTTGTCCTGCCGCCCCCACGACCCGGTCGGGGCACCTTCTCGTCTGAAGTCCCAGCACGTGGTCAGGGTACCCCTCCCCTCTGAACCCCACAGGAAGTGATCGGGGCACCAATCCCCTCTGAAGCCCCAGCACCTGGTCGGGGCACCCCTCCCTTCTGAATCCCCCAGACCCTCCTGGCCTGCGGTGCTGCTTCTCCAAATTCTGCCCTTGGCTGTTTTCTAGGAATCACCTGCACCCGAGCAGGCTGCGTGTGTCACTTCTTGTCGGATCTGGGGTGTCGGTGAAGCTCATTTATCTTGTCTTCCTCCTCATGTGCCGTATCTCACCTGTTGTCTGTCTGAGTTTGTGTGAGTGCGTGTTGTGCGTTCTCAGGCTGTACTCGGGCTTAGGTGACAAGAACGTCTTAGAGCAATGGACTGTCTGCTCCAAAGGACGCTGTGCATGAATCGAGACACGGTTTACTTGTGGGGTGTAAATTTCCTGGGTGTTGGAGGCAATTGGGGAAAAAAAGTCTAAAAAAGCCCCTGGGGATTAGGAAGGCAATAATGAAAAAAATTACTCTATACACACTTAGCAGTGGATTTAATTTGTAGGTGAATTTTGCATTTTGGGAACTACTAAAGCTACTGCTTGTAGGGATTCCTTCATGAGCTTGTTGTTTTCTGCCGAGTAGAAAGTAAAGTGGATCGGTTTTGTCTTTAATTCTGACTGACTAGAATCTACTTCCTTTTCCCCCCCATTCACGTTAGGGTGGGGATTGGGCTAGAAGAGCTGTAGAATCTCTATTTCTGATCTTAAATGAATTTTTTCTTTACTCAGTTTTTTTTTTTTTTTTTTTTTTTTTTTTTTTTTTTTTTTTTTTTTTGGTGAGCTGTTACTTTTTCCTTCAATGCACTGTTCTTTGGTTTGGGAAATGGGCTCTATTTGTACCGTGCTTTAAATGTACACAATGATTCTAAATTGTTACTTTTCGTTAAAGTTAGATAAAACATCTTAATTAAAATGTCATCCATAATTGAGGCATAGTCTGAGGCCTGGAGACCCCTCTCGTCACTTCCTTCCAGCCGTGTCTCCTTCCCTGGCCACGTTCCCCCTGGCAACATCTCCTCCCCACACCACGCCGTGTCATCCCCCCACCACGTCACCTCTGGTCACATCAACTCCCTCCCGGCCACATCACCTCTGGCCTCACTGCCTGCCTCCCTCTCTCCCTGGTAGCCTCTGAGACTCCTGCTGTCTACCCTGCCGTGGGTCTGTTGAAGGCTCCTTTCCCGTTTTCTGCTCCTGAGTGGGTCTTGGGGCCTGGATGTTTCACAGGATGAAAGTTTCTTCCCTTCCAGCCGCGGGTCTCTGAGCGACAAGTCCAGAGAGGGCGCTAAGCTCTCCTTACCCACCTGGGGGCCCCGAGCCCTGACCGCCGACCACCAGGGCTTTTCTGTAGGGTGTGGGGCAGACTCATGCATGAATTGGACTCAAAAGGTGCTTCCAGGAATCCTTGTTTTAAGTGCACTGGAGCAGAGATGGGGAGAGGGGACCACCGGGTTTGCTCAGAATTTGGCCCTGCTCACAGCCAATGAGGCAACATAAGCTCCTCCTAAATGAAGCATTCCATAGACTGATTTTACACATGACAGTTGTGATGGCTGGAAAAGGTTTCACATAATGAGTGAGTTTGAGCTGCCTTTGAAGGAAGAACAGGTCCCTGCCGGTGGAACTGAAAGATCAGGGTGACCCAAGCCATCAGCAGCAGTGGGGGTGGGGTGGTGCAGACTCCCCATGGATGGTGGGCATGGCGGAAATGCAGGAGAGGGCAGGGGTTCGAAGGAACAGCAGGTCGGCAGTAAAATTCCCCTGCAGAGAGGGGACGTGACTGAGATATTGTCACATGTATACAACTGAGAGATGATCTGAGGATGATTTCTGGGAGCCTATCACGTGCTCATCATCAGTTCTCGGGATCTCTTTTTATGAAGTGAAAACAGTCATGGCTCTGCCTATCTTGTGAGCTGTTAAGATCAAATCGGATAATCTTCAGCGAGCCTTGTAAATGCTAAAGGTTATGACAGACTGGTCCAGCCCGCTTGTCTCCACCCTCCTTTCCTCCTCGGTAACGTGAACCCTGCTGTGTACCTCACTATCTGCCTGGCTTCCTCCTCCATAACGTGAGCCTTGAGTACTTGCTGGGTACCTCGCTGTCCACCTCCCTTCCTCAGTAACGTGAGCCCTGAGTATTTGCTGGGGACCTCGCTGCCTGCCATACAGCTGGCTGTAGAATTGTCAAACGGACTTGACTGGCACATAAACAAAAGTGCTCGCCAGGCCTTGGGAGGGCTTTCTGACATGTGGGTGCCTTCTGTTCCCTGTTAGCCTGGAGCTGCAGGAGCCCTCCTAGACCAGACAGAGGACCAAGGCTGTGGCCTCGGGGTGGGGACTGGGGGAGCTCCCTGGGTTTATTGTGTGGGTGAGAGCAAACTTCAGTCCCGCTGCGGCATTGGGATTCAGGGTTCCTTCTGGAACGTTGTGAGTGAGAAACAGGCAGTGTGCACAGGCGCGTCTTCTGCGGATTTTGTGGTTATCTTGGGAGAGCACTGGTGCCTCTGAGCTATGAACCTGCAGAACCACTTCTTCCACTAACGGCCGCCTTTATAGAAAGAATGACTTACAAAAGATGTCACTTCAGATGGAGGTATTTGCAGCTGTGGCCTGAAAAATGAACAAAATGACTTTCAAGGAAAGTACCTTACATTATTCCCAATGATAGACATTTGAGCTTTCCAGCGAATATTAAAATATAAAAATCTTGTGTCTACCAGTTTCTCATGTGATTAATGATGATATTGATGCGGTTTTTTTTGTTTGTTTGTTTGTTTGTTTTTACATATAACGAAATGTGGAAGCTGCTCATAACTCTGAATCAGTGTTATCTAACCAATGTGTGATTACAAAATCGTGTGCTGGTAAAAGCCATTCAGTTGCAGGACGTACCAGTCGACTTAGAAGGAATTGGGGCAGAAAGGTCCAACGACCAGAGCACAGACTGTGTTGCAGACAGCCTGTACGGAAGTGCCACTTGTTATATTTGGCAGCAGAGAATTCCTAAAGTGATCTGAAAACACAGTGAAAATACTGCTTCCTAATTGTATATCAGCATGGGGTCGGACTTTCTTCATAAACTTCAGCCACGGCTCTGCAGCCCACTGAACGCAGATGCAGGCATGAGAGAACCCTGCTGTCTGAGGTGCAGAGATGTTAGGTGTTTTCACAGCAGCACAAACTGTTGTCATGCTGCTGCTTATTTTCGAAAGTGGTTTCTTCTTTAAGACTGTGTTAAGATGTAATGACTTTATCCTTATAAAATGAACTAAATTGTTACTTTTTTTTTTTTTTTTTTTTTTTGAGACGGAGTCTTGCTCTGCCACCCAGGCTGGAGTGCAGTGGTGTGACCTCAGCTCACTTTCACCTCTGCCTCCTGAGTTCAAGTGATTCTTGTGCCTCAGCCTCCCTAGTAGCTGGTACTACAGGTGTTCGGCACCATGCAGGCTAATTTTTGGATTTTAGTAGAGATGGGGTTTCACCATGTTGGCCAGGCTGGTCTCGAACTCCTGACCTCAAGTGATCCACCTGCCTCTGCCTCCCAAATTGCTGGGATTACAGGCATGAGCAGCCACCACTCCCGGCCTGATGAGAAAGCTTTTCTGTGCTCTTTAATAAAGTGCCAAGGGTTCCTGAGACTTAAAAGTTTGAAAACCACTGGCTTAAACCGACAAAATTGTCCACGATTCTTCAGTGTATCTTCTAATCTGTTGATGGGGAAAGGACGGTAAGGGTTGCTTTTCTTTTTTCCTTTCACAACTCAATGGTGCTGGGACAACTGGGGTATCCACATGGAAAAGGATGGACTGGACCCTTCTTCACCCTACAGGCAAAGCTCAACATGGATCCAATGTAAGGAGCCGACTGTGAGACCCATTCTGTCAGTCTGCTGGGTACCATAACGGACACCACAGACCATGCGGCTTAAACAACAACATCTTATTTCCTTTTTCCTGGAGACTGGAAGCCTGGGATCAAGGTGCGGGCAGGGTTGGATTCCCTGGGGCCTCACTCCATGCTGTGTAGATGGCGTCCTCTCTGTGTCCTCACAGGTTTCTTTTATGTGCGTGCAGCACTGAGGACTGTGTCTAAATTCTCTTAAAAGAACACCAGTCATACTGGATCAGGGCCCACTCTTAAGATCTCATGGGACCTAAATTGCCGAGTTAACGGCCCTGTATCTAAATACAGTGACATTTTGAGTTTCTGGGGTTGTGACTTTAACATGGGAATCTTGGAGAGGGGGCGGGGGACAGTTCAGCTCATGACACCTTTAGAGGAGAATTCTGGAGAAACGGTTCGTTGGATTAGGCAATGTTTCCTTGGCTGAGACGTCTAAAGCTGTAACAAGCAACTGAAGGGAAAAAGACAGTATCAAAATTAAAATGTTCATTTCAGAGGATACTATTAAAGTTAAAAGATAACCCACAGAACAGGATACATTGTCACAATGAGAGCCTGATATCAAGAATATATTTAAAAACTTTTAATAAAAATCCAATGTAAAAATGGACAAAGGATTTGAATAGACATTCTCCAAAGAAAGACATATAAATGCCTTAAAAAGCACATGAGATGGTTACCAGAATTCATCATCTTAGAAATGGAAATCAAAACCACTGTGAGATACCACTTCACAACCACCGGGAGGGGTAAAACCCCAGTATTGGACAGTGACGTGGTGAATTTGGGAAAACTGAAGTCTTGACATATTGCTAGTGGGAGGGGAAGTAAAATGGTACAGTTGATTTGGAAAAGTCTGGCAGTTCCTCAGAAAAGTTAAATATGAAATCACCGGACGACCCAGCAATTTCACTCCTAGTCATATGCCCAAGAAAACTGAAAACACTTTTACAAAAAAAATCTTATGCAAGAATCTTCATAGCATCAGCATTCGTAGTAGTAGAAACAGTCCAGGTGTCTGTCAACAGGTCACTCATTGTGAGAATTCCACTCACCTTGGACGTGAAAGATGCCAGCACCGAAGATCACGCCAAAGGTCACGCACTGTACGATTCTCCTCACAACAGGTGTCCAGAATGGGCAAATCCAGAGAAATGGAAGTTGGCTGGCGATTGCCAGGTGCTGGCGGAAGGAAGGAGCAGGTGCTGACTCTTAATGGGTTCAAGGTTTCTTTGGTCCGTGGTGAAAAAGTCCCAGAATTACATACTAGTGGTTGATGTGCAGCTTTGAGAATACGCTAAACAGACTGAATTGTATCCTTTAATATTGGGGTTTTTATGGTTTGTAAATTCCTTTCAATTTCAAAAGGAACTCAAGAACTTCTTTGGTGTTGACATTTAGATGGCGAAAGAGACAGTATCCAAAACAAGTTACTATGTAACTCACGTCCCCAGAGTTAAACTTCATTTTCTGAGGATCTTGAAGTGTTTGAGCCTAGGTGACACAATGATCCTATACTAGATGTTACACCCCATCTTACTGATTTCTATCTCACATAACCATATTCAGGAAAAACCGACATGTAAACATGAGCTGAATGCTATGCAGAGGCACATTCCTCTTACCCGGATGATCTTTAGTGGTGCAGTAAGAGATGAGGTCAAAGCAACTTTAGTTTAGTTAAATTTCCATGGCAACAGGAATTTGGCACATCTGATGAGTTAGATGTCCCTGCACAGCTCCGAACGGGGTTGCCCATTTCTGTGTGGTGTCTGTGTATATTCTCACTGTGGAAATAAGTGATAGCACCTGCACAAACACTTGCCTGGAAACGCGCACGAAGCTGGTGAAGGCAGAGGACAGGTGAGAGGGAAGCATGGCTCAGGCCTGGCAAACAAGACCGTTATTCCGAACGCAGAAGATTCAGGAACACAATCCTTGGGAAAACTGGTGATGTCCGTGGATCTCACCACTGTCGGGTTGTATCTGTGCAGCCAGTTACCGGAGCCGCCAGAACCGCATGTGTTGGTATTGGTGTCATCACTCAACGCTTCTGACTTTTCCTGGTGCTGATGAGGACTGCATGTGGCGGAAGCAAAGTGCTGACCTAGCACAGATCATCAGACCTCAGTTATTTTCTATGAAGGGGGGGCAGGGTTAGAACCCCCCCACCCACTCCCCAATCCTTTAAGAACTGGGATCTGATGATCTGTGCTGTCGAGAGAGGCAGGGTTAGAACACCCCACTCCCCAATCCCATTGTTGAAAATAATAGTTGGCTTGGGAGGGTTTTTATTCCAAAGGTTGAAGCCGTGCGTTTCTGGAGCCTGGGCTGTCAGCAATGGTGGCTGGGGAACGCTGGGGCTGTGGTCATCCGGCTGCCGGCAGCCCTGCTGGTGGGTCCTGCCTCTTTGACATCGTTCGTTTCTGAAGCTTGCTTTCCCCGGTGTTGGAAGTAGCAGCACTGGGGGAATGGCCGCCTTCCTACAACGAAGCTCTGCCAGGAGAGTAGACATGGAGCATCTGTTCAAGGACGTGACGTTCTGGGCACCGCACCTATGCGTTCTGCTTCTCAGCGGTGCCTCCTAGTTGATGTTACCATCACCTGGCATTTCCCAGGAGGTAACTCGCAGATGCCACACTGATGGAAAGCCGCAGCAGCGCGGTTCGAGTCCAGGGCCAGCTGGAGCACATCAGCAAGATCAGGCTGGACACATGTGCTTGCTGACAGGAAGGTGACAGGAAAGAGGCCTGTGTGGAGAGGAACCAGTGGATTCAAGGCAGGGAACCAAAGGAGCAAGTAATCACAGAGTGGGAGGCTCAGGAGCCAGCAGGCAAGTGGGATGTGGCTTCGGTGCTGCTGGGTTGGTGAGGGGCCTTCTGTGACTTTTCTAAGCGTGCAGTCAGTTGTAGGGGTGGGTGTTGGCTCCCGCAGATAAAAGCCAAGCGTCTTGCAGGAGAGCAACGTGTGCACTGGGAGGTCCCAGTTGCCTGTCCCGGCATGCGTCCCAGAGGCCCCTGATAAGGCTCAGTGCACCAGGCACACAGTAGATTGTTGGTTCCTGACCCAATGAGGAAGTGAGGGAGTGAGTGAGGGCCGAGACACAGGTGCGGGGATGCACGGGACGGGGTGTAGTCAGGTGAAGAGTCAAGCTGTGGGGTCCGGGAGAGATGGGTTCGAGAATAAAAGGGGGTGCAGTGAGGTGGAGAGTCATGCTGTCGGGTCCGGGAGAGATGGGTTCGAGAATAAATGGGACCAGGGTGCAGTCAGGTGGAGAGTGATGCTGCTGCGGTCTGGGAAATGTGTTTGCTTCTATCTGAACAGCTGGACCTGAGCATATCTGTGCTTTGACATCTAATCTGTACACTGTCCTCGGCAGGGTGTATATCTCTGGCAGAGGACACCCCGGCCACAGTGGATGTCAGCGGCGGTGGCTGGACTCGGTCCGTGAATGTTGCGTGATCGAACATGTTTGGTATATTCTCAGCTCCTGCCCAGGTGCCTCCCGAGCATCAGGTGTTGTGGCTCCCCACAGCCTTCCCATCTGTGTGTAACATGACCACCACCTTCCTACCATGTGTTTGTCCTACCACGGCTGCCGTGTCTAATGGATGCTTTGCTTTCCAGCTACTTTCCTACCATCAAAACCCTTGAACGACTTTGAGTTTCAGAGATGACATGGTATTAGTCTTTCATGATTGCTCAGAAGATTTCCAAAAGCAAATGCAACTTACAGGATGCAAGATGTTGGAAATGACAGTAATTATAGATGAGTTTTCTCAGTTAGTCTTTTGATTGTGGTAAAATTACATAGCACTCTATTTTTAATCGTATGGTTTGGTGGCATTAAGTGCGTTCACACTGTCGTGCCGCGATCACGGCCATCCATTTCCAGAACTTCTTGGTCTCCCCACGCTTGAAACTCGATCTACCAAACACTAGTTCTCCTTCCGCCCCAGCTCTGGTAAGCACTACAGATTGCGTACAAAACAGGCTTTTTCAGTAAGAGAAGGGGCAAGGAAAAGAGCTCTAAAGACTGTCCTGAGATTTGAGGAATTGTTTTAGGTTTTGCTGTCTGGTTCCCAGTGTAAAGGAACTATTGAAGACATGGGAGGGCGGAGGTCTGTGATCTCAGGAAGTGCTGGGCTGGGCAGCTTTCCCACTGTGACGGGGGCACTTGCCCTCAAACCCGCCTGAGATAATCGCGTGAGGATACTGCTGCATTGTGACAGCTCTGAACTTGGTCTCCTTGAACGTTACCAAGTACATAAGCTTTGGAGGTTACCGTCTAGTGTCTGCAGGAGACCTAGAATTTGAACATTGTTGACTTTAGAACACACTCATTTTATAACACTTTACCTGTTCTCATCAATAGGAAATATGCTGTGTCTTTTTTTTTTTTTTTTTTTTTTTTTTTTTTTTTTTTTTGCCTTAATATTCTGTGTTGCCGTGGCAGTAGTTGCAGCGGATGCTACTTCTGGTTCATGGTCATCGCCAAACACAAGCTTCTGGAAATCATGTGAAAAATGAAGGGGAAAGTGCTTTTCTGCAAAGGCCTTTTTTGAACATCTTGTTTTCTTCTGGAATAAACGTTTTCATATTTGGAGGTTTGTAACGTGTTTTATACTGGTTAGCTTTGAAACCCCATGTTTTTGCATGTCATGGGGCTGCTTTATCCTGTTATTCTATGATATAGCTGGTTTGCAAAAGTATTGGTTATTTCACTTTAAAAACCAAAGCAGCTTACAGATTGAGCGTGATTCCTGTAAGAATTTAATTGTAAAATTGATTTGTGTTCAATAAACTTACTGGAATGACTAGATCAGTGGACAAAAAGATAAGAACATGTCAAGTCTCTGGGCCAGGAAGGACTTCCAAATAATACAAGTGATACACAGTAATTTCTTAACAAAAGATTAGATTTAGTACATAACTGTTTAAACCTCCATATTTTCTATTATAGCCATTCCACAGTGCCCATGGGGGTGGGCAGCAGGACTGCCTATGGAATCCAAGGTCTGTGGGCACTCAGATCCCTGCTATAAAATGGCATGGTATTTGCATATGGCATACGCACGTCCTCCTGCAGACAGTCATGTCAGGGTTGCTCGTAACAGCTATACCATGGACATGCCATGCGAGTAGTTGTTTAATGAATAATAAAATCTGAATGTTTAGTACAAACACATTAAAAACGTTCTTGATCTATGGTTGGTTGAATCCACAGGCCTGGAACCCCGGGAGAGAGTACAAACTCTAGAAGCAAAACGAAAAAATAAAGAATTTGAGGTCAGCAGTGATGGGCGTGGGATCACACTGAATCTCATGTGTTTTGCTGTCTGTGTCACCGTGTCCCGGGTAAAGGGGAACCATTTTTAGCTTAAGGTAAAATAGCTAACAGGAAACACTACAGAATGGGCACGAAGGTGCGCCCCTCATTACCAGATGCTGCTGCATTTGCCCTTAGGTTTCACTGAGGGAGGGTCAGTTCTGACCCTTTCTTAGATACTGACCTGGAACGGACAGAATCGGGTTTCAGAAAAACCCTCGAGCTGTGAGAGTTGCTGATATCTATGTGAGTGGGGTTCATGTGTCAAACTCAGGTTTAAGAAAAACCAATTCTAGGCTGGGCATAGTGGCTCACACCAGTCATCCCAGCACCTTGGGAGGCTGAGGTGGGCAGTTCACTTTTGAGCCCAGGAATTCGAGACCAGCCTGGGCAACATAGCAACACCCTGACTCTACAAAAAATTGAATAGGAGTGGTGATGTGCACCTGTGGTCCCAGCTACTTGGGAAGCTGAGGCTAGAGGATCACCCAAGCCTGGCAGGTTGAGGCTGCAGTGAACCATGATAGCACCACTGTGTTTATGGTGCACTGTGCCTGAGTGACAGAACAAGAACCACCACCCCACACACAAAAAATCAATTCATGCAGAGGCCAGTTCTGCTGGGACCACCTGTTAAGGCTACTCTGGGCTTCACAGTTTGAGAAGTTTCTGTCCAGGGGTGAGAGGGAGTGGCTTGAGGGCCTAGAAGCCAGTTCTTGTGGTTCAGTGTGACTGCGGATGTGGAGCTGGGGGCAGGGCTCTCCAGGGCATGAGTGGGTAAACGGATGGGCTTCCAGGATGAGCCCCTGTGACTTTGCCTGGTTTACATCCGTCCAATACAAATCCACAGGCTCTTACTCTAGAAGCTTCTGCCGGGGCTGATGGACTGGCCTGGGGACAGAGGGTGCCTCAGGGTGCCATCTGGTTTAGGAAGAGCACTTAGTCACCTAGATCTAGGATTTATGACACTACAAGGGGACTCGTCAGACTCGGAGCGACAGCCATCTGCATTCTAGACTTGGTTCTAGGCGAAGTATTTTGGAGCCTGTTGGTACCCTGTGTTCTGTTTATGTGTAAAACAAGTTAGAGTTATAACTAGTTACAACCTATTTTTTAAATTTTGCCACAGAATATGGCAGTTGCGGTGGAGCCTGGCCAGAGACCCCCACACTCGGACGCTGCCGCGTGCTGGGGTTGCAGGCGTTGCCTGCATCGGCTGTCCCTCCCGGCGTGTCTGTGTTCTTGACACAGGCGCCCATCGAGGCTCGGCCTGTGGGACTCGTGCAGCCATTTGTCTCCGTGTTCCTCTGAGGTTCCGCAGACTTCACGGTCCTGTGGCAGAGCGTACGGTATCTGCTTGCATCCTGATCTCCCCAAACCCCAGGACAGGCCAAGAGTTCCTTACACACAACGGCAGAGGGCCCCGTGGTGTGGATTTGCGGGTGACACGGCCTTTCCCCAGCTCGGCCTTCGTCTCCAGAGTTGGCTTTAGGGTGATAGAAACTTCCTTCAGACTGGGGGGCCCTGAAACTTTGGTGCTAGGAATTCAGTGACCAGCACGGATGATACCCCGTTTCTCTGCATTTGTAGCAATAGTTGTTAACATGACCACGAGATGTACAAAGGAAGGGAAAAGGAGGTTTTATTTTCAGAGTAACACTCTGTGCTTTGGGAAATGTGGTCTCGGGGGAGCTGGAAGCACGTGCCCCTCAGGAGGGGAGGAGGCCGCGGCGTTACACGTTCCGGGGTTTGTTGGCTGTGTGTGTTCATCGTGCTCATGGAATGTCGGAACGTTTACAGGGAAAGTGGGGTTTGTTCATCTGGTTCGTGCAATGTCTGAACACTTACAGGGAAAGTCTAGCACACATGCAGTGAGTTAACCTGTAACATCCATGTTCGCCTTGGGGCAAGCGTAACATTTGAAATGAGGTTGACTGGGCGTGTCATGTACACAGGTGAGCTGTTGGGCGCAGACGTTTATGCACAGCCTCAGTCACAGCCAGGACTGGCTCAGGGTCTGCAGGTTGTGGCGGGAAAGGACATTCAAGAGGCCATTCTGTCCAGTTGGGGCTGCCGGCAGGGTCCCAGGGTGGGGCTTCTTATTGTGGAGGAGACTTCATGCTGGTTAACAGACTGTATAGGAGTAGCGCTGTGGAGCTTTGGGGTCCACCTTCCCTATGATGCCGGTTACATTTCCCTCCGGACCCCATCGTAGCCACAGAGAGTGCACCTCGTCTGACAGCAGGGGTTGCCATGTTGCTATAGTAATTTATTGTATTAACCTTTTTATTACTATTTTAATAACTTTTTTTTCTTTTTAAAGAGATAGGATATTGCTGTGTTACTCAAGCCAGTCTTGAACTCGTGGCCTCAAGCAATCCTCCCACCTCAGCCTCCCAAAGTGCTGGGCTTATATACATGAGGCAGTGTACCCAGCCTACAGCCATGTTTTTAAAACTCAGCACTTTAAAAATCCTACTCCTTTCACCGCCTCAAGCACGCTGGTTAGCCTTGTGCAAACTGGGGTGTCAAGATCTTGGCCCCCCTTTTATTTTACCCTTTGACCTCAAGTTCTGATGAGAACAGCAGTTACAAAATGGGCATTAGGTGATTCTTCCGTTACTAAACCCAGAATTCTCACCAGTTAGAGATGTTTGTCCCCAGGATCCCAGAAAGCTGTTTTGAATCAAGCTCGTAGCAAATAAGTAAGGAACTAAACTCTTGGTCCTCTGCTTAGTACCTGGGGATTGGGTTAGTTGCTGATACCCTTTGATCTGTAGTCACATGCTGCATCTTGTCACGGGAAGCAGAGTTACCCTGTGGAATAAAGCCTAGCTCACGGTGGCACGTCAAGACGCTCTGGGCTGTCAGTCCCTTATACCTTACTTCCTCCACCTCCTCGTCCTCCATGCAGAGTGGGGGGCAGCGGGGCTGCCCACAAGCTGGCGGAGGTCATGGCCCAGACCGACATAGGTGAGCACGCTTCACAATGTCTTTCTGTGCCTGTTGTCTAAATGCCTTTGTGGGTGCAGGTTTTCCTCTGTTTTATCATGGCTGTGGAATCCCTTGGTGGAAAGAGTGCAGAGCCCCTCTGGCCCCTGGGGTGCTTTGGTTGGATTGTTTCTGGAAGCTCCTTTACTGCTTCTCATGCCCAGGTCCCTCCCACAGCTGGAATTGCAGGGGCCTTGCTACTGGGGAATCCTGCAGCCATATCCGCTCCCATCTTTTCTTCTCACTTATGCTCCTTTGTGAAACCTTAACAGTCCCAGTCAACAGGACAGGGTTTTAAAGTGTGCTCCTCCTGACCACGGGAGTCATTTATGGAAACGAGGGCTTTAACCACGGCTGCTTTACGCTGCTGTCTGCCACAGGTGTTCAGATTTCTTGGGCGTGGCGCACTGTTTTGTGTAGGTTCTATGACAAGGGAGATCCTCTGTGTTAGAACGAAGTTAGGATCACTGCCCTACAACGTTTGAAGATGCCGTGGAAAAGGAGTGAAGTGAGAATTACTAGAGGTAGAGCCGGCGCGTGGAGGAGTGGTGATGAGCCTTCTGTCGCTCTGCCTTTGAATGGTTCAGGACTACATGTTTTCCATCAAGTACGGGACTTGGGTTGACTAGGATTTGGTGTGTGTCTCTATTAAAGCAGTAATCGGAGACAACTGTGTACCATGTTGCCGATAATGGAGCACAAGACACAGGCTCAGACCGTCCTGGCATCAGCTACCACAGGAAAGCCTGATCTCTGCAAATCCCTCAGTGGGAAGCAGGTGGACGTCATGTGTGGTCAGATAGCCCACAGACACCCTAGAACCCCAGAATGTTCACTTCTAGATCACTGACTCCTTGACACCCAGAGGCGTTTGGGATTGACTTGGGTCCCAGCCCCTTCGGTGCTCACTGACACTGAAAGTGTCAGCTGTTTTCTGTCTGGAACAGGAGTTTGCTGTCAGGAGAGCTGGGTCTGTCTCACTTTTCCCAATAACTGCTGCTGGGATCTGGAAGTTCCTTCTCCTGCTTTAGGCTTTCAGTGAGGGAAAAAAAAATTGAAAAAAATAATTTTTCTCTCTCAACTGTTGTCAGTATAAAGGAGAAAGCAGAAATACTCTTTAAAAGTTTGCAAAGTAGTACTCAAATGCAAAGCAGTATTACACTTCAGTTTGACACAGTTTCAGGAACATGTACACTCATTTATGTGAATTAATAACCTATACTTGAAATCACAGTAGGTTAAACATTGAACAGAAATGTGTGACTGTTACATATTTTTCCATAATAAAATTCCATGTGTATATTGGATGCCAGGATAGTGGTCGAGGCTCTGCCAGACCTGAACGGGTAGGCCAGACAGCACCTCTGCCACTTGGTGGAAGCATTTGTATCCTCGGATTGTATTCAATTTTAAGGAAGTGCACAGAATCTTACCCGGAAAACACATATTTTGAACAAATGAAGCACTGCACTTGGGCCTCCCTTTGTGGGTTTACCCTTGCAATACTGGAGGAAGTTTTAGTACAAAGACTTAATTTATCCAAACTGTGAGGGGCTCCTAACTCATGTACATCAGGGCTCAGTGTGACCCAAATGTAACTCTCAGGTGATCACGTTCCAGTAATTTCTAATTGGGCACAAAGGTAATCCTCGTAGACTATCTGGACATTTTCTATAAGTTTGGTATTTTTTGGAAAAGCCGTGGCAAAATAATGAAACTTGAAGAGGAGAAATATTTTCTGTAGCAAAACAAGAGAAGTAAACAGTCAGATGTGCATGTGACCTTCTGAGATCATCAGAAGCCTGTGAACGAGAACTTAGCGTGTGTGATCGTGTGTGCGCATGCGTGTGAGAGTTCTAAGGAGTCCAGGCACAACATAGTCACACTGGCCAACCCCTCCAAGGGATGGAAGGGGAGGCCACAGAGGCTGCTTTCGTCGGAGGGGAGAAAAGCCCAGGGCTGCAGACTCCAGGTCACCCAGTCTCACAGAGCTGGCCGCGCTTCTACTTGTTGTTGAAGCGAAATCTCAAGTCCTTTGTGGATTTTTTTCCACCAATTTATGCCAGCAGTTAAGTAGGAACATCTCACATGTATCTTCGCAGTCAAGCCAGTTTGGCATAAGATAGGCAATCGCATTCTAGTTTTCTTTTTCTACTGCTTTACCCGCTGTCCATCTAGAAGCTGTCTGCAGCGCTTTCACACCTCGGAGCTGAGAGGAGGCCTCCGAGACGCTACCATCCAAGTCCGCTGAGGATTGAGGGTTGGTTCTGCAGGAAGTCGGGCGGCCTGCCTGCCGGTGGAAAGTCGTGGCACTGACGGACGGTGTGGCGGACCCTCCCCTTAGTGAGAGCCGATCATTCTTCTCTTCTCAGTCACGGGTTCCAAGTGAGTGGCGTTGCCAAATCGACTTGTGACGCCAGACTGACACCCTCGGGAGGGGCTGACGCGGTGCCCAGGTGGCTCAGCACCCCCACCCCGCCCGGTTCTCGGATCATAAAGGAGCATAGTTTCACGGCCTCTTTTGTGCCTCGATTTTCTGTGTGCTGTTTTTGTGCCTTCAGTTGATTTCGCCGTCTAAATGGCCTCCGAGCGGGTGCTGACACGGGCAGTGTGCGGTGAAGAAAGGCTTTTGAGGATGAGCACCACTTTCAGCAGCACAGAACATCACGCTTCTGTGCCTTCTGTGGCTTCTGTTGCGTGGGACGGTGGTGGGTGATCCTGAAAAGCTTCTGTCAAAGGAGGATTCAGAATCCAGATCCGCACTGTGGCGCCCATCCTCAAGATTCTAGGTGTGACGGGCGTCGTCAGTGGGCTGCTTGACACATCTTCCTCAACGTTTTATTCATTAACTAGCAAAGCATGCTTTTCCCCATTTAGCCGCTTACGGCTTGACTTTCTCTCCACGGGGTGCTGTAAGAGAAAGAGCTCCATGCGCTCATTGGCCTTAGGCAGTCCTTAGTACACATTAGGGTGTAAAGGTGGTTTTTTGAATGACTAGTATTGTTTGTACTAAGACAAATAATAGTAGTTCTTGATGTCTCCCCCTTTTGTAAAGAAAATCCTATGAACTGTATATGTGTTAACTCATATAATCCACCCAACTACCCTACATGGTCATAGCCATTACTATTCCCATTTGATGAGGAAACTGAGGCACGGAGAGCTTAAGGGAAATCCCCAAATCCCCAGAAGTTTCCAGAGCTGGGTTTCCATTTCCAGGCCCTGGGCTCCAAAGTGCCAGTAAAGCCTTGGGCTGTGTCGATGGTGGCCGAAAGGAAACGGGACCCTTCCATGAACACACACACGATTCCTGGTGCCCCGCCATCGCCGGTCTAACGTTATTCTAGTTAAAACGCCACTGACGTGGCTCCTTTTAGGAAATTGAGGTTTCACCGAACTCTACTCCATTTTCGGCAACATGAGTTATGCTGAGGGTCCCCCTTTGTGCCGGATGTTTGTGGCAGACATGGCTGAGATCGACTTTGGCTTCTCACGGCACCCCCAGGGTGAGCGCCCGCGCTCCGGTCTCTTCCTAAGTTATGGCTTGCTCAACCTGCAGAGCAAACGCCACAACCACCAGAAACACTCATGATGTGCTTCTTTACAGAAAATCATTCTGCACCTCCTGACGTAACCACGTACACCTCAGAGCACTCCATACAGATGGAGTGACCACAGGGTTCCACGGGGTCCCGGACAGCGCCCGAGTACGGCAACGCCGAGCTCATGGAGACCGGCGATGGTACGTCCCAAAGCAGAGATGCGTTTTTTTCTGGTAAACGGTTTGTACTGATGTCCCGTTCCGTGCCCGTGACTGGGTGTGTTTCTTCCTGGGGTGCAATCTGCTGCCATTTTGTCTGCTGAATAACTAACAGTGGTTCAGCAACTGAGGAATTCTTGTACAGGTGTTAAGACCATGAACAGTCACTTAGAAGAGGAAGATGAAGTTAAATGTACAACAGAATTACTGCCAGATGGGCCGATATGTTGCTTTAGACTTAGGAGGAAAAAGGGTCTTTTTATCCATGTTGGACAGAGATGTCAGCGACTTGGTAAAAGGCTGTGGCAGGGGGCTTCTCCTTCCTTCCTTGTGGCCTGGTCTTGGTATGTTCTCATTACAGCGGCCGTTTGTATCACCTAGCCCCTATTCTATTTAAGTCTCAGTCCTTCCTGGGGTCATAAAAGTCAGTGTAGAGCCTAGCAGTGAATGAAATACAATACCCGGTGTGAAGCCTCATGGAGCAGTTTTGGCATAGCATCATCTTGCAGTGCATGGGACTCACAGGTGGACAGGGAGGCCTATCCCAGCCCCAACAAGTAGACAGGGAGGAGTATCGGAGTCCCGACACTCACAGTGGACAGGGAGGTCTATGCCCTGGGCTTAGATAATGGTGCGTCAGGGTAGCCTTCCACCCTTTAGCCCAGAGCTTGGTGTTCCAAAGGCCACGAGGAGTTTCAGACCCTGGACCCCGGACATGTTCCAAGATTCTTATGTCAGATATGGAAGCCCTGCCTCAGCTTCTCCCAACACTCAGCTTCTCCCAACACTCAGCTTCTCTGCCAACGTAGAAGAAGCATCTTGATTGTGCTTTTCTTTAAAAAATCAATGTATTGCTATACATACATATTTTATACTTAACTGCATATCTTAGAGTATAAACGTTGACATATAAAAATCTCCATAGTGGTTATCTGTGGGGCACAGGATTGGCGCAGAAACAGGCACTTTCCCTTTGAACTGTGATGTTTGCGTTGTTCATACTAAGAATGTGCTCGCGTTGGTTGTACTGTTTGCTTCTAAGTTTCTATAAAAAGAGAGCAGTAGACTGATGCACTCAGTGTCCTGGAAATAGAGGCTGTGCTCTGGGTCTGAGTGCTGCCAAACCCCAGCACTCACTTGGGCGGTGAAGTCAACATTTCCGTGCCCGAGTCTTCTCATCTCAAATTGGGGAATAATAACCATAGGCTTGTGGTGAGTTTTGAGTCCCTATGCATGACTCAGAACCATTTGGCACATGGAGGGTAGCACTAGGGCATTGGTTTGCCATCTGTAGGGGGAGGCATCAGCACCACCAGGTCAGAAGTTAAGGGGTGACCCTGGACACCACGTCTGTGGCGAGGTGGGGCTGTGAGGCTGCCTGTGTGTCAGGAGCACTGCGCTTCTGTGCCCAGCTGTGTGTGCCGGGAGCACCACGCTTCTGTGCCGGCCTGTGTGTGTGTTGGGAGCACCACGCTTCTGTGCCGGCCTGTGTGTGTGTTGGGAGCACCACGCTTCTGTGCCCAGCTGTGTGTGCCGGGAGCACCGCGCTTCTGTGCCGGCCTGTGTGTGTGTTGGGAGCACCATGCTTCTGTGCCGGCCTGTATGTTGGGAGCACCACGCTTCTGTGCCTGGCTGTGTGTCAGAAGCACCGCACTTCTGTGCCTGCCTGTGTGTGTGTGTGTGTGGGCGGGGCGGGGGGGGACACCACGCTTCTGTGCCTGCGTTCTGTGCCTGTGTTCTGTGCCTGTGTTGTGTGCCTGCCTGTGTTCTGTGCCTGCCTGAACACCACGCTTCTGTGTGCGCCCTTGCACTCCAGCCTGAGTGACAGAGTGAAACCGTGTCTCAGATAAAAAGGGGGGGATTTTGTAATGGAGATAACAAAACATACGTGATTTGGGCCCTAAGACGACTTTTCCTCCCAGCCTCTTGCCCGGCAGGCCAGTGTTCTGAATCTTGGCTAGCCCAGCGTTTTGCTTTCATGTGGCTTTTAAAAACAAAACTAAGTATACCTTAAATTTTTATCACTAAGATAGTGTATTTGGCCTCTTGTAACAAAGTACCACACAGTGGGTGATTTAAACAACAGACACTTGTCTCAGTTCTGGAGGGTGGAGTCGGAGACCCCGAGGTGTCATAGGGCTGGGCCTCTGAAGGTGCTGAGGGAACCTGCCCCAGGCCTCACCCCAGCCTCGGGTGCTCAGCGATCCTGGATGGGGTACCTGTCACTCCAGTCCCTGCCTCCATCATCATGTGAGCTTCTCCCTGTGTCTGGGCCTCTCTCGCCTCTTACAAGGACCGAGTCATTGGATTTAGGGTCCATTCTAACGCAGTTTGACCTCATCTTAACCTGGTCATAAGATGGCCCTGGCTTAAGGTGGTTCAACTTGCGATTTTCACCTTTACAATGGGTTTATCAGGTTGTAACCCCATTGTAAGTCCAGGGGTATCTGTCTCTGCACAGGCCCGGCTTCCAAATAAGGTCACAGATACGAGGGGTGATCTTTTGCAGGGACACGATTCAACCCACAGCAGATACTGAAGCTCACAGTTCCTGACTCTCACATCGATCTTTGTAGAGGACTGTTAGGGTGAGGGAATGGTGGCAGGACCACTGACAACACTGTGTTTTCATTTTGAAGTTTTAGTTTTTTTGAGGTCTCTGGGAAGTAAAGGCCAGGAGAATAATGTGTAAAGCCCAGTGATTTGAGCTCACGCCATCTAGGTGGTTCCTTGTGGGTTTTCTTATTTGGGCAGACTTTGCTTTTCTATCTGATTAGCTTTATCCTTTTTGATTCTTACATCTAGAATACTTCTGTTTCAGGAGTCTTTCATGCTTTTTTCAGTACACCAGTTAATTCATTCAAATGCGATCTCCTCTTGCAAATTTTAACTTTTATGTTGCCTCATTTTTGCCTTCAGCTTCATTATAATCCATAATAGTTTAAAGTTAAACAGCAAGCTTAGGTCCAGCTTTTAAGTGTAAAGAGCATTAAAGATTTACATATGGAAAATTACAGAAACAAATGTGATGTGTACCTAAATTGTGGTGACTCACTTAGATAACCATTGAGGAATTGTTAGTTTTCAGGAATATAATCCATGATCTTAGATTTTAACTTGTTCACAAATTCAGTCAGCACATATTTATTACTAGACATTTTCCAGGGCTGGGATGCAGCAGTGAGCAAAACAAACTGGAGAGTTGAGTCTGAGGGAGGAGGTCGCACAGGTAGTCAGAGATGTGTGCTATGGGGTGGGCACGCTGGGTGGAGAGTGTTTTCTGAGGGGATGAGAAGTCTCAAATTTGAGCCAAACTCTGGAGACGCGGAGGGATGAGGGCCGTGCGGAGGTCTGCCGGAGGAACGTCCTGAGTAGCAGCCAGAACCAGCACAGAAGCCTCAAAGCGGGAGCAAGCTGGGGTGTCCGGCAGAGGAGGTGGGGCAGACCCCAGAGTGGTGCACATGTGCGCAGTGGTCTTCTGAAACCTGCCTTGTGTGGACCCCCTTCTCCTGACCCACAGTTCATTCTACAGCTTGCCTGCCACCCAAATAATTTTCCTTAGAACTTGGCAGCCAGAATGGCACAGCATAAGTCTTATTTTAGATTCTTATATATAAAATTGGGCATACGCCCAGACAGCCTGCGTCTGAATTGAGGCTGTACAGTCAGGATTTCCATGATTTCTGTTCAGTGGTTTTGTCTGCATTCTTGGAGTGGATGCACCCCCTTCCAGACGTTTGCGAAACTGGAAGAGCAGACCATGCAGTGACGGAGGAGCTGGGAGGACAGAGAGAGCCGGTCTGTGCAGGACCTGCATAGAGAGGTCAGGAGAGGAGCTGCCTTCGTAGTTTTCAGGTATTCTTGAGATTCTCTGAGAACGTAGAGGCGGAAGCAGTAGACTCGCCAGCAGCCGTTCATAAACAGAAGGAGCACCCCCTAATGTGGCCACGTGGGTGGCCGGCACTGTTCCCAGGGGTGCCCAGCCTGCCGCGTGTGTGCTGACTGCACAGCTGTGGTTGTGATGGCTTATCTGCCCCTGCATATTCAAGTTAAAAACTGTCGTTACAGGCCCACGGATGACAGTAACCAGCCCCCGGGCCGGGGCGTCCTCTCCATGCATGGGCTGACCTATGGAGTCATTCATTTGGACTCGGAAGAGAAGCTCTCCGTGCTCATCATGCAGGATGTCGGCCTCGTGATGCCTGGAGGTGAGTATGCCTTGCGAGCCGCACAGATTAACCGGTTATTAAATGCTTTTCTAACACACATCACCAAAGCCCACATTCCCGTGTTCCCACGTTCCTACGTTCCTACGTTCCTGTGGTGCGTCCTCTGGCTGCGAGCCTCACTCCCAGTCTTCTGAAGCCCTTGTCAGGCTTCAGACATTTGAGGCAGCGTTCCCTCTCCTGGGAAATGATGGAAAAGATGGGGAAGAGCAGCTTTGCACAGTGGGGTCTCAGGCTCCTCTCCCCTGGAAGGCTTCTGGGCCAGTGCAGTGTCCACACTGGTGCTTGGACAGCTTCCCTTCTCTGCCCCAGAGGACGTGACCGTCCATCACCTTAAGGCACCAGTGAGAGTGGGAACAGCCAAGCTTGGCTGCCCCCATGGCAGATACGTGTGAAAACCAAGGAGTGTGAGTCTGTGTGACCATGAAGCCTGTTTTCAGCCGTACAGCCCTTTTTCCAAGTCTTAGAAGCCTTTTCCACAGATGGGTAGGAAGCACCCAGCTGCAGGGCCCACCGTGCCTCCCACCAGCCCCACAAGGAGTGCCCAGGCACCTCCCAGAAGCCACTTTACCATTCTCAGGGTGCACACACCTGGCGTTCAACTCATGGGGTCACAGGCAGCATCAGCCCCTGGCTCTCTGGCCCCTGAAAGGGAACCTGGCTCTTTTCTCAGCTGGGGACCCCAGAGCCTGTGTCTCCTGCTGAACCCTCCAGGCATGGGCTGTGGGCTCAAGCCCAGCAGGGTAGCCATGCCCGTGCGAGCAGTGCTGCCACCATCAGCAGCAGGTGCAGGACGCCAGGTCAGGTGGGTCTCAGCAGGGACCCCCTCCCCGTGGAGTCTCACACAGGCAGACCCCTCATGCCCCTTCATGGTGAGCTGCACTGGGGCCAGGCGCTCCAGAAACTCTTGCCTTTCTGTTCGCCTGGTTTGGCATAAAAGAAATGAAGGCAGCCCTGGGCTTCCCTCTGCCTCACTAACCCGATTCCCTGTGGACGCCCTCCAACATCCCCACGGCTCTGCCTCTGCTTCCAGCCCTCCAGCCCCTGTGTCCAGCCCACTCCCTGCCCCCCAGCTGTGGCCAGGCCCCCTGGCTCCCTTTCTTTAATATTTAGTTTTCAAATAAATGGGGCTTCATGGTAAAATCTTCAAAAAGTTCTGAAAGACACAATGGAAACGCTCCTTTGTGACTGTGAGAGCAACCGCGAGCTTCCCATGCTCCCCGTCAGAGGCACCTGGGGCTGTGGGACAGAAGAGTGCGCCCTCCACCCTGTGTGTAATTTTCTGCCCTGGGTTTGGGGATTTTCTCACATCATGATAGATGTGAGAAACTGACAGAAACATGACAGATGTGATAGACTGCCTACACACGCATATTTTATATCTTGGGGTCCTTTGTCAGCACGTAACGAGCTCCGTGCTATTCTCGAGGTGGCACAGTGCTACGTTGTGGGAGCACTAAGGTTAGTTGAGCCAGCCCTGTTTGGTGATTTTCCCTCTTTTGCTGCTGCGGTGAGTGACCCCTTCGTGGCAAATGGAAACAGTTCTTGAAGTGGGAGTTCTGTTTCAAAGAGAACTACCGATGTAGCTTTTACGATGATTGTCTTTTTGAAGCCTGTGAGGCTATACACCCTGCTGAGCGGTAAACAGCAGCACTTCTTTCTCCACTCCTTTATCTGCCCTATTAGCTGACTTTTATTTTTGTCAATATGATGAGTGAAGAATCTTTCAGTGTAATTTTAATGTGAATTTTTCTTCCTGTGAGTTTAACTTATGTTTCCGCTGTTGCACTATTTAGGCACCTGTACTCCAGCCCAGCGGGTGCCAGCTGTTTCAGGCTCTTTCTAAACAGTTCAGCTGTCACTAATGCACACTCCACCCCTCTGAAGCGTGAGGCTCTTGGCTCGCTAATCAGATCTGTAGCTTGCCGTTGGGGGGGATATAGGACATTGTTGTTCAAAGCATCAACGTGCTGGTGGCACAGATCATTGAGAACTGATCAGCACTGAACCATGTGCGAAGTGCTCCAGGGGTGTTCTCGGAAGGACTCACCTTGCACGGGGCATGAAATCGAAGGTTCAGATTCCCCTAAGACATTAGAGGCTTGATTTGCAGAGTTCAAGTTGCACCACATTGCTGATGTCCATGTGGCAGGTGGCCCTGAGGTTGGTTCTGAGGGTCCTCCCCAAATCTAAATGGCAGATGTTACACCCCTAAGTACAACTTGCACACTAACGTTAGAGCAGTTGAAATATTTATTGATGTTTCAGCTCTGAAATTGGACATATTGCTGCAACAGGAAAAATCAAGGTCAAGGGCTCAGTACCCTGAGCCTGCCCCCGCTTCGCCAATGGCAAGTTTCAGGTCTTGCTTGCTTCTGGATGACCACCTACAAATCGGGGTTGCCATGTCCTTCTACTTAAGGTCAATAACGCGCCAGACTGGCTCAGGGTACCTAGGGCAACACCTTGACCTACTCTCACCAGTTCGTTATGAAGGACCTGTGAACAGCCAGATGAAGAGGTGCATTGCTCCAGGCCTGGTGGGTGGTGGCGGGTTCCAAGTGCAAGGGCTTCTGGCCCTGGGGAGTGGGAATGCTGCCCTCCCAGAATGTCAAGGTTTTCCCCAACCTGAAAGCTCTCCAACCCCACCATTTAGGGTTTTCTAGAGGTGTCACTGTAGACATGGTTGATGACATCTTTGGCTATTGGGGATTGACTCATCTCCAGCCCTCTCCCTCCAGGTCAGAGGTTGGGTTGGAGACTGACAGCTCCAGCCCTCTAGTCCTGCCTTGGTCTTTCTGAACCCGAGAACCACCCTGAAACTGCCTAGGGGGCCCCAGCTCCCAGGCCTGTCCCGACTACACAAAGGCACTCTGACCACTCGCAAGATTCCAAGGGTCTTAGATGCTCTGTGCCCAGAACCAGCTGAAGACCAAATAGCTACGTCTCCTTGGATGGCACAATCACAAGCTCTCATCAGCTGACGGTCCGGGGCAGGTGTGCTGAGAGAGCTTTGCTATGGCCCTGTTGCTGGGAATCTCTGTTTTCAAGCCTTGCTGGGCAACAGACGCTCTCTGGTCATTCCCCAAGCTGATTGAATTTCCAGTCTTTTCCGTTTGATTCCACTGTTCTGGCCCAGTTCTTCTGAAGCCTCTTTCAACATCGTTGCCTCACCTGGGCGCTGAGATCCTGTGACCCTCACCCAGCAGGAGATACGGATGCCAGGATCCGGCTACCCTACTTCCAGTTGGATTGTGAAGAAGCCGGCTATAAGCCTTCCCTTCCTAGGTCTCTGTAATGCCAGAAATGGGATGTTTTAGAGGTCATTATTATTTCATTTTAGGTCGATACGAGCGACATACAAATTTGAGTTGGGCAGTTCACTGGCCAGGCACCTGACTCTTCTGGATAAGAAGAGTCTGGGTAAGTCTGGATAAGAAACAGGCCCCACACTGCCAGGACACAGAAGGGCAGCCCCTCTCCCCACAAGGTCATGACAGAAAACCCCAGCTCCCGCAAATGCAGGAATTCTACAGATTTTCACTTAGAAGAAAATGCCACCCAGGAGTACCCACCCCGATTAATTTTCTCAAAAGTGGTTTTGCAGAGGCTCAGAAGAAAAGTCAGGACACAGGACGCCAGCCAGCCCCATCTTCCCAAAATCACTTGCCCCGGGGTCACCCACCTGCAATCAAACTGTTAGACATGCCTTTTATTCTCAGCTATTACCAGAGCAAATATTCCTGGAGAAGCACGCATTCGAGTAGGGTGCCTCTTTCCCGAGGTCCTGGAGAGCGAGGCTTCCGCAAGTGACTGGCCAGGGACCCTGGAAACTTCACGGTTGGCGAGCTGGAGGGTAGAGGGGGCAGAACCCTAATGGTGGGTGAGTTGAAAATGGAAGAGCGTTCTTCACCTCAGTCTCCTGGGGTCTTTCCCTTCAGGAACTGAAGAGGTGAGGAGGGCTGTGCAGTCTCAGACAGGTGCTACCTGGGCTTCTAAAGCCGACGCATCTGTCCCCAGAGCTGGGCAGCCGCCAGCCCAACCCACCCTGTAATAACTGAAGTCCTTTGTCCCCACCTAGAGCCAGTCCGGGGGTCGGGTGCACACTGTACTTGACCAACCCATGCCATACAGGCAGTGCTGATGTCACTTTCCTACTTCAACGGCCCCCCTCCCAAAGTATACCTTCGGGACATTGGAAAAAAGACACCCCTTAACGTAGCCCCAAGGCCTCTGCTCTCCATGAACCTCCTGAGGGTGACTGCAGCATGGCGAGCAGGGAGCCCCGGGCTTCTTGATAAAAGTGTAAAATGAAGCTCTGTCTGAAAGGACACCCATCTGTCAGATTTGGAAAACATCTAAAGGCCGTTTGCTTTTCACAATGAGTAGACTCTTAGGAATGTATTCCAAGGAAAGGCAGAAGATATAGAGAAACAAATTCAACAAGAATATTCTTTGGAGTAATAGCAAGGGAGGGAGGGATGGAGAGAGAAGTAGAGAGGAAAAGGCGAACAGAGGAACCGGGAGACGGGACAGACACAGACAAGAGAAAGAGAAACAGAGTGACAGAGGCAGAGAGAGCAGCTAGCTCGTTTTCAACTTGACCTCCTGGAAGAATCTAGCAGGATCATAGAATCCTCAGCACATCCTTGTACTAGGACAGCCAAGTTTCAAGCCAAAGTTTCCCAAACTACAAGGTAACAAATACTAAGACTGGAGAAGCTGTGCACGTTCTTTTCCAGCTCCTTTTTGCAGCATCAGCAGAATGGGGCAGGTTGCTGCGTTCATTCTAAAAATCAAAACTGCAAGAAGACTCAGCTGCGGAGATGGGGGTGGGAGGGCAGATGTTCTCTTGCTCACTGAGCTCACACCCGGGAGACGGCCAGCACCTAACGCTGCCTCCACAGGTTCCATGGAGGACACGGGAGAGTCTACGGCCATGTGAAGAGCAGATTCACATTTGTGTGGCTCCCTCCGGGGGGAGCTAAGAGCTGTATCCCAGGAGTCCTCGCTCCCGTTGATCCTGCTGCCCTAGCCGTTAGCATCTCTGCCAATCTTCATGAAAGAGCCTGTTGCACCGCAGTCCAGCAGGGCCACAATATTCAAAATGAAAATTGTAATGATCACTCTTCTGACTGCAAAATCCCAAGTCAGAGAACTTCTCTCACTAAAGAAGCCGGGCGGGGCGGGGTGGGGGGAGCTGGACAGAGAAGCCGCCCTGGCTGTGGGGTGCTAAAAACTGTGACACCGCCTGGCACCAGCGATGAGGGACTCACGCTCGACCCCAGAGGGAAGAATAACAAGGGGCCACCGCGGGTCTCCCCCAAGCTTCCAGCTGTCAGGAAATCTTGTCCAATAACCCACCTTGCCATGCCACCTGCTCACCTGCATTCTGTAGTAGTAGTAATGTATCATTCACGTCCCAGCAGGCCAAGTGGGCAGGAAAATGGGGCCAAAAAGTAGAAAACCATGACCGTAGAAGGCAATGTCACGTGACTGAGCTTTCTGGGTTGTGCGTCCTTGTGGTGATAAACACAGTCCCGAGCTGAACACCAGAATGAAAATGAACCTTCCTCCGTGCTGAAGTCGGAAGAGATGTGCTTGGCTATCGGCAGTGCCTGCCTGTTTGGGCGGTGATTACTGCAGGTCACACGTGCTGTACAGGAGGAGGGCAGGGAACTCTGGAGCCAGGCTGGCCGGGTGCAAGTCCCAGCTCCATAGCCAGCTCTGTGATCTGGGACAATTCGCCTATGTCCTCTGCCTCTTGATTTCCTCCTCTGTAAAATGGGGGTAATAGTCGCATCTATCTGAAAGGGCTATGTGAGAATTAAAGGACCTTGTCAATGTAAGGGGCTGAGAACAGTATCTGTTCTTGGTGAGCAGAAGGATGACCAGGAGGTGACCAGCAAAATACCCCTTTCGAAGCCTCAATACTATTCCGTAGTGAGCAAAGACATAGCTCCTCTACGGACGAAGCCATTAATAGTCAATCCTGGCAGGCAGAGTGCAGATTCCTTCGAATCAGAAATTTGAACTCTGGCCAACGACTGCTGTACTGATTGAGTAAATCTTAGGATTTGTTGTTAATGGTAAAGTAGTCTACAAAAACAAACAGTCTGAAGGAGTTTGAGAGGGTGTGGACTCAGCTGCAACCCCTCCTCCCAAGGCCGTTGGTCAACATCATCTCCAGCCCTGTGGAAAGACAGAAGCAGTGAAGAAAATGTCGGACAAACATTTGGTGTGTTTGTACACTTCTCCCAGAAATCCTAAATGCTTTGCATGTTTCAGCTAATAATTCCTTAAAATGGATTATGCTGACCATTTTATAACCTACTTCACTGCTCTCCTGTCTAAATCCATCCCTTTGTGACAAATGTTTTACACTTGGCTCATTTTTTCAATTGTGTTTGCTGTCTTACCCCCATGTAAATGATAAACGTGCATGCTTATATTGATTTGACTGAGACAGCTAATGCTTAATATGTCTCTGTTCCTTGAATGTTGACTTGTGATGGTGTCATTTAAGTCTCTTCTTTTTCCCCTTGAGTCAGCAAAATATTCCATGTGACTTTGAGCAAAACTTGCTCACTAGTGTTATGGAGGGTATAAACACAAATGAAATAAGTTTCCTGCCTTCAGGAGGATTGAAATCTCAAAGTCGGTATGACAGCATGGATGGGAGTCAGCTCAGTTTGCAGCTTTTAAAACATGTTGGAATCTTTCCTCTGCCACTTTTGATGGTGAGACCCTGAGCCAATCACTTCCACAAGCATCAGGCTCTCCATCTATGACATGGAAGTAAAAAGAGCAATCTTGACAAAATTGTGATGACTACAGACGTGTACCTAACCTCTTATTTACCACCTCCCGATAGAAGATATTGTAACTCATCCCGTTTGAGAGCTGGTGGTGATCACCCCATCCTGTGAGATTCAAGTATAATAATTATCTGGAATCCCCCATCTTCAGATGAGGAAGACCCAGCAGCCCTGACAATGTCTTCTGGAAACTGGATTTTGTTTGAAGGGTGAACTGACTTCAAGTTTCTATTTTCACGTATTGTCCTTCCTACGTGCCTCCTGGGGTTTTTCCCTTCCTCCCAATCTACATTAACCTGATGATAACAGCCAGCTATGTTTTCTAGAATTCCCCTAAATTGACTCATACCAAATACTGAATACAGTAGATTGGGAGGGTTCATTAAATCACGATAGAGCAACCTAAAGAAGGAAAGTAGACACCTTTGTTCTTAAAGAGTCTTCAGCCATCCCACCCTGGAGAAGGTTGCTGATTGCCTCTTCTCCTCAGGCAGTCTTGTTACTATGCATCACTTTTTTTTTTTTTTTTTTTTTTGAGATGAAGTCTCCCTCTGTCACTCAGGCTGTCTTGGCTCACTGCAAGCTCCATCTCCCAGGTTCAAGTGATTCTCCTGCCTCAGCCTCCCGAGTAGCTGGACTACAGGTATGTGCCACCACAGCCAGCTCATTTTTGTATTTTTGGTAGAGACAGGTTTCACAATATTGGTCAGACTGGTCTTGAACTCTTGACCTCGTGATCCATCCACGTTGGCTTCCCAAAGTGCTAGGATTACAGGCGTGAGTCATCACACCCGGCCTGTATCACTTTTTATGCCTCGTCTTCATCCTTACAGCTTCTCCTTCCTAGGGGCCTCAACTCCCAACCCCGGAGTAAGGGTCACAACTGTCCATCTTCATGCAACACAGCTTACTTCCCCTTCTTCTCCTCCCCACCATGCCCTATGGGTTGCTTTTCTACAACCAGAATGGAGCCCCAGAGAGATCTGCTAAACTAAGGCAGTTCTCAGCCCTGAGAGAAAAATCTACTTCCCAGTTCTCAGTCCCGCTAAACTATTGTTAAGATAAAGAAGGACCATGATAAATCCTATTGGCTAAGAGAAGAACGTTCTCCAGGTTGCCATAGGATAAGAGAGGAGGTGACAGAATCTGCAGCCATTTGGTAGAATATGTGATATGTGAATCATTCTGAGGAATACGTTAAAATTCTGTAGTCAGATCTTGGAAAATGGTATTTCCAGCAGAGGGAATAATGTAACAAAAAACCCAGGCAGAAAACAAATGAGTGTGTGTGGAGAACAATAATAATGGGTTGTGAATGAAGGATTCCATGTCATGAGTGAGAAATGGCTGACCGAAAGTAGGGAGATGCAGATAGGAAAATACCACGGGAGGACTGAACATCGCATCAAGTGATTTAGGTGATTCTGCCTGCAGTGCAGATATTTTGGGCTCTGAAGTGAAGTCATCAAAAGGTATACGTCTGTAATGGAGGATTGGTCTACATAGCCTCTCAGATCCCACTTGGCTTTGAGATCCTTGATTCTGGGTCACACCTGCGGGTCTGGAGGGCAGTTCTTCAGGGTCATGAAGGAAGGATTCCAGGAGGCTGAAACACGAAGGACATTCAGGTGACCACATCAAGAAATCGAGTGGGGTAACAAGAACCTGAACTAAAAGGAATGCAGTGTAAATATGAAGGAGAAAGAGGAAATGGGAAACTGATTAGAAACGATAAGTAGAGAAAAAGGGGAATATGTGATCCCAAGGTTTAGAACAGTATTTGTAAGTTATAGTCCCATAACTTCTTGCATAAACAGTATCTATGAGAGTCATTTTAAAAAGAAGAGCAAACTTCCAAGTTCCACTGAAAGACACCAGCATCTCTGTGGAGTGAATTGGGGAAAGAGAATGAAGAGGTCTGTTCAACTTTTAGACACGCAAAATGTGAATTGAATTGCATGAGTGACATCAACAATGTGAAGATATTTAGCAGGAGCTCTTTTTTCTCTTTTTGGCCTATGGTATTTAATCCTTCTATCATCATTATCGTCCTTTCTCCAATTTAGTGTCTTTGAACCTTTATTCAAAAATCCACTACGTATATGTAACATGTTTGTGAGATTATTACTAGACCCTCTAGGAGGTTTCATTAACCCAGTTTTCTCTTATTATACCAATACCACACTATCTTGATAGTTCAGGTAAGTCCTCCACCTTTTTTTCCAAGTTGTCTTAGCTCTTTTGGGTTCTTTTAATTTCCAGACACATTTTGGAATCCGCTAGTTCATTTCTACTGAAAAATAAAATAAAAAAGTAAAATAAAATCATGCTGGGATTTTGATTGGAATTGCATTAAACCTCTGATCCACAAGGGCAGAACTGACATCTTAACAATATTGAGCCTGCTGATCCATGAACTTAGTATATAATTTCATTTATTTAGTTATCTCTGCATCACTGCGGGC
Organism: Macaca nemestrina; assembly: GCF_043159975.1. NCBI lineage: Eukaryota > Metazoa > Chordata > Mammalia > Primates > Cercopithecidae > Macaca > Macaca nemestrina. The sequence continues at coordinate 165,102 of NW_027257875.1, forward strand.
TGTTCAGTGTATAGATCTTACACATCTTTTGTCAGATTTAGTCTGAAGTATTTCATGTTTTGATGTGCTATAAATAATATTGCTTTGTTAATTTCCATTTCCAATTATTTCTTTGCCAGTGTATAAAGACATAAATATTGCTTGTGTGTTCAGCTTGTATCTTGCAAACTTTCCAAAGTCACTTATTAGTAAGTAACTTCTTCTTATTAGTTTTAGTGGCTTTTTGTGATTTCAGGAGATTTTCCACACAGGTGATCATGTCACCTGCAGATACAGATACTTTTACATCTTATTTTCTAATAAGAGTGCATTTTATATATTTCAGCTTACCTTATTGCACTGACTAGATTCCAGAACAATGCTGAAAATCAGTGAGAAAAAAGTCATCAGGTGGGATGGTAAATACAGCCCTTGTTCTTCCATTTTGACCTGAAGCACCCAGTGTGATCATTTTCTCATTTGATTTTTGTGAGGACTTTTTGTTTCCATTTGTTTCCTTTATTTTTAAAAAATACACTATCTTTTAGGCAGTTTCACGTTCACAGAAAAATTGAGGGAAAGGTGCAGAGAGTCCTTCTATATGCCTTCTCTTCCCCCACATGCACACCCTCCCCCACTAACAACTCTCCTGCCCAGAGGGAGCATTTGTAACAACTAAAGAACCTACGTTGACATATTGTCACCCAGAGTCCACAGTTTACATGAGGGCTCCGTCTTGGTGCTGGTTCTATGGGTTTGAACAAATGTGTCATGACATGTATCCACCATGATGGCATCGTACAGAGCAGTTGCACTAAAATCCTAAAAACCTCATCTCTCCCTCTTCCCAACACTTGGGAACCATGGATATTTTCACACCATAGTCGGGCCTTTTTTAAATGTCCTTTAGTTGGAAGCTTACAGTATTTAGTCTTTTCTGATGGGCCTCTTTTGTGTAGCTGTGCATGTTTAAAGTTCCTACGTGTCTTTTCATGGCTTGATAGCTCACTTCTTTTCAGTGCTAAAGAATATTCCATTGTCTGGATATATCACAAGTTAGTTATCCACTCACCTAGTGAAGAACATTTTGGTTTCTTCGTTGCCTCCAAGTTTGAGCAATTATGAATAAAGCTTCTATAAATGTCCATGTGCAGGATTTTCTATGAACACAAGTTTTCAACTCTTTTGGATAAATACTGGAGTGTAATTGCTGGATCACATGTTAAGAGGATATCTCGTGTCCATCAATGATACAGTGGATACACAAAATGTGGCACGTATATACCACGGAATACTATGCAACCATAAAAAAGAATGGGTTCCTGTCCTTTGCAGGGACATGGATGAAGCTAGAAGCCATCATTCTCAGCAAACTAAAAGAGGAACAGAAAACCAAACACCGCATGTTCTCATTCATAAGTAGGAGTTGAACAATGAGATCACATGGACACAGGGAAGGGAACGACACACACGGGGGCCTGTTGGGGGGTGGGGACAAAAGGAGGGAGAGCATTAGGACAAATACTTCATGCAAGCAGGGCTTAAACCCTAGATGATGGGTTGACAGGTGCAGCAAACCACCATGGCACATGTATACCTATGTAACAGACCTGCACATGTATCCAAGAACTTAAAAATTAAAAAAAAACAGTAGAGTTGGCTAAGACAATGTGATAATTTTAAAAACACTAAACATGTCATACCCACTTCCCCACCTCCAAGTGCTTTCAACAGCATGCCATTGCTGTTATTAAGAGAATAAAGCATCTACCATCATCTCCCAGCCCCTGCCTGCCTGCCTTCATTCTTGTCTTGTGCCACTTTCTCCCGTGCTTACTTCCTTGCACGTGCCTGTTTCCTGCTGCAAGAGGCATTCTGCATGCACCCCCATCTCTGTTTAGACCGTGGTGTTCCTACACTCCAACCCCCTCAACAATCAACCTCTACTTCTCTCCAGACTGCAAGGGGATCATACCTTCCAGAATGCATCGATTTTCTACCTCTTATCTCAAGATACACCAGGTTCTTTTACAGCATAAATTTAGAGAATCCCGCTTCCCTTTTTTTGGTGTGCTTTCCTCAATTCTTTATCAGAAACCCATTAGAGTGATTGTCATATTAGTGTCCATTCTCCCCATCAGGCCGCAGGTTCGTGAGAGCAGGGGCCACGGTCATGTTGGTGAACCATGGTATTCTCAGTGACTATCCATGTGCTTAGAAAGTATTTGCTGAATGAGTCAATGGGTCTGCAGTTCCAACCAAAGCTAGAAGCTTGACTTTGGAAGAATGAAAGTAGATGACATCGCCAAAGCAGACCCTATAGCATGAGAAAAGAAGGGAAGAACGGAGGCAAAGCTGTAGGATGAATATCGGCACAGGAGTAGGTGAGAGTTCCAGAAATGCTGGGTTTTCACGTGTTTTTATTTACTTCATATCTGTGTTTCCGTCCCTGTGTAGTGTGACCCTCATATCCCTCTCAATTACTACATTTCTTTACTGACAAGGACAGAGGTGGTGCATTGGACACACTACTAACCAGCATACTCTCGCGGACTTGCAAGAAAATGTAGGAAAACAATCTAGAAATGGTATCTCAGAAGAAAAAAAAAATCAAAAATATGAGAATAAATGTGGGAAAAAAAATCAATGTTTAAAGACAACTTCCCAACATATTTAGGAATCTCTGGGACCTAAAATTTCATCAGGACTCCCCACACTTCTTTTTACATTGCTGTGTCTGCGTGTGTGTGTGTGTGTGTGTGTGTGTGTGTGTGTTCAACAGAAATCTACAAAAAAAAAAAAAGCTACTGCTAGAACAATGCTACTACAGGGGAGAAAAATGTAATCTTTTCTTCCACCCATCTTAGCTTCATTGGCTGGGGTTCCTATAACAAAACCATATGAACCCCATAAAAAGCAAACCGAGGCTTATTAGCATGTATATTTCATATATACATGGGAGATACACAGGGAATGAGGGAATCTCAAAGAGACAGCTCAGAGCTTTCTTTTATATAACATCTTCAACAAGGATAATGTTTATAGAAGTGCCAAGACAAAGTAAAAGGACTTTGGGTCATTGGGGGCAACAAATTGTGGGAAGGCCAATAAATGATAGATTTTTGTGTAAATTCCTCTGGTGCTGTTTCCCGAACGATAAGGGTCTGAAGTTGTCTGCAGAGATTGACCTGCGTCCTTTCTGGCAGAGAGGGGAGAAAGGGCACTTTTTTCTTTGTATAATATGATTATGTTGTGTGCTTTTCAGAAAATAGAGGGAAGGCCAGAGCGCTTCTTAATTGCCTTCAGCTCAAAATATTTTAGCATGGAGTGTTTTCTCTGCACTATTCCTGCTGCAGATATCTTTAAAGGCATCAGTCGCATCCTAAACACTACTTGTGGGGAAATATTGAGCAGAACTGGAATGAAATATATAATTCAGTCCCACAGAATCTGAGCCACAGGACACAGAGAACTGCCTGGGAGTCAAAGCAGACAGTGAGCAGCTGACATTCTAAGAGGCTCCTTCCAGTAGGTCGGCGCATAAACTCAAGTTCTTTTCACAGATTTGTCTGTGTTTCTTTTGTTCAAAAAAAAAAATATATATATATATATATATATCCCTGTAGCTAAAATGCCTACTTCATAGTGCAAGAAAAACAACATCTGGAGCCTTTGGCAGAAGCAGCAAAGACCCAAGCAGCCTGGTGGTGTCCGGCGGGGACAGCCCACGAGATCCATCAGCATGTGGCCCTGCGAGCCGCCACCAGTAACATGTTTACATGCTAATGAATGTCAGGCTCATTTAGAACAAATTTGCATCCATCAAAGTCAAACAGCGAGCAGAGCAGCACATTTTCCTGTGTGTCAGTGGCCCCTGAGATACCAGGGAGAACTTTAATTGCCTGACCCCTTCAACTTCCAAGCATCCCAGAGAGAAAAGGCAGACCCCAGGAAAGGACTGTGCTGGAAACTATTTGTTCTTACAGATGTCCGGAGTAGTCTTGCGACTGACCCAAAGACTCCCCTCTAAGGGTGGGGGATACCTAGGGTAGGTGAAGTTGAATGTGCTGCCTTCTAAGACCTTCCTTCTAAGGGAGGGTGGGGGAGACCTAGGGTAGGTGGAGGTGAGCCGTGCGGGCAGGATCTTTCTTCTAAGGGAGGACGAAGTGTGCTTTGCTAGACTCTACCCTTGAGTCTCAGCTTGGCCGACCGAGATGGGAGCAAGTCACTTCTATCCTATGATTCTGGGTGTCCTCATCTGTCATGGAAGCTTTGGTTCGGTGAGCTTAAAGTCACTCCAGTTGCAAAGCTGTGTGACTTGTAGATACATGCCAGTGTGAATGACTCACTTCACTTTAACAAGTTGCACAGATAGCCAGGCTTCTCCCTTAGATCAGTCAGGAGGCCCCAGAAGACTTTGTCACAGACAAAGAGGTGATTAAAAGGAGTCACTGACAGGATTCTTTGGAGATCGGTGGGCAGGGCCCAAAGGGAAGTGAGAATAGCACTCCCCAGATCATGGGCAAGGGATGCCTGGGGAGGGGCTGCTAACGTGGACAGGCATGACTAAGAGAGGAGGGAGGACAGCTCCTCTCCCTCCTCCACCTTCTACCTGCTGCCAGCAATGAATCCAACCAGCAGCCCTAGGCCAGGCCAGGCTCCCAGAGTCAGAGCCAGGAAGAAGCCAGGCACCTGGTGAAGCCACTAGTCCCCATCAACACCAAGGGTGCAGTAAGAATTTTGATGGAAATATTTAAAAACTCATTCAACAACTTCCTATCTCCCCAACCAGCCTCTACATATGATTCCACCTTTTCCAACTACTGAGCGGTCATCAGGGGTGTCACAGGGGTGGGGCTGCCTGCTCTGCCCAGGGCCCGGGGCCCGAGACCCTCCAACCTTTGGAGGTCTGGGGTCCCCTCTCCCCTCCCTGGCAGCAACTGTCTTCTCTGCTGTCAAATTATCACTTCTCTCCTCCCACAAAACATGAGAATTTAAGACGGGATTTTGGTAGGGACACAGCTAAACCATATCAAAGGGGGGACCTGGGGCTCCCTCATGGGGCTCTGGCATGAGCTTGGGTGACACAAGTTTATAAGACCCCATCTGCTTCAGGTTTAATTACATACCCCAAGATTCCCAGGTTGTAGTCCTAACCCAGGACCTCAGAATGTGTCTGTATGTGGAGATAGGCCTTTTAAAGAGGTGATGAAGGTAACGAAGTCATTAGGACTGATGCCCTTCTAAGAAGAGATCAGGACACACACATCTATAGAGTGACAACCGCACGAGGACACAAGAGAAGATGCCATCTGAAAGTCAAGGAGAGAGGCCTTAGGAGGAGCCAGCCCTGAACTCACCTTGACCTTAGACCTCCAGACTACAGAACTGTGGGAAATACATCTCTGTTTTTTCACAAAACTGCCTGTGGCAGCCCAACCAGAGCCACGTGCCATCTTTGGTTCTCAGAAATTCCACTTGTTTTTATGCTCCTGGATTTTAGGAGGCCCCTGGATGACCAGTATGTGGCTAAAGTTAGAGAAGGAATTACTGGTGTAAGAGAGCCCCACACATCTCTGAGCGGACACCGTACAGCCCATGAGATATTGGGTGTAATATCACCTTCTCTTCCCTAGGATATTAAGAACTATATCACAGGAGGGGCGTACAGCCGCAGCCCCTGCGTTACTGGGAGCAATAGCATCTTTTCCCCCTCTCGATATAAGGAACAATATCCCACGGTGGGTGTACATCCCCTGTGATATTGGGCTTAATGTCATCGTCTCCCAATGCGGATATTGAGCATAGTGTCACAGGGGGGTGTATACCTTCTTTGCTATCGGGAATAATATCCTCTCCCCTCAGGATTGTAGGCAAAATATCGAAGGGATTTTACAACTCGTGTGATATGGGCAGTAATATCATCTTCTCCCCACCTAGATGTTAGGAACTCTATCACAGGCGGCCGTACACTTCTTGTGATATTGGGAGTCATATCATCCTCTCCCATCATCGATATTAAGAACAATATTACAAAGGAGGTGTACACTCCCTGCCATATTGAGAGTAATATGCTCTCCCCTTCGGAATATTAGGAACAATATCGCAAGAGGTGTGTACAACCCCTGCGATATTGGGAGTAATATCATCCTCTCCCCCTGCATATAGAAAACAATATTACAGGAGGATGTACACCCCCCTCCTGTATTGGGAGTCGTATCATCCTCTCCCACCCAGGATATAAGGAACAAGACGACCGAACGGATGTACACCCACTGCCATAGTTTCAATAATGACATCCTCTACCCCCTGGCTGTTAGGAATCACATCATAGAGGGGTGTACACTTTCTTTGATATCGGGAGTAATATCCTCTCCCCGCCGGATATCAGGAACAAGTCTATTAATTATTAATATTAATAAATATGAGAAAAATTAAGAGTAATCATCGATATTAATAATTACAATAAAGGTAGTAAAATACTAAAAATGTTAACGATTAGCATTAATAATCAATAGTAATATCACTATTAATAATATCAGCAATTAATGTTACTTAAATCAATACTAAGTGATGCTGGTAATAAAATGACAATATTAACAATTAATTTTAAGCATGCATAATCATATATTTAAAATAATTATCCATAACAGTATCCTATTAATATCATTGATAATTATTAATATCGATCATGGATGTTTAATAATTGATCATATTATTACTCCTAATACCGCAGGGGGTGTACACCTACCTGTGATGTTGTTCCTAATATCCAGGGATAGAGAGCATGGGATGTTGTTCCTAATTATCAAAGGGGGGAGAGCGTAATATTACTCCCAATATGGCAGGGTGTGTACATTCCCCCCAAGGGATTGTTCTTGCTATTCAAAACGAGAGAGGATGACATGACTCCAGATATCGAAGAAAGTGCAAACCCACGTGTGATACTCTTTCTAATATGCAGAAAGGAAGAAGAGGATAGTAATCCTCATACGGCAGGAGGGGTACACTCACTCTGATATTTTTCCAAACATGCAAGGGGGAAAGAGGATAATTGCATTCCCAATATCGCACCAAGGGTTGCACACCCCATGTGAGATGGTCCTTCATAATGTTTCTAGGCGGGAGGGATGATATTACATATATGGCAGAAAGTATACACCCCCCAGGGATACTGTTCCCATGATCCTGGAGGGAAGGGGATGATATTACTTTAAATATTACAGAAGGTGTACACGCCCCCAGTGATATTGTTTCTAATTTTTATGTGGCAGAGGAGGATATGACACCCAATAATGCAAGGAGTAGAAGCAATCCTGGGATATTCTTCTTAACATTCAGGGAGGAAGAGGATGATATTACTCCCAATACAGACGGGTGTACACCCTCTGATAGTGTACACACTGAGGGTATACACCCATCTGTGAAAGAGTTCAAAATTTCCAGAGGGGGAGATGATATTACTCACAATATCATAAACAGGCTGTGAGTCCACCATGGCCCCTAATAGCCAGCGGAAGGAAAAGGGGTGGCTATTAGTCCCCACCTTGTGGGGGGTGTCTCACTAGCTCCTCAACTCTGCCAAGCCTCCACCCGTCGAGTCTGGCCTGGATTCTCACACGCCTGCACAGCCTTCATCTGGTTCATAACTCAGCTCACAAAGGTCCCAGTACCGCGGCAAGGATGGCGGTGGTCACAACTGTGGCCATTTATCCTCTCTGCATCTAGCTCCTCTCCCTGAGGCAACAGCACCTCTGAAGTCACAGTCTGGCCTCCCAACTCTCCCCTCCCGGGCTTCTTGGCGTGTTGCTCTGCTGCACACACCTCAGCAAATACTGCTGATGAGCCAGAATCACCCAGAAATCTCTTAACCTTGATTCTGATTACTTTTGTAATTTGTAATATTTGTACTTCTGGTGTGATTCGAGGAACAACACATTTTAAAATTAGAGAAGATGTGGTTTTTATTCTCCTTTCTACTTGCAACCTTGAAAATTCAAGTAGCAGCAAGGGTTTGTTGAAAGTAACTTCCACCAAATAGAACCTATTACAAAGTACTACAGAGTGTCAAATAACCACATAGATGTAAAATAGAGATGCAGACACAGATATAGAATCCAATGGTTAAACCAAATTGAGAAATGCTTGCCAGTTTGATAGGACTTCTAAAACTTGACAAAAATGTTGGCTAAGGGATACAAGATGTTATGAGATGAGTGAGATGCTTGGCCTAGAACCACAGGCTCTCTTCTCTTTACAGCAGAAAATCCATAAGGAAGTCAAATCTGAAAGAATCAGGTACCATTGAATGGCATAATCAGTCATCCTTCCCATCCGGGGGCCAGCTGCGGTGACTGGTGGGCCAGTCATTCACCAACATCCATCATCCATCCTCTGGGGCATGGCTACACTTCACTCCCAGGCTCCCTGTCATTATGCAGATTAGGTAAATCATGGCCACTCTCACCTTAAGCCTCCCCCCGCCACCGTGGCAATCACCCAGTCCCAACCACAGCAAGGACAGCCGTGTTCTTGGGAACGCAGGGCAGGGGTCTGAAAGGAACTTGGATCCCTGAATACCTCATGGAGCAGTCACCAGCCTGGAACATCCTCCCTCATGAGTTTGCAGGAGAGAAAAACTCCTTGGTTCCTCAAGCTACAATACAGCAGAGTCTCAGATCACAGCATCCTTACCTACCCTCGTCAGGAATCGTTCATGCTCATCAAGACATGAGAACAAAACTGCAGTGGCACAGTCACACTCACCCAGAACGCAGACCACCTGCTACTCACATTCATCGTATTAACACCAAAAAGCCCCCGTGGTGGATATCCTGGATGTGGACACTCGGCGGCTTTTTGCTGGAGATGCGCTTTGTGCATTTATCACACGACCATCTTGGCGTCAGGAGGGGCTGAGCAGATGGCAGCTGTACACATCACAGGGAGTCTCACTCACTGGACTCTCAGCCAGCTCCCACTATCAGTGCCCGCAGAGTCCTCTCCTCCGGGAGCACGTGCTTGGACGCCACAGTGACCTGTGGATCCACACAACAGCACTGTGTGCCCCAGAAGCTTAGAAAGTACCACTGCATCAATGCCTCCACAGGTGAGGCCAGGAGCAGAAGCCAACCTCAAACAGTTACGGTCCTCCGTGGGGCTGGTGTCCAGGCAGGAAGGTGGCTCAGTGGCTCTCCTCTCACTGTGGAACTTCCTAGGTCCCCACATGGACAGAACCGAAATAACACGCAACAAACAACAGGAACGAGAACACGACCAGCAGCTTCTGAGATGAGCAAGCTAGGCTGATCATGAGACACCTGATAGGGACGGTGCCAGAGCCCCTCCCAGTGCCCTGTGAGGACAGCGCTGCCAGCATCTCCCTAAAACCAGCCCAAGTCGAGTTAGACTCAAGGCTTCCTAGGAGTGGGCAGATCCATTCAATCTCACAGTCTGAACCTTCTAGGCCGTGTGTTATGGCCCTCATCTCACATATGGGAACGCGGACACTGCACCATAGACCCGGCCCCAAGCCCTGGTTTCTTCTTCGACACCACGCACCAGTACAGTGAGCACGTAGGATCTGGGCATTCACAGAAAATACTGCTTAACTAAAACTTCTGATTTAGAACATGTTTAATTCCTACTCACAGAGCTGAAAGTGTTCTGTCCTAGGAGGCGGCAGTTGTAATTAAGCATGAGAGAAGAAGGGACCAGAGTGGTGCCAAGTATTAAATATGCCTCTAAATCTATTTACCAGGTTGCCATGCTATTGTCACCTGCTTCGTTTTCTGTCCTTAAAAGACTTAACAGTTACTTTTCAAAATAGACAACCTGTTTTACTGATGCTTAGCTATAAAGTAGCGAGCTACGTATCCAAAAGGGAGATATGGGAAAACAGAAAATGTCCACAAGCGATTGGGTGGGAGGGCAGCTGCAGCAGCACCTGGCTCTGTTGCGTTGTGAGCCAGCCACATGGGCTGGACAGCTCACTTAGCCACTGAAATTATATCATCTAAGATTTTGTTGCAGTTACTTTGATAAATTCTCCTTCCTGCTATGAAGAGTAAGGTTTGGGTTTTTGTTTTTGTTTTTTTTTTGAGTCGGAGTCTCCTGCGTCACCCAGGCCGGAGTGCAGTATTACAATCACGGCTCATTGCAGCCTTGACCTTCTGGCTCAAGCAATCCTCCCACCTCAGCCTTCCAAGCAGCTGGTACCCACAGGCGAGTTTGATTTCTTTGCTAACGAATTCCTAATTCACCTCGCAGCGGGCCTGTCAGCGCCATATGCTTAGACGTCCACCTTGCCGACCGGCCTTGTGGTCTCTAAGGTGGATGCATTCCGGTTGCCCGGGCTCTGCACGCGATGTTGAGTCTCCAAGTCTGCCGTTGTATAAGGGACTGACAGCCCAGAGTGTCTCGACGTGCCACCGTGAGCTGGGCTTTATTCCACAGGGCGACTCTGCTTCCCGTGATGAGATGTAGCATGTGAGCACAGATCAAAGGGTATCAGCAACTAACCCATTCCCCAGGTACCAAGCAGAGGACCAAGAGTTTAGTTCCTTACTTATTTGCTGCGGGCTTGATTCAAAAGAGCTTTCTGGGATCCTAGGGACAAACATCTCTAACTGGTAAGAATTCTGGCTTTAGTAATGGAAGAACCACCTAAGGCCCATTTTGTAACTGCTGTTCTAATCAGAACTTGAAGCCAAAGCGAAAAATAAAAGGGGTGCCAAGATCGTGACACCCCAGTTTGCACAAGGCCAACCAGACTGCTTGAGGGGATGAAAGGAGTAGGATTTTTAAACTGCTGAGTTTTGAAAACATGGCTGTAGGCTGGGCACACTGGCTCACGTCTATAAGCCCAGCACTTTGGGAAGCCGAGGTGGGACGATTGCTTGAGACTAGGAGTTCAAGACTGACTTGAGTAACACAGCAATAACCTATCTCTTTAAAAAGAAAAAAAAAAAGGTTATTAAAATAGTAACAAAAAGGTTAATACAATAAATTACTATATCAACATGGCACCCCCCTGCTGTCAGACGAGGTACAATCTCTATGTCTACGATGAGGTCCGGAGAGAAATGTAACCAGCATCATAGGGAAGGTCGACCCCAAAGCCCCACAGCACTACTCCTGTACAGTTTGTTAACCAGCATGAAGTCTCGTCCACAATCAGAAGCCTGCTTTAGAGGAAAGCTGCCCACGGGACCTGGGTGGACTCCAGACGCCGGCCGAACAGAAAGCCCCAACCTGGGGCCCTGCCGGCAGCCTCGACTGGACAGAATGGCCTCATGAGTGTCTTTCCCACCACAAGCTGCAGACCCTGAGCCAGTCCTGGCTGTGACTGAGGCTGCGCATAAACGTCTGCGCCCAACAGCTCACCTTTGTACATGACACGCCCAGTCCACCTCATTTCAAATGTTACGCTCGCCCCAAGGCGAACATGGATGTTACAGGTTAACTCACTGCATGTGTGCTAGACTTGCCCTGTAAGTGTTCAGACATTGCACGAACCGGATGAGCAAACCCCACTTTCCCTGTAAACTTTCAGACATTCCATGAGCCCGATGAACACACACAGCCAACAAACCCCGGAATGTGTAGTGCCGCGGCCTCCTCCCCTCCTGAGGGGCACGTGCTTCCAGCTCCCCCGAGACCACATTTCCCAAAGCACAGAGTGTTACTCTGAAAATAAAACCTCCTTTTCCCTTCCTTTGTACACCTCGTGGTCATGTTAACAACTATTGCTACAAATGCAGAGAAACGGGGTATCATCCGTGCTGGTCACTGAATTCCTAGCACCAAAGTTTCAGGGCCCCCCAGTCTGAAGGAAGCTTCTATCGACCTAAAGCCAACTCTGGAGACAAAGGCCGAGCTGGGGAAAGGCTGTGTCACCCGCAAATCCACACCACGGGGCCCTCTGCAGTTGTGTGTAAGGAACTCTTGGCCTGTCCTGGGGTTTGGGGAGATCAGGATGCAAGCAGATATCGTACGCTCTGCCACAGGACCGTGAAGTCTGCGGAACCTCAGAGGAACACGGAGACAAATGGCTGCACGAGTCCCACAGGCCGAGCCTCGATGGGCGCCCGTGTCAAGAACACAGACACGCCGGGAGGGGGAGCCGATGCAGGCAACGCCTGCAACCCCAGCACGCGGCAGCGTACGAATGTGGGGGTCTCTGGCCAGGCTCCACCGCAACTGCCATATTCTGTGGCAAAATTTAAAAAATAGGTTGTAACTAGTTATAACTCTAACTTGTTTTACACATAAACAGAACACAGGGTACCAACAGGCTCCAAAATACTTAGCCTAGAACCAAGTCTAGAATGCAGATGGCTGTCGCTCCGAGTCTGACGAGTCCCTTTGTAGTGTCATAAATCCTAGATCTAGGTGACTAAGTGCTCTTCCTAAACCAGATGGCACCCTGAGGCTCTGAGGGGAGCCTGGGGACACCCTCTGTCCCCAGGCCAGTCCATCAGCCCCGGCAGAAGCTTCTAGAGTAAGAGCCTGTGGATTTGTATTGGACAGATGTAAACCAGACAAAGTCACAGGGGCTCATCCTGGAAGCCCATCCGTTTACCCACTCATGCCCTGGAGAGCCCTGCCCCCAGCTCCACATCCGCAGTCACGCTGAACCACAAGAACTGGCTTCTAGGCCCTCAAGCCACTCCCTCTCACCCCTGGACAGAAACTTCTCAAACTGTGAAGCCCAGAGTAGCCTTAACAGGTGGTCCCAGCAGAACTGGCCTCTGCATGAATTGATTTTTTGTGTGTGGGGTGGTGGTTCTTGTTCTGTCACTCAGGCACAGTGCACCATAAACACAGTGGTGCTATCATGGTTCACTGCAGCCTCAACCTGCCAGGCTTGGGTGATCCTCTAGCCTCAGCTTCCCAAGTAGCTGGGACCACAGGTGCACATCACCACTCCTATTCAATTTTTTGTAGAGTCAGGGTGTTGCTATGTTGCCCAGGCTGGTCTCGAATTCCTGGGCTCAAAAGTGAACTGCCCACCTCAGCCTCCCAAGGTGCTGGGATGACTGGTGTGAGCCACTATGCCCAGCCTAGAATTGGTTTTTCTTAAACCTGAGTTTGACACATGAACCCCACTCACATAGATATCAGCAACTCTCACAGCTCGAGGGTTTTTCTGAAACACGATTCTGTCCGTTCCAGGTCAGTATCTAAGAAAGGGTCAGAACTGACCCTCCCTCAGTGAAGCCTAAGGGCAAATGCAGCAGCATCTGGTAATGAGGGGCACGCCTTCGTGCCCATTCTGTAGTGTTTCCTGTTAGCTATTTTACCTTAAGCTAAAAATGGTTCCCCTTTACCCGGGACACGGTGACACAGACAGCAAAACACATGAGATTCAGTGTGATCCCACGCCCATCACTGCTGACCTCAAATTCTTTATTTTTTCATTTTGCTTCTAGAGTTTGTACTCTCTCCCGGGTTTCCAGGCCTGTGGATTCAACCAACCATAGATCAAGAACGTTTTTAATGTGTTTGTACTAAACATTCAGATTTTATTATTCATTAAACAACTACTCGCATGGCATGTCCATGGTATAGCTGTTACGAGCAACCCTGACATGACTGTCTGCAGGAGGACGTGCGTATGCCATATGCAAATACCATGCCATTTTATAGCAGGGATCTGAGTGCCCACAGACCTTGGATTCCATAGGCAGTCCTGCTGCCCACCCCCATGGGCACTGTGGAATGGCTATAATAGAAAATATGGAGGTTTAAACAGTTATGTACTAAATCTAATCTTTTGTTAAGAAATTACTGTGTATCACTTGTATTATTTGGAAGTCCTTCCTGGCCCAGAGACTTGACATGTTCTTATCTTTTTGTCCACTGATCTAGTCATTCCAGTAAGTTTATTGAACACAAATCAATTTTACAATTAAATTCTTACAGGAATCACGCTCAATCTGTAAGCTGCTTTGGTTTTTAAAGTGAAATAACCAATAGTTTTGCAAACCAGCTATATCATAGAATAACAGGATAAAGCAGCCCCATGACATGCAAAAACACCGGGTTTCAAAGCTAACCAGTATAAAACACGTTACAAACCTCCAAATATGAAAACGTTTTACACCACAACAGATATTCCAGAAGAAAACAAGATGTTCAAAAAAGGCCTTTGCAGAAAAGCACTTTCCTCTTCATTTTTCACATGATTTCCAGAAGCTTGTGTTTGGCGATGACCATGAACCAGAAGTAGCATCCGCTGCAACTACTGCCACCGCAACACAGAATATTAAGGCAAAAAAAAAAAAAAAAAAGACACAGCATATTTCCTATTGATGAGAACAGGTAAAGTGTTATAAAATGAGTGTGTTCTAAAGTCAACAATGTTCAAATTCTAGGTCTCCTGCAGACACTAGACGGTAACCTCCAAAGCTTATGTACTTGGTAACGTTCAAGGAGACCAAGTTCAGAGCTGTCACAATGCAGCAGTATCCTCACGCGATTATCTCAGGCGGGTTTGAGGGTAAGTGCCCCCGTCACAGTGGGAAAGCTGCCCAGCCCAGCACTTCCTGAGATCACAGACCTCCGCCCTCCCATGTCTTAAATAGTTCCTTTACACTGGGAACCAGACAGCAAAACCTAAAACAATTCCTCAAATCTCAGGACAGTCTTTAGAGCTCTTTTCCTTGCCCCTTCTCTTACTGAAAATGCCTGTTTTGTACGCAATCTGTAGTGCTTACCAGAGCTGGGGCGGAAGGAGAACTAGTGTTTGGTAGATCGAGTTTCAAGCGTGGGGAGACCAAGAAGTTCTGGAAATGGATGGCCGTGATCGCGGCACGACAGTGTGAACGCACTTAATGCCACCAAACCATACGATTAAAAATAGAGTGCTATGTAATTTTACCACAATCAAAAGACTAACTGAGAAAACTCATCTATAATTACTGTCATTTCCAACATCTTGCATCCTGTAAGTTGCATTTGCTATTGGAAATCTTCTGAGCAATCATGAAAGACTAATACCATGTCATCTCTGAAACTCAAAGTCGTTCAAGGGTTTTGATGATAGGAAAGTAGCTGGAAAGCAAAGCATCCATTAGACACGGCAGCCGTGGTAGGACAAACACATGGTAGGAAGGTGGTGGTCATGTTACACACAGATGGGAAGGCTGTGGGGAGCCACAACACCTGATGCTCGGGAGGCACCTGGGCAGGAGCTGAGAATATACCAAACATGTTCGATCACGCAACATTCACGGACCCTGAGTCCAGCCACCGCCGCTGACATCCACTGTGGCCGGGGTGTCCTCTGCCAGAGATATACACCCTGCCGAGGACAGTGTACAGATTAGATGTCAAAGCACAGATATGCTCAGGTCCAGCTGTTCAGATAGAAGCAAACACATTTCCCAGACCGCAGCAGCATCACTCTCCACCTGACTGCACCCCCGTCCCATTTATTCTCGAACCCATCTCTCCCGGACCCGACAGCATGACTCTCCACCTCACTGCACCCCCTTTTATTCTCGAACCCATCTCTCCCGGACCCCACAGCTTGACTCTTCACCTGACTACACCCCGTCCCGTGCATCCCCGCACCTGTGTCTCGGCCCTCACTCACTCCCTCACTTCCTCATTGGGTCAGGAACCAACAATCCACTGTGTGCCTGGTGCACTGAGCCTTATCAGGGGCCTCTGGGACGCATGCCGGGACACGCAACTGGGACCTCCCAGTGCACACGTTGCTCTCCTGCAAGACGCTTGGCTTTTATCTGCGGGAGCCAACACCCACCCCTACAACTGACTGCACGCTTAGAAAAGTCACAGAAGGCCCCTCACCAACCCAGCAGCACCGAAGCCACATCCCACTTGCCTGCTGGCTCCTGAGCCTCCCACTCTGTGATTACTTGCTCCTTTGGTTCCCTGCCTTGAATCCACTGGTTCCTCTCCACACAGGCCTCTTTCCTGTCACCTTCCTGTCAGCAAGCACATGTGTCCAGCCTGATCTTGCTGATGTGCTCCAGCTGGCCCTGGACTCGAACCGCGCTGCTGCGGCTTTCCATCAGTGTGGCATCTGCGAGTTACCTCCTGGGAAATGCCAGGTGATGGTAACATCAACTAGGAGGCACCGCTGAGAAGCAGAACGCATAGGTGCGGTGCCCAGAACGTCACGTCCTTGAACAGATGCTCCATGTCTACTCTCCTGGCAGAGCTTCGTTGTAGGAAGGCGGCCATTCCCCCAGTGCTGCTCCTTCCAACACCGGGGAAAGCAAGCTTCAGAAACGAACGATGTCAAAGAGGCAGGACCCACCAGCAGGGCTGCCGGCAGCCGGATGACCACAGCCCCAGCGTTCCCCAGCCACCATTGCTGACAGCCCAGGCTCCAGAAACGCACGGCTTCAACCTTTGGAATAAAAACCCTCCCAAGCCAACTATTATTTTCAACAATGGGATTGGGGAGTGGGGTGTTCTAACCCTGCCTCTCTCGACAGCACAGATCATCAGATCCCAGTTCTTATAGGATTGGGGAGTGGGTGGGGGGGTTCTAACCCTGCCCCCCCTTCATAGAAAATAACTGGGGTCTGATGATCTGTGCTAGGTCAGCACTTTGCTTCCGCCACATGCAGTCCTCATCAGCACCAGGAAAAGTCAGAAGCGTTGAGTGATGACACCAATACCAACACATGCGGTTCTGGCGGCTCCGGTAACTGGCTGCACAGATACAACCCGACAGTGGTGAGATCCACGGACATCACCAGTTTTCCCAAGGATTGTGTTCCTGAATCTTCTGCGTTCGGAATAACGGTCTTGTTTGCCAGGCCTGAGCCATGCTTCCCTCTCACCTGTCCTCTGCCTTCACCAGCTTCGTGCGCGTTTCCAGGCAAGTGTTTGTGCAGGTGCTATCACTTATTTCCACAGTGAGAATATACACAGACACCACACAGAAATGGGCAACCCCGTTCGGAGCTGTGCAGGGACATCTAACTCATCAGATGTGCCAAATTCCTGTTGCCATGGAAATTTAACTAAACTAACGTTGCTTTGACCTCATCTCTTACTGCACCACTAAAGATCATCCGGGTAAGAGGAATGTGCCTCTGCATAGCATTCAGCTCATGTTTACATGTCGGTTTTTCCTGAATATGGTTATGTGAGATAGAAATCAGTAAGATGGGGTGTAACATCTAGTATAGGATCATTGTGTCACCTAGGCTCAAACACTTCAAGATCCTCAGAAAATGAAGTTTAACTCTGGGGACGTGAGTTACATAGTAACTTGTTTTGGATACTGTCTCTTTCGCCATCTAAATGTCAACACCAAAGAAGGTCTTGAGTTCCTTTTGAAATTGAAAGGAATTTACAAACCATAAAAGCCCCAATATTAAAGGATACAATTCAGTCTGTTTAGCGTATTCTCAAAGCTGCACATCAACCACTAGTATGTAATTCTGGGACTTTTTCACCACGGACCAAAAAACCTTGAACCCATTAAGAGTCAGCACCTGCTCCTTCCTTCCGCCAGCCCCCGGCAATCGCCAGCCAACTTCCATTTCTCTGGATTTGCCCATTCTGGACACCTGTTGTGAGGAGAATCGTACAGTGCGTGACCTTTGGCGTGACCTTCGGTGCTGGCATCTTTCACGTCCAAGGTGAGTGGAATTCTCACAATGAGTGACCTGTTGACACCTGGACTGTTTCTACTACTACGAATGCTGATGCTATGAAGATTCTTGCATAAGATTTTTTTTGTAAAAGTGTTTGCAGTTTTCTTGGGCATATGACTAGGAGTGAAATTGCTGGGTCGTCCGGTGATTTCATATTTAACTTTTCTGAGGAACTGCCAGACTTTTCCAAATCAACTGTACCATTTTACTTCCCCTCCCACTAGCAATATGTCAAGACTTCAGTTTTCCCAAATTCACCACGTCACTGTCCAATACTGGGGTTTTACCCCTCCCGGTGGTTGTGAAGTGGTATCTCACAGTGGTTTTGATTTCCATTTCTAAGATGATGAATTCTGGTAACCATCTCATGTGCTTTTTAAGGCATTTATATGTCTTTCTTTGGAGAATGTCTATTCAAATCCTTTGTCCATTTTTAAATTGGATTTTTATTAAAAGTTTTTAAATATATTCTTGATATCAGGCTCTCATTGTGACAATGTATCCTGTTCTGTGGGTTATCTTTTAACTTTAATAGTATGCTCTGAAATGAACATTTTAATTTTGATACTGTCTTTTTCCCTTCAGTTGCTTGTTACAGCTTTAGACGTCTCAGCCAAGGAAACATTGCCTAATCCAACGTAACCGTTTCTCCAGAATTCTCCTCTAAAGGTGTCATGAGCTGAACTGTCCCCCGCCCCCTCTCCAAGATTCCCATGTTAAAGTCACAACCCCAGAAACTCAAAATGTCACTGTATTTAGATACAGGGCCTTTAACTCGGCAATTTAGGTCCCATGAGATCTTAAGAGTGGGCCCTGATCCAGTATGACTGGTGTTCTTTTAAGAGAATTTAGACACAGTCCTCAGTGCTGCACGCACATAAAAGAAACCTGTGAGGACACAGAGAGGACGCCATCTACACAGCATGGAGTGAGGCCCCAGAGAATCCAACCCTGCCCGCACCTTGATCCCAGGCTTCCAGTCTCCAGGAAAAAGGAAATAAGATGTTGTTGTTTAAGCCGCATGGTCTGTGGTGTCCGTTATGGTACCCAGCAGACTGACAGAATGGGTCTCACAGTCGGCTCCTTACATTGGATCCATGTTGAGCTTTGCCTGTAGGGTGAGGAAGGGTCCAGTCCATCCTTTTCCATGTGGATACCCCAGTTGTCCCAGCACCATTGAGTTGTGAAAGGAAAAAAGAAAAGCAACCCTTACCGTCCTTTCTCCACCAACAGATTAGAATATACACTGAAGAATCGTGGACAATTTTGTCGGTTTAAGCCAGTAGTTTTCAAACTTTTAAGTCTCAGGAACCCTTGGCACTTTATTAAAGAGCACAGAAAAGCTTTCTCATCAGGCCGGGAGTGGTGGCTGCTCATGCCTGTAAACCCAGCACTTTGGGAGGCAGAGGCAGGTGGATCACTTGAGGTCAGGAGTTCGAGACCAGCCTGGCCAACATGGTGAAACCCCATCTCTACTAAAATCCAAAAATTAGCCTGCATGGTGCCGAACACCTGTAAGTACCAGCTACTAGGGAGGCTGAGGCACAAGAATCACTTGAACTCAGGAGGCAGAGGTGAAAGTGAGCTGAGGTCACACCACTGTACTCCAGCCTGGGTGGCAGAGCAAGACTCCGTCTCAAAAAAAAAAAAAAAAAAAAGTAACAATTTAGTTCATTTTATAAGGATAAAGTCATTACATCTTAACACAGTCTTAAAGAAGAAACCACTTTCGAAAATAAGCAGCAGCATGACAACAGTTTGTGCTGCTGTGAAAACACCTAACATCTCTGCACCTCAGACAGCAGGGTTCTCATGCCTGCATCTGCGTTCAGTGGGCTGCAGAGCCGTGGCTGAAGTTTATGAAGAAAGTCCGACCCCATGCTGATATACAATTAGGAAGCAGTATTTTCACTGTGTTTTCAGATCACTTTAGGAATTCTCTGCTGCCAAATTTAACAAGTGGCACTTCCGTACAGGCTGTCTGCAACACAGTCTGTGCTCTGGTCGTTGGACCTTTCTGCCCCAATTCCTTCTAAGTCGACTGGTCCGTCCTGCAACTGAATGGCTTTTACCAGCACACGATTTTGTAATCACACATTGGTTAGATAACACTGATTCAGAGTTATGAGCAGCTTCCACATTTCGTTATATGTAAAAACAAAAAAACAAACAAACAAACAAAAAACCGCATCAATATCATCATTAATCACATGAGAAACTGGTAGACACAAGATTTTTATATTTTAATATTCACTGGAAAGCTCAAATGTCTATCATTGGGAATAATGTAAGGTACTTTCCTTGAAAGTCATTTTGTTCATTTTTCAGGCCACAGCTGCAAATACCTCCATCTGAAGTGACATCTTTTGTAAGTCATTCTTTCTATAAAGGCGGCCGTTAGTGGAAGAAGTGGTTCTGCAGGTTCATAGCTCAGAGGCACCAGTGCTCTCCCAAGATAACCACAAAATCCGCAGAAGACGCGCCTGTGCACACTTCCTGTTTCTCACTCACAACGTTCCAGAAGGAACCCTGAATCCCAATGCCGCAGCGGGACTGAAGTTTGCTCTCACCCACACAATAAACCCAGGGAGCTCCCCCAACCCCCACCCCGAGGCCACAGCCTTGGTCCTCTGTCTGGTCTAGGAGGGCTCCTGCAGCTCCAGGCTAACAGGGAACAGAAGGCACCCACATGTCAGAAAGCCCTCCCAAGGCCTGGCAAGCACTTTTGTTTATGTGCCAGTCAAGTCCGTTTGACAATTCTACAGCCAGCTGTATGGCAGGCAGCGAGGTCCCCAGCAAATACTCAGGGCTCACGTTACTGAGGAAGGGAGGTGGACAGCGAGGTACCCAGGAAGTACTCAAGGCTCACGTTATGGAGGAGGAAGCCAGGCAGATAGTGAGGTACCTAGCAGGGTTCACGTTACCGAGGAGGAAAGGAGGGTGGAGACAAGCGGGCTGGACCAGTCTGTCATAACCTTTAGCATTTACAAGTCTCGCTGAAGATTATCCGATTTGATCTTAACAGCTCACAAGATAGGCAGAGGCATGACTGTTTTCACTTCATAAAAAGAGATCCCGAGAACTGATGATGAGCACGTGAAAGGCTCCCAGAAATCATCCTCAGATCATCTCTCAGTTGTATACATGTGACAATATCTCAGTCACGTCCCCTCTCTGCAGGGGAATTTTACTGCCGACCTGCTGTTCCTTCGAACCCCTGCCCTCTCCTGCATTTCCTCCATGCCCACCATCCATGGGGAGTCTGCACCACCCCACCCCCGCTGCTGCTGACGGCTTGGGTCACCCTGATCTTTCAGTTCCACCGGCAGGGACCTGTTCTTCCTTCCAAGGCAGCTCAAACTCACTCATTGTGTGAAACCTTTTCCAGCCATCGCAACTGTCATGTGTAAAATCAGTCTATGGAATGCTTCATTTAGGAGGAGCTTATGTTGCCTCATTGGCTGTGAGCAGGGCCAAATTCTGAGCAAACCCGGTGGTCCCCTCTCCCCATCTCTGCTCCAGTGCACTTAAAACAAGGATTCCTGGAAGCACCTTTTGAGTCCAATTCATGCATGAGTCTGCCCCACACCCTACAGAAAAGCCCTGGTGGTCGGCGGTCAGGGCTTGGGGCCCCCAGGTGGGTAAGGAGAGCTTAGCGCCCTCTCTGGACTTGTCGCTCAGAGACCCGCGGCTGCAAGGGAAGAAACTTTCATCCTGTGAAACATCCAGGCCCCAAGACCCACTCAGGAGCAGAAAACGGGAAAGGAGCCTTCAACAGACCCATGGCAGGGTAGACAGCAGGAGTCTCAGAGGCTACCCGGGAGAGAGGGAGGCAGGCAGTGAGGCCAGAGGTGATGTGGCCGGGAGGGAGTTGATGTGACCAGAGGTGACGTGGTGGGGGGATGACACGGCGTGGTGTGGGGAGGAGATGTTGCCAGGGGCAACGTGGCCAGGGAAGGAGACACGGCTGGAAGGAAGTGACAAGAGGGGTCTCCAGGCCTCAGACTATGCCTCAATTATGGATGACATTTTAATTAAGATGTTTTATCTAACTTTAACGAAAAGTAACCATTTAGAACCATTGTGTACATTTAAAGCACGGTACAAATAGAGCCCATTTCTCAACCAAAGAACAGTGCATTGAAGGAAAAAGTAACAGCTCACCAAAAAAAAAAAAAAAAAAAAAAAAAAACAAACAAAAAAAAAAAACTGAGTAAAGAAAAAATTCATTTAAGATCAGAAATAAAGAGATTCTACAGCTCTTCTAGCCCAATCCCCACCCTAACGTGAATGGGGGGAAAAAGGAAATAGATTCTAGTCAGTCAGAATTAAAGACAAAACCGATCCACTTTACTTTCTACTCGACAGAAAACAACAAGCTCATGAAGGAATCCCTACAAGCAGTAGCTTTAGTAGTTCCCAAAATGCAAAATTCACCTACAAATTAAATCCACTGCTAAGTGTGTATAGAGTAATTTTTTTCATTATTGCCTTCCTCATCCCCAGGGGCTTTTTTAGACCTTTTTTCCCCAATTGCCTCCAACACCCAGGAAATTTACACCCCACAAGTAAACCGTGTCTCAATTCATACACAGCGTCCTTTGGAGCAGACAGTCCATTGCTCTAAGACGTTCTTGTCACCTAAGCCCGAGTACAGCCTGAGAACGCACAACACGCACTCACACAAACTCAGACAGACAACAGGTGAGATATGGCACATGAGGAGGAAGACAAGATAAATGAGCTTTACCGACACCCCAGATCCGACAAGAAGTGACACACGCAGCCTGCTCGAGTGCAGGTGATTCCTAGAAAACAACCAAGGGCAGAATTTGGAGAAGCAGCACCGCAGGCCAGGAGGGTCTGGGGGATTCAGAAGGGAGGGGTGCCCCGACCAGGTGCTGGGGCTTCAGAGGGGATTGGTGCCCCGATCACTTCCTGTGGGGTTCAGAGGGGAGGGGTACCCTGACCACGTGCTGGGACTTCAGACGAGAAGGTGCCCCGACCGGGTCCTGGGGGCGGCAGGACAAGCCCAGGGTTCCGTCGTCACTTTTCACTCCCTACTCCCGAATCTCGCCCTGAAGTTGCAGCCAGTCCAGGTATTCATTTACCCACAAATTTAAGTATCTGTGAGTAACACAAGTCACTAATCCACACAGATCTGAGTCCACAGATACCTCCCAGAGACGCCACCATCCCTTCTGGTAGAAGAGCAGCCCAGCGGCCCACGCTGCTATGAAGGGTGACTGTCTCCAGCCTGACGCTGCAGAGTCCTCAACAAAAAGTCTACCTTCTGGAAACATGCCGTCTCCTACAGAAGCAACTAGGGGCATGTAGGGTTTTTTAAAATCTTTTTTTTTCTTAAGACAGGGTCTCCCCTCTGTCACCCAGGCTGGAGTGCAGTGGCTCGATCTCGGCTTGCTGCAACCTCTGCCTCTCGAGTTCAGGTGATTCTTCTGCCTCGGCCTCCCGAGTAGCTGGGATTACAGGCACCTGTCACCACGCCTGACTAATTTTTTATATTTTTAAGTACAGATGGGATTTCACCTTGTTGGCCAGGCTGGTCTTCAACACCTGACTTCACATGATCCACCCGCCTCCACCTCCCAAACTGCTGGGAACACACACATGAGCCACGGTGCCCGGCCCATATAGCTATTTAAATTTGACTAAAATTAAATAAAATTAGAAGTTCTCATTTACACTTCAAGCATTCAGTTACCCACAGGCGGCCATTGACCAGAGGCTGGTAGAGATGTCACACTCCACACTGTAGAAGGATCTAGGGATGAAATGGCTCTAAGATCATCTCAACATCTTTATGTTGAAGCTACTGAAGTTTTACTCTGATTATTATAGACATCAGCATTCTGCCACTTAAAAATGTCAGTGCTATTGCAATGATCAGATCTGTGACTTCCCAGCAGCTCTTCTCTTCCTGGACAGAGAACTGTAGAGCATCTGCACTCTGCCTTCACACTAAGGGATAGTAGAAGCCTCCGTGTAAAATCAGGGGGAGAAAAAAAATGAATCCCTAGTCCGCCTCTCCCCCTATGATTTTGTGAAACTCCTCTTAATATGCAGAATAACCGCCAGAGTTGCAATAAAGAAGCATCCCTTGACCAGGAAGCAGCAGGGAAGCAAGAGGAGGGAGATGCGAAGACCCTCCGTTCCCTCTGGGACCCCAGGCCCAGCCAGGACTGAGAAGGGCAGCACAGCCCGGCAGACCTGCACACCTGATGCGACCCATACACACGGCTTCCCTGGTCCTCGGTCCCCTGCTCTGCCCTCACTGGCCACTGTGGCTCTGGGTAGAGGCAGCTCCCGGAGCCCCAACACCCACAGCCAGTCCCCTCCTTGCAGGTCTCAGCTGTGCTCTCACTGCCTCCCTGATGCTTCTCCTCATCATCCGCGTACCGTGTCCACTCTACCCCACAGCCCTTGCTACCGCCCACCCCACCACGGAGCCTAGCACACAGCAGGTGCTCGAGACGACTCAACGGGAGGGCATACCAGGGTAGGGCTTGGAGTTCCAAGGGCCATGTCCTGCATACCACCACAAGTGCCCAGGAGGCTGTGGAAGGGGTCTAGGCTTCAAGTCTGCACTCAGCTTCTCCCAGCCCGAGGCCAAGAACCTAGCAAGGCAGCGCAGCTGGAAGCAGGATCCCAAACCCCCTTTCCTGCTCTTCAAGAGGAAGGGGGCCTCAGGGCACAACCCCATGGGGGCCTTCCTCCTGCCAGGCTGCCTGTCACAGCAGGGAAACCCACTCCCGTGAGGAGAAAACCACCAAGTACCACAAGGAGCCACGTCCCCTGCAGCATCTCCTGAGACCAATCAGTGACAGCAGCAGCTGGGCCCCACGTAGCACGCACCGAGTCCGAACCCGCCACGCACACCACAATGCCGACCATCTTGAAGCTCAGTTTCGACTCGTCAGGGCCCTCTTCCAGGAGAGCTCGGTATGTCTATCCTTCCCTGGGCTCACAGAAAGGAGCGAGACTCAATCCCGAGTGTGAACAGAATCAAGTTCCCACTAGCTGTGCAGACAATCTCCCTAGCCCTGGTCTGGAAAGGAGCCAAGCGCAAATAGCCATCTTTTGCCCGCACAGGTACGGAATTCAGCCAGCTCTCTCAATGGAGTTGTGACAGGTCACTCCAGGCTCCTCAGTGCTCTGGGGTTCACTTCGGGACACTGCACCTTTGAAACGTGGCTGTGGACTCCTCTAGGCTGCTCAGTGTCACGGCCCATTTCATTCAGACACTACAGGCCCCTGCCGTGGTGTCAGTACCCGGGACACCCCTGCCGGCATCCTCCGAGATGCTGCTGCAGCTGCTGTGATCTGAGAACAGCCATGCACAGGCATCAAAGGGAGCTCTTCTCAAGTCTCCTCCAAGAGCAGTGGCTACAGTTTTGGAAGACGTTGCACAGAATCCTGGGTGAGGCTGGCTTGGTCTGCAATCTAAGCCGGGTTGCTGGGGAGACACACTCTCTTGTAACTGACAGAGGCTGTTTGTGGCAGCCCTACCAAGACCGAGAATGGCAACTAATCTGAGATTTACTATCCATACTTTCTATTTGATGTTTAAAAGGAAAGCATCATTAAGTTCCAGTAGCAAGGAATTTTCTATTATCTATCACATCAAGATACAGCAGAAATGTAGCTAAAATGTTCATAGGGTCTATGCAGAGGAAGAGACGGGTCTATTTCAGGAAAAGTGCTTGCTGACTTTTTAGAAACATAGTGAAATCCCTGCCAAGTAAAAGGTTGTTTATACTTTTGCTTTGAAAACAGAGGGAAAGTTCTTCCTTATTATTTTAATACAGTAACTATATTTAAGTGTTCTGGTAGACTAAGTATTAAATATTCAAACGGAAGTAATTCTGTTTGGTCTATTTCATTCTTTAAATGTAGCTTTCAAAAACTGACAAATACCTGGCCGGGTGCGGTGGCTCACGCCTGTAATCCCAGCACTTTGGGAGGCCGAGACTGGTGGATCACGAGGTCAGGAGATGGAGACCATCCTGGCTAACACGATCAAGCCCCGTCTCTACTAAAACGAAAAAAATTAGCCTCGTGTGGCGGTGGACACCTGTGGTCCCAGCTACTCGAGAGGCTGAGGCAGGAGAATGGCGTGAACCTGGGAGGCGGAGCTTGCACTGAGCCGAGATCACACTACTGCACTCCAGCCTGGGCGACAGAGCAAGACTCCATCTCAGAAAAGAAAAGAAAAGAAAAAAAAAAAGTGGCAGACACCCCATGTCTGCCCTGACTCCAGCCATCTCCACAGAGTGGACAGAGTTTGGGAAAAGCTCACTGTGGAGGCCCAGAAGGCCAGGCCTGGCCTTTGCTCAGCAGATGAGCAAGAGGGTCAGCCACCCTAAGGAAGAAGCCCATGTTTGCTATGTTACTGATGATATCCACATAAATTTCTATTTTGCCTCCCACACAGAACTGGGATCTATGAGCAAGCGGCTCGTGCCAACAGTCCCTCCATGCCATCATTTCCCTGACCTCCCCCAGAAGAGCCAGGCCAGGCAGCGTCCCCACACGGGCACTGGGGCCCAGGAAGATTCGGGTCCTGCCCCTCTTCTCTCTCATCCTTGCTGTGGAAGCCCAGCAGTGCTGGCTGAACCCACGTTCACTTGGGGCATTCAGGAGAAGCCTCTGTGCAGAAATCAGCTGGGAAGCAGGGCTGTGTGTGCTGGCAGGTCACTCGAATGGATTTGCAGAACTCAGTTTTCAACACAGGTGCCGCCACCAAGTCCCTGATGACCTTTGTGAGCCTAGAGCCACAGAGCCATTTGCGGCACTCTCACAATCTCTAACCACGCTGCACAGAGGCCCTGTTTATCCAAAGGACCATAAAATTTTCTGGGTAAACAAAGTTTGACATAATGAAATAAAGTGAAGTCACCACTTCTATTTTCCATTAATCCATTCATTCAGACAAGTATCTCTTGAGTATGTGCATCAAATACTGTGGAATTAGGATTTAGTCCATGCCTTCAAGAAATATACATCACAGAAGAAAAGGTATAGCTTGTAACTAACAGTGGTGAACAGGTAAGAAATACACATCGCAGAAGAAACGGTATAGCTGGTAACTGTAACAGCGGTGAACAGGCAAGAAATAAACATCATAGAAAGAAAGGTAGAGCTTGTAACTAACATCATAGAAGGAAAGGTGTAGCTTATAACTAACAGTGGTGAACAGGACAGAATCTCACAGGCTCATCGGGCGCCGCCGAGGAGGAAGCCATGATTCACATCCACCTGCAGTAGATAAATGTTTCCTGGATAAAGTAACTTTTCTACAGTGATACCTGCTCCTTATTGTTTAATCTTGCTCGATAGGGTATTAAATTACCACTGTATGTGCTGCTTATATAAAATACATCATTGTCAGGGGAGGTTATAAAATAATACTTCACACAAGCTTGGGCTGTGAATGGTGCGAGGCAATGGGACGATATGTTCTCGTGTTCTCGAGACGCAGAAGAGGCAAGACCCTGCTTCCCTTCTCCTCCCCGCCACCCTGTTCCCAGATGAGGGGCAGAGGCAAGGCCACCGTGCAGTCCTAGAGCTGGCTCCAGGGCCAGGACACCACGCCCAGACGCTCTGCCAACCATGCGAGAAATACAGACTGTGGGGCAATCACCAATTTACCTGGCAGTGGGGAGAGTCCTTCATCAAAAGCCTGTGCTTCCAGGAGCCAGGACAAAACCTGGGCAGAGTCACAGTCTGGCAGGAAGCACCAGTGATGCAGGTGTGCCCAAGACTGGGAGGATGGCCAGATGCCTGGAGACCAGACCGGCCTGCAGGAGATGACAACTTCGCTCTGGTTCATTAGAGATAGACAGTCTGGGCTTCACTTTTGTATGTGGAGTCTCACAGTACAGAAATATCACAAAGGGATTAGACTTTGTATACCCCAATTTTTTTAATTAAAAAACACATTTATTGCAACTAATTCTAAATCCAACAAAGAAAAATAAATAAGTATATAAAAGCATGCCTCCAAAATGTAAACCACAATCTCTTTACCCATAGGAGACCCAAAATTTAGTTTACCTTTTCTTCAGTATTATCTCATTTTTTTAACCCATTACTGAGGTGTCTCCTCACTGCTCCATGAGGAAGTTCTTGGGCTCTTCAGGGCTCTTTGCTGTTTCATCGTTTTTCAGGTTTAAGGGCAGGATCATTTTCCCACACTTGCTTGTTTCCTTGATCACCAATTTTTCACAAGGACATCATTGTGCCTCAGAAAACCTAGTAACTGAACTTCATTAAAAGTGAAAACAATAAGGACATGTTGACTGCTATGACAGCATCCTCAGTCACCGAATCTCCCTGGGGGACCATACACACCCCCAATCTCCTTGGAACCCCAGCATGCAGGTATCGCTGCGGCTGACAGGACTGACCCATCCTGGGGGGGGCATGAAAGCAAAGAAAAGAGAAGGCAGGTGACTCATTTAGGAAACTCGGGTGATCCTCTCGAGTCACATTTCTCAGGGTGTCAGGGGACCAGCCACGTGTAGGGAACTTCCTTGGCCTGGCAGGTGGCAGACTCCTGGGACCCTCCTCAGACACGTTAGTCAGAGAATCTAAAGGCGGGCAGACTCTGAAAAGTATCTGTAAAGGAAGGACTTAACTCTGCTGTGAGCCCACTACACGTCGGGTCACGCAGGACACCGCTTCCAGCGTCCAGTCTCCATTTCACCCTCCTGGGAGGAACACCCGTCAAGTCACAGAGCACGGTCTTCAGCGAACACCTTCCTGCGCGACCTCCACTGTCGCCCAGCCCTGCAGGAGTAGCCGCTGAGTAGAGGAAACAAGTCTTTGCTCCTGACCCATCCACCTTGACGCTGGGCATAAAACCAGCACTGCTACGTCTCTGCGGAAAGCAGCGGCCCTGGGCAGGAATGCACTTGGCAGCCCCAGGGAGGGGCCAGGTGTGGAGGACCCGGCCTCTGCCAGCAGACACGTCAGCACAGCATCCTGGAGCAGAACCTCCAGCCCAACTGAGCCTACAGATGGCTGCAGTCCTGGACAGCATCTTCACGGTGACCCGGGGGACTGG
The DNA here is from genome assembly GCF_043159975.1 of Macaca nemestrina. Taxonomy (NCBI): domain Eukaryota; kingdom Metazoa; phylum Chordata; class Mammalia; order Primates; family Cercopithecidae; genus Macaca; species Macaca nemestrina. Next base: position 193,812 of record NW_027257875.1, read on the forward strand.
GCCAGAGCAGCTCAGCAGGGCTGCCCTGAATTTGCAACCTGAAGAAGCTGTACAGTCTTACGTGTACTTTGCCTTAAGCCCCTAGGTTTTGGGGTCACTTGTCACACAGTGACAGACAGTGGATGTGCACGGACTCCCAGGCCACGATGGCCTCTGCCGGCCTCACCCGGGCTGTCTCATCTGTTCCCGTGACATCATGTTTCTCAGAGCCAAAGGCTGCCAGGAACCCCTCTTTTCTTCCCAAAGTCGTTACAAGCTCACGATACAAACTGAAAAAAACCAATCTGTAAAATACAACATATGACACAATACAGGGTGAATGCCCAGGCACATACACACGTGAAACAGGCACAAGTGCGAAACAGGCGCATGCACAAACAGGTGTACATGCATGAAACAGGTGCACGCGTGAAGGTGTACACGCGTCAAACAGGTGTGCATACACACATGAAAGCACCAGACCTGAAGGGCTGTCTTTGGGAGCCTAGTTTTTAGACATCTCCCTCACCCTTTTACATCTGCACGATCACAAACACAGCACACCACAGTACTGAGGGGAAGCCCCAGTTTCTCATGGGGGCACATGAGGCTTTTTATTTATGCCACAGGTTGCATCACTACATTCTAGAACTGCAAGGCCCCCCACTGCCAGGACTGGGTCAGGTCCACCCTGTGCTCCAAGGACCCGCCTGCCAGCCCACATGGACCTGCCCCTCAGATGGTGCGGCTGCTTCTAAAACAGAGGCTTAGGCCCACCCAGATACCTGCAGTACCTGTTATTAAATCAAGACTTGGCTGTGGGTAAACGTTAAGATTTTTATTAAACATGACTCTGGAACATTCAAAGGATCATAACTGAATGCTCCTTTCACAGTCACGGCGTGTCCAGACGCTCATAGAAGGCATGGGAACCCACGGAGCCCCGACAAGGCAGACTTGGAGCTGTGTGGCTCAGTTAGCATCCATTTTGTGTTGACACTTGCCTTTTATATTCAGATTAAAATAAAAAATATGTAAAAGTAGCTCACATTCTATTTCAGTTCTCTATGTTTGTAGTAACTGGGCCCCTTTCCCTCTGGTTTCCCAGCCAAGCATTAAATAGGCCCAGCTGGGATTTGTCAAAGTCTGAGCCTCTGTTGTAGAGTAAGTGAGGAGGGTAGGAAGGGGAGCAGGAGTGGTGAGGAGGAGTGGGAGATGGGGGGGACAGAGGGAAGAATAGAGAGAAAGAAATCGCCGAGGGTTGGAGGCAGGAGGGATGCTCCCTGGCAGCCTCAGGCTTCCCGTTCCAAGGTAACTCAGCTGGCATCACACATGCGGTGCCATCATATGACTTGGCTGACACACCAGAATTACAACAAAATGCTTCAGGAGAAGAGTAAGCACCAGCATCTTCAGATTAGGGTAGAGTCCCGGTTTCACGCTTGCCTTGTATGACATTCTATAAATTATAAAGATAGCACATTTTCTTACCAGCCACGCTGTTCCCCAAACACCAACTATAATAAAGACCAGACAGCATCTGAGTACTGAGCCTGTGTCAAGCCCCGTGAGGTAGGCATCATTTACTTTGCTAGAGAAAGAAACAGGCTCTGAGAGAAACTTCCTGAGGCAAGGCAGCTGTCTCCAAACCCATCTCGCGCCTCCTGACACTGAACGTGGGGCACCCAAGTCATTCACGTGAATGATATACCTAAATGCATGTCAGATTGAGATTCAGCCCCCAGATCTAATCATTTCTATGCAGGAATGTGTCAAGCAAGGTATACAATTCTATGAGTTCAAGCTGGGGGAACAAAGGCAGGCACCCTCGACACATATGTGGTGCGGAGGCACGGGCCCAGTGCGGGGGCGGACAGGAGCATGTCCAGCCCTGCCCAGTGACACACCCACCCTGCCATGCCAGTGCAGGGGCCGCCACTGCGTCTCGGGGAAAAGTAGCTTCTCCTGCACAGGAATCTACCCCTGAAAGTGTGTTGCTGAGAAGGTTTGGACCAACATCTCAGAAATCAGACACCGTGTAACACGCTTATCTATACAGGTTGCCTACGTCAGGGAATCACCAATAATTCCCATCACGCCATCAATTATTTCTGGCAAATACTGGTTATTCTAACTGAGGCAACACAAGAACAACATAATGGAAATGTCAGAGTCAATCAGCTCCACCTGCTGAAGAGCTGGGACTAATGATGAAACCTAAGGAATCCTGCAAAAAGAAGTGCTTGGGCCCTCGATCCAGGACCACAGACCCCACCAACGAGGGTCTAAACAGGACAAGCCTCGGCCTGGAAAAGCTGGTGTCCGTGGGTCCTGGGAGGAGTACCAAGAAAACTCAGGGGCAAGCCCCACGCAAGCTCGGCATGTCCTATCCCACGCAGTCGGCATCAGCCACAGGGATCTTTTGTTGTTTTTTGTTCAGGAAGGAACATATTAAAAAGCCCGGGACCCAGGGCCTGGACTCCTCAAAGCTCTCCACAGAGCCGGGTTAAGTGGCACCTTCCCTCATGTTCAAGTCAACTATATATGGCTGCTGAGGGCATCTCAGAGCAGGTGCAACACTGAGCTTTCTTGCTGTCTGGGGAAAGCAGGAATTCCAGGCCTCTGCCTTCCTACCTCCCCAGAGGCTCTGGCCCAGGTGAGCTCAGCTTCTCCCAGGTAAGGAGCACAGACCAGCTTCCCCCATGCTCCTCAGGTCACACAGGAGCGGTGCAGACCCTTGCACCTTGGTAGGAGCCCTCGCAACCCACCCCAGAGGCAGAAGCCCAGCCCTGTGGCCCTGGCCTTGCAGGAGGCAGCTGCTGGGGCCCCTGCTCGGGGTTCAGCACAGCGAGGTCCAGCCACAGCAGGTGAGACATCCACCACCCGGCCATTCGTCTTTAACCTAAAACAGACACAGGAATGCGGCAAGGGGTTCCTTCCCCTGACAAACCGTCCGTCCTGTTCTCATCTCTCCCTCCTGCCCCAGTACTGTGCCCAAGGCCACCCAGCACTGTGCCCAAGGCCTGACTCCCAGTTTCACAGGGAATCCAAGACGATTATGATTTTGAGAAACTGGGAGCTACATAGAAAATGAGTCGGTAAAGCCAGTGTCCACTGATCCTCCACTCCACACAGCGGAGAACAGTCCCCGGGATAAAACCCACGGGGCAGGGAAGACGCGATCAAGGCGGGCAGGACAGAGGACCCGCAAAGCGGGTGGTTCAGGGAACAACGCCACGTGAACACAAAGCTAAAGTGCTCAGCGGCTGGAAGACAAAACACAGGAGACAGAAACACTGAACGTTTAAAAAGAAAAGAAAAAAAAGCCTCACTCTCAAGAGTCAATCAAGATTTAAGTTCTCAAGTCACAATGTATCAGCACAGACTTCTCATAATGCCTGAAACTTGGGGCAGTAAACACGTCCATCGTTTTCTTTGATGAGCCTCTTGAGTCTCAGGCTGGTTTCAAAATAAGCGCTTCTCTGTTTGTTGATGATTTAATAATTAACATACTTGAAAACACATTGACTTCCAAATTAATCTGCTAATAAAATATTAATTACCACACTGGCTGTCATCCACAGAAAAAAACACGATCACTTTCTGGTTGTAAAAACATTAGAATTCGAAGCCCCTTTGGCCATCTGAACAGCCCCTGCTTTTTACAAGGGCATTCCAAAGCTAAACTGAAAAACTAGTCCAGGCCGTGATCGCTGGGGGGTCGGACTTGCCTCATCACCCCACCTCCCTTTTGGAATTAGACAGAACTTAGACTCTTAGTCTGATGGGAAACATTTACAATCCATTCTCTCCGAAGCTACCTGGAGGATTCCCTGCACATGACAAGGATTCCCTGCACATGACAAAGCCTTGGTCTCCACAACCCCTTATCTGACAACTCTCTCGACCAACTGTCAATCAGGAAATTTTTGAATCTACCTATGACCTGGACACCCCTGCTTCCAGTTGTCCCACCTTTCCAGACCAAAGCAATGTACATCTTACGTTTATTTGATCAATTGTCTCATGTCTCCCTAAAAGCTATAAAACCAGGCTGGGCTCTGACCACCTCGGGAATACGTTGTTGGATCTCCTGAGGGCAGTATCAAGGGCCATGGTAACTCATTTGGCTGAGAATAAATCTCCAAATGCTTCACAGAGTTTGACTCTTTACTGACATGGTACCTTTCATGGGTATTCATCTGGGGGACTCACAATCAACGGGAGGCAGCAGTTGTTCTCTGTGCAAAAGTCTCTGCAGGACTGAGCCTCTGGCACGGGGACTCCAACCCCTGAAGCAGCAGCTCTCCCACGTCCCACGGCCTGAGAGACCTGCACCTCCCGGACTTCTCATTTCAGAGTCTCAGCAACAAATCTACCAAATGTCATCAACATCACAGAAGATTCCTCGAGGCTTTTGGCTGTTGTTTCTCCCCAAGTTTACTCTAGAACCAGAAGGGCAACACTCGGAACAGGATGGTTCTCAGTCACTGACCCTCCTGGTAAATACACTGTCTCCAAGGCCCTTTCCTGCCAGCCACAGCTTCCTTGAGTCAGGCTCGAAGGCCACCTCCTCAAGAAGGAAACCTCTTCAATCCAGCAATCACAGCTCCTGTTCCCATCTAGAGCTTGTCTGCCATGAAGGGAAGATTCCTCATTCCAGAGACAGCAGGTGCCACAAACTCAGGGTTGTAGCCATTGCGAAGGCAAATGCTCATGAAATGAATATACTTTTTCCTCCTTGGATACTGACGTTTCCTCTTCTGGAGGTCAGCCAAAGCCATCTGCAAGAGTCCCGAGCGTGATGGCTCCAGCCCCTCCCCTTCGGTGTCAGCAGTGTGGCTGTGCTCTGAGACCCTCCTGCACCAGCAGGGCCATGCACCTGTTCCCACCACTGCTGTCAGCAGACTACAGCGATTCTAAAATAATCAGCAAGCTGAGGTTCCGAAGGATGCATTTTAAAGAAAAATGTGTATGTTTTACTACATGAAATCAGCTACAACTTTTGCTACTCCAGAGGCTTTTTGTTTTGCTTTCCTCAAGGTTTTCTACAATGATCCCGACAGTCAAGGTTCCCAGTTACAGGCAGAGGGTTGGGCAGGCCGCATCTGATGTTTAACACACACAGAGAATCCACCTCAAAGCATTTTCGCTGTTCACCAACATCATCGGGACAAACTTTAAGCAGTAATAATCTCCCTGTCTGGAAAACTGAGCTCGCTTGAGAACTAATGTAACAAATGTGTTTGACAAAGTTGCAGGTGGACATTTTAGTGAATGAATCACTATTTCAAGGAGGATAAAGGCTCACTATTCAAAGGCATATTTTTGTCAAGTTTTGTAATTTCAGCTTCATGCATTTAAATCATGAAGTGAGGCTTGTACCTGATACATTACAGAATCTCTACAAAATAGACAAAAATCCAATTCTGCACATTCACTCTCATTCTTTTCCACATGCATACGCATGGTGGTAATTTAAGTTGGCATTCCAACAGGATTTCTAAATTAAACTGTCTTCTATTTTAAACACTACATGTCAAACATTACACATTCCATTGTTCAGCAGTTATAGCAGGGTCTGTATGGCCAGTTTTAAAGATTTCTTCCTCACTAAAAACAGGTATTTAAACAATAAATGGTCTACTCTAAAATATTCTAGAGACAGAGATGCATTTGGGGAGTGGACACACTTAACAAAGAAATCCGGAACATCAAACAGGCACAACCAGCAGTGAGGGTGGAAGGGGCACCATGTGAGTGCCCCTAAAACACACACACAAGCCTGGCCGCTTAAAAGGAATGAATATAGCTCAACACTCCTATGTGAACATTGATGTGTCTACTGCCTTACAGAATCCTCCTAGCTGAGCTGCAGGAATCTTCCTTGGAGCCTTTTCTCACCTACACTGCCTACAGGTGCCCACTGGGCTCCCTGGGCAGTATCGTGTCTTTGTTTAGAATATCACAGTATTTGGAGGCCTGTTTAACCCCAAGTCAGAGCCTTATCAAAACTCAGACACCATCCCTCACGATTTGTGGGCCAACTTCGGCTAATGCAGTCTGCTCCACAGTGCCCTGCAGATGGGCTTGGTGCATCCACACGATTTTAAGATTTGGGGCTGCCGTTTTCTGCAGTCACAGATGCAGACTTACATATTCATCATGACTGAAGGCAGCACGTGTTTTTATGTTCCTTCTGTAATGGTAATAATCATGGCAACATTTCTTCAATCCTTAAAAAAGCCTCCTAACAGCAGTTGCATTCCACCCCCTTCCTTAAAATTAATAGAATTTACCAAACTAGGTGAAATCAGTCTTCATGAGAAAGTGACAAATCAGTGTTCACACAATGGCATAGTAGCTGGGCGTAGAGTGTACGTCAACATCCCACACTAAGCACCCATCACAGTTATTCCCAACTCGCAGGAAAGCTAGAAAAATTAGAAGGCTTAAAACATACTTATAAATGAAAATAACAAGAAACCAAAGTTTCTGAGGAGCATTTGTTAGCCAAGCAAGGAAAGCCATTAACCAGTGCTGATTACATTGCATTTGATTACAGCAGCCAAAGACGTGTCCAGAGGAAGAGACTTTTAAACATTAGTCTTTCGGTAAGAATGGTTGCTTAACAAGTTCAGACTACTGGGCTACACCAATCATCAATTAAAAAGCAAGGCAAACTAGTGTGAGTCATTTTCCTTAATCCGTCAAAAATTACCACATTGGCCAAGCTGGTCTCCAACTCCTGACCTCAGGTGATCCGCCCACCCCCACCTCCCAAAGTGCTGGGATTACAGGCATAAGCCACCATGCCTGGCTGAGAAGTGTTTGACAGAGGCTGAGGGGCGGCTCCTGTCCCTTCTTGGGACATCCACATCTCACCCAGCTTCCCACACCGACTATGACACTCGAAGCATCACAGCAAGGGCAGCTGCATCCCCGCAGTTCTCTGTACTAATGCCACAGCTGCGTGAGCAGTCACAGCCCTAGAGCTGCCACTCAGCCTTATCATGCTGGCATAAGCACAGCAGAAACTACAAAGCCCCCAAGAGGAAGGAGTGGGGACCCAGGGGTGTGAACCAGGAGGGAGGAATGCGACCCTTCAAAATCACAGTTATCCTGGTGGTAACAGGGAACTCCTCAGCCTGCCGGGAGCTGGGGCCCTCGACAGTCTCATGGCTCCACACGCCAGTGTTCTAAGGATCACACGTGTGCAGATAGCAAAGCTTGCTGCACACACGCCAGGTGCTAACAAGCCCCAAACGTCTCACTCATACTTACTAACCACATCTCTTCTCTCAGCCTCCACAGCGTTTCACCCTCTGCCTTTATATAGAGATGAACCGTACATTCTGAGCGCCACAAAGATTCAACTCCTTCCGGGCAGAGGGGTGCATCTTTCCATCACGGGGTCCTCACTCGAGCCGGCACAGGATTTGCAGAGTGGGCGAGTTTAATGTTGATGACACTTTCTCAATATTCCCTTCACACCTCTCCAAAAACAAGAGTACTGCCAGCTTCTTACCGAGGTTGTAATGAGGGAAATATTTTTATCTTATTTGTCACTTTGTAACGCAATACTTGTGAAGAATGTGACTCTGCATGTACACTGTAAGCACCCACACCGTGAACATTCTGCTCTCCTGTGACTGTATTCACAGGTCACAAGGACAAAACTTCTCCATAGTAGCCAAAATATATATATATATATATATATATATATATTTTTTTTTTTTTAACATGACTTCCACTCATCTGAAAGTCACAGATGTTTCTTTTCCTTCATAAAAAGATCCAAATGATCCACAAACCAGGTTTAATAAACACATTGGTCCAGGTAGGAAAATGAGCCCTCAGTCTCCCTGCCCTCAAAGACCAGGGCAGCCAGGAAACCGCTCTCCAGTCAATGACAGCTGGCAGGATTCCCTAAGTAAGCAGCCGGAAGATTCCCATCTCGCAGAGCGCGCCTTTCAAGACTCAAGATGTCCCCGCTCTCTGAATGTCCTACAAAGAACAGACTACCCAACTGAGGACTGAGGCAGTAAAGAAACATGTTTTCGGCCGGGTGCGGAGGCTGACGCTTGTAATCCCAACACTTTGGGAGGACGAGGCAGGCGGATCACAAGGTCAGGCGTTCGAGACCATCCTGGCTAACACGGTGAAACCCGTCTCTACCAAAAATACAAAAAATTAGCCAGGCGTGGTAGCGGGCACCTATAGTCCCAGCTGCTCGGGAGGCTGAGGCAGGAGAATGGCGTGAAGCTGGGAGGCAGAGTCTGCAGTGAGCCGAGATCGCGCCACTGCACTCCAGCCTGGGCGACAGAGCAAGACTCTGTCTCAAAAAATTAAAACGAATAAAATTTAAAATGTTTTCAGCAAATAGCATCATAGACCCCCAAATGAGAGGTACTGTTTTCATTCTAGGAGGGAAACACTACAAAGCATGTACATTTTAGCCCCATAAGTGAATTCTTTGCGCGTTCCTGTGTCCGCTATCAAATGCAGCACATCACCTCAAAAGGCAAAGTTCTATAAGTCACATCCAAGGAGGGGAAAAATCATTCTAAGTTTTAGCAATCCAGTAAGAACCTGATCCACAGAAGCCTACTTGTTCGAGACTCTAAGCAGCAATATATTGCTACAATGTAATGAAAACAAAGGGATAAGAAAATTTCAATGCTAATAAAAGACAAAAACGTAATTGGATTTATTCTACTCTAGACAGAGCAGCCAGGTAGTTCACCCATACGTTATTATCGTTGGTGTTTTTCAGGGAGGGTCCAAACTCTGTCAACAAGGCTTGACAGCAAGGACGTGATCTCCACTCACTACAAGGTCCACCTCCAAGTCTCAAGCGATTCTCTTCAGCCTCTGGAGTAGCTGGGACAACAGGTGTGCAGTCATCACACCCAGCTAATTTGTGTGTTTCCAGTAGACATGGATTTTCACCACATTGCCCAGGCTGGTTCCGTGCGTCTCAAGCTCCCAGGCTCAAGTAATCCACCCGCCTCGGCTTCCCAAAGCTCTGGGATTACAGGCGTGAGCCATCATACCTGGCCCCTTTTTTTTCTTTTCAAGTGATTAATGTGCTTCAGAGTCTTGTAGGCATTAAAAAAAACAAACAAAAATTATGTAAGGGAAAGAAACCATTAACACGTTTTACACTTCTCAAAACTCAAAACTGAAATGCTAAGAATAAATATATTTTATTCACAGAAGCAGCATTCTTAAAGTTCTGTAAAAGTGGTACCATGGACACCACCACATCACAGGTGAGTGTGGCAGGACTGCTCAGATTCAGAACACATTCTGAACAGTCCTCCTGCCACTTTCCTCACTGGGAACACTTTATTCTGTCTTTTATTCAAATTAAGTATCTTGCAAGGGAGTTGAAGAAAACTGCATAGCAGATTTTAAAACTTCAATGCTTTTCTCAATGTTCGCCACATTCTGATGCATTTTACTGACTATACGGCCAATAAGTCTAAAGCTTTTCGCATCGATAAAGACAATACTCCTTGTAGCAATAGGTTTTTGCTTTTCTATACAAAGATCTAAAACTTAAGCTAGTAAACTGGGCATTTCACAAAGATTTTGCACAATTCCTAGCACAGATTTTAGCTAAATAAAACCGTTATCTTTCCGCAATTAAATAACCAAGCATAGGAAACTGCACAGTTAACATAACCATTCCATTATTTTATATAAACACAAATGAGAAAGTAGAGTATGCTTTGGAAAACACTATTTCCATATGCCAACGATGAAGCAGAAGACAGTTCCTCAGCCTCATATGACATTTGACAACCGAAGTATTCTGGCCCAAGCCCAGCCCCATTAAACGGAAATGAAGTAAACGTGTGAGTGACCTTGGCGGGGCACTCTGATAGCCACAGTCCAGGAAAGAACAGCTAATATGTTTCTTCTTCATGGGAAAACCAAAACATACTCGAGAGACCTTGATTCTTTAAAACACAGTCTGCCCCAGTCCTAACCTTAAGCTCCCATTGATGAAGACTGTTATAAACACAGAGGTGTTTTTCCAGGCCCTTGAAAATCACGGACATGGTATATACACAACGTTTTCAAACACTCAATGCTGCCAATTTATTAAATGTGCTGTGATACCGGAAGTCTTGTGCAGGACCAGAAGCGTCGCAGCCTAGTTACCTGTCCTGGTGTTCAATGCTTCATATGTGCAAAACCTACTGTTACAATTTACTGGGCTTAATGTGATTCAGTTCATCACGAAAGAGAGCTATGACATTTACTTAATTCCACGCACAAATTCTCAGGTTCACCTTCCACGAGTGAATGCTCTGTCCATGAGACAGCGGAGGGAAGACCCAGGAAAGGCCTGGGAGATGCCCGGTGCTCACAAACTGGTATCAGTCTCCTGGTTTTGGCTTAAAGGAAAACAGACATAGAAGAAACTAAAAGGGCTCACTACACCTAATATCACAATGTTCTCACCTTTACCTCAGCCAAAAATAAAAGCAGAAAAGCAAAACTACTCCAGGGCATGATTCCAGTGCTAATCTGAAACATGAAATATTTAGAAGACAAAGCTTATTGTGAGTGCAATTAATATACACATAAAACACTGGTTTTGCAAAACCCAGTGTTTCCGATTGCTTTTATAAAAAGTAAAATTCTCATGAAGATCGCATACATTAACTGATTTTCAAATGAAGGGACTGGTAAACTTCAGAGCATATGATTTCTGCCATACACGAGGGGAGCAGTGAGAGAAAAGAGCTAGGATCAAGTGTGCTGAAGCTGTCCTAGGACTGAAATTCAGTTTCTGCCAAAACAAAAACACAGGAGTCTGTCAACTTCCATAGCAAGCTCTGCTTGAGAGCGTCAAGATGTTAAAGTTGCAAAGGAGCTTCTCCCTGTATGGGCACGTGTGATCCTTGCAAAAACATAGCTCAGCATCATCAAAAATCAGGAAAGAACACAAGCCTTTCAGACATGAAATCCAAGAGCAGAAGGGAGCAGAAGGGAGCCTGTCTCAAAAAAACCAAAGAGAAAAAGAATTATATACCTGACTAGGCCAAAATAAAAGAGATCTTGTGGAACGACCTGAAACGCAGCTGCAAATTCTGGCAGGACCTCCTGGCTTGATTTCTGGTGAGTGTAGGACCACTCTGAAGGATAGGACCCCAGGCACTTTCCGAGACTAGACCTTACAGTACAACTTCCCTTCGCTGGACGGAACACTGGTCTTGGAGCCTGGGAAACCCTGGGGCAGTGCCACCATCACGAGGCCTCCATGGCACAAGGAGGCCCTACCATCATGAAGCCTGGGACGTCCGTCAGAGCAGTGCCACCCGCCTGAGGCCGCCATGCCAGGGGAGCCGGGACATCATGAAGCCTGGGACATCCTGGGGCAGTGCAACCACCCAAGACTGCTGTGACACAAGGGGGCCCTGGTGCCACTGAGAGGCTCCACAGCAGGTCCAAGACCAGGCCAGGAGTGAAGAGGCTCCACATCCTTTCCATCCCTCCAGCTGAGTCCACAGACGTCTTGGAGCAGAAATGCATCACCCTCAATGTCCACGGGTAAGTTTTGGCCACAGAATCTGGAAGCATAAAAGATGATTCTGGGCTGGTTCGTTGCCAGCTCAGACCTGTCCTCTTTCCACACAAAACCTGGCTCACACCAAGCAGCATCTAAGTCCTGGAAGACCTGCTAAACACAAGTGCAGTTACAAAGCGGAGAAACTGGAGGGGGCTGGGCTGTGCTCCAGTGGCACCAGCGTTTCTCACGAAGACCCTGGGCATTACAGGGTCCAGGACCATGGCTTCCTGGGATCCAGGACATGGAACAAGAACCCATTTCCCGGTCCTGTTGAATATGAAGCGGCTAAGGGCCGATTCCCTCGGAGGACTGAGCACCGCCCCACAACACCTTGGTATAGGTATGTTATTACATACGTTGGTATGGGTATGTTATTACCCTTACCAAGGTAATAACAAGCCCGTTACCAGCAGGAGGCTGGTGATGAAGACAGGAGGACCAGATGAGCACGAGGGATCCTGACAGATCATCCCTGGCACCGAGCAAGGGGCAGACAGCACCCCCTGTTCCTGATGCATCAGCTGTGGCACTGAGCGAGGGATGGAAGCATGGCCTGTGCCCCTGCAGATGCAGAGGGATGTGAGGGGGTGCAGGCTGGGCTTGGAGGCTAACTCAACCACCTGCGCTTGCACTTCCGTTCCTCATGGTGGGGAGGCGAGGCACAGGCAGCATGAGGGCTCACCTTGCCCCCGGGCTGCACTTTTTTCTGCTTATGAGTCGTGCTCGCTTTACATGGACAGGCATAGCTATAATAACGGTTCCCTGAATATTTCACTGCCTACATAAAGGGCTTTCAGAACTCACTTCCATCCTTAGGAAAGGAGGCCAACACCATGCTGTCTCCCTTAAGATGCCATGTCTCATATGGGGGAAAAAATCAAGAGAAATCAAATAAAGGCCATAAAATACATCCGTTTCAACATTAAAATTTAATAGTACGCTTTAAATTGAAGATGAGTTCAGTCACATTTCCAAACCTCTGAAAGCACGGTTCCTGGGAGGGAGTGGTTTGCAACACACAAAGGCAGCTCTGTAGAACGGCCCAGGCTGAATGAAGGCTCAAACGTCAGTGCACGGAGAAAGTCTGAACAAACTCTCTCCTGCCCTGCTGCTGTCCTCTTCCAAAACACACTGGTTATCTGTCAGTTTAGAACAAGGCCGAGCGAGGTGGGAGGCAGGCCTGGAAGGGTCACCTAGCAACCAAGCTCCTCACCCACACAACCGCACCAGGCTGAGCTGAGCAGCACACACAAACACGACTAATTCTCCCCAGAAAGAAGATGGAAGGCAGCACACTGCCACGCCAGGCGCCCTGCAGGTGAGAAGACTGAGGGGAGCCAGAGGTACCTTTAATCTTGCTTGCATGGTGGAGGGAGGGGAATAATGCCACTCACTTGAGTGTTGCACAATTCTTTCTAGCACTGAGTGGCAGTAAACAAAAATTATAGATGCTTCCTCAGATAAATGTTTCTGAAGAACTGAACCTAAGTTATGTTCAAGAACTAGCATTACGAATGCCTCAAGTGCTTCTGTTTTCAATCAACTCAGAGTAATTCTATAAACCCGGGAATGTCTCACCCAACTCCAGGATCACGGCCCAGGTGATGTGGGCACACACATCCTGAAGCTCCAATGCTCAACTCAAGTGGGGCGAGTGAATATGATCCTGGGTATAATTTACACGGACACAGGAAGGTGGCTGAGCCCTAAACCCCTAAACCAGAAAGACCAGCGTCCTTCAGGGGCCTCACCTCTGTCCTTTCCCAGCCTCTGGGAACCACCACTCTGCTCTCTACTGACACAAATGCCCCTCCAAGGTACAACCAGGAAGATCATCATTCAAAACTGAGGAACGTGGCAGACCAAAGCTGTCAGGAGATTTTAATCACCAACACCACTTGTTACACGACCCAAAGATGATTAAAATCCCAGGCCCTTCAAGACTGAATGTTATCTATACTTAAATGCATTTCATCACCATATTGGGGGGTTATTCCTTTGTTTTGCTGCAAATATATCCCACTGCTGTAAAAGGAAAAGGCAACTTGTTAACGAAGCTTCTTGGAGTGTCTCAACAGGCCTCGAGGTAGGATAAAAGGCAGGACCTCATTGCAGAAATGCTCAGCTCTGAGGTCAGGTGGAGTTCTTGAGCACCAACAAAAGCAAAAGAAGGTCGAAGACCACACCACATTTTCCTCAATCACATCTTCATTCCATGTTTCCTTCTGTTTCTCGTGACTTCACTGGGAGAGAGAAATTGTGCTGAAAGAAAATAGAAACACACACATACATAGGAGACCCTACAGATGCTGAGAATGGGTGCAGCCGTCACAGTCCAAATGTCCTTTCAGGGCCATCTGACCTGGCTGGGATCCAAGTATCCAAGTACAGGATTGTACGTCAGACCCGTGAAGCCAGGATTACAGCCACTGAATGGCAGTTTTCCATCCCACGGCAATCAGCCTTGCTAGGGGCTTCCTCGGGGCCCACCGACTTCACGCCACTACCCCTCAACTACTTCAACTAACCTACATCATGGCAGAGGCCTCTCCAGGCAGACCAGCCCTACCCGAGTCCTGCTTCATGGCAAACCCTCCAGGAAAACGTCCTTGGCTTCCTCTGGGAGGCTGTGCTCGGAAGGTGCCCTCATTTACTTCTGTGGCTCTGAGACATTTAACTAGAGCCCAACACACTTCTTCCTGTTCATATAGTATTGAGTTAACAGATTTTTTGAGTCAATTTTCACTGGGAAAAACACCATTTCAGGAGCCCCAGTGACCACAATGAAAATGTTTTTACCTCCCCTTACGTGACATCGGCAACGCCAGGTCCAGGAAACGTTCTGGATCTCAGATAATGGCGTATCCACTCATAGTAAGTCTTGATCTTGTTTCACAAGCTATCAAATGCTGCCCAGAGACAGGCAAAAACAGCGTGGCGAGGGGCAAAGAGTGCAGGGTCTAAGGCCAGACCGCCCGGGTCCCACTGACAGTGTGGCTTCAGGAGTTTCCTAAACCCTCTGCTCTCCAAGTTTCATGTCAGAAAAATGCAGTGATAACTGTGTCCACCTCGTTTAAATATTTATATATATATATATACACACACACACACATACCCCAAACCTACAGCCCTATAAAGGTCATTACTCCTAGTTATCTTCAAGGCATTGAGCGACCAATAATGAGCCATCCCCCTACTGCTGACCTACCTTACCCCACCCTCCGGAAACCCCACATCCACACCAGCCACACAGGATGAGGCCCGGAAAGGAGCAGGACTGTGTCTTGGGAACTTCAACTCTGGAAGCTGAGTTAAATCAGTGCCACTCAAATCTTGTCACCAACTATCTTGTAAAATTGGGAGATTCCATCTCTGGGGATCTTGAAGGAACCTGAGGCTCTACATTGAGTGAGGTGAGCACTGGTGCTGGAATGAGACGGCAGGGAAAGCAACCGAATCTGGGGTCGCAGCTGCCTGAGGCTTGGGTCCCACCGGGAAAGTGGCACCAGGGCCCTCAGGACAGTGGCGGAGGTCCCAGGAGGCAAGTCCCGGCGCAGAGACTCACGGACCCAAAGCTTGCTCCAGGGCCAGGAGGGGCTGCTGCGCTGACAGCCACGAGGCAGGCAGCCTTCGAGCTCCTCCAGCTGCCATCCTGCAGGCAGGGATGACAGTGCCCAGACCACCCTGGGGTTCCCCCAGCCTGCCAGGCTGGTACTCTTACTCCAGCCACTGACAAGAGTCCCCATGTTCCAAGCTAGGTTGAAACAGTGTCTCAGGCCTCGGGTCACAAGCACCCCCCTGCAGGGCCTCCTACCCAACACCTAGGGATGGCTATTCCCACACATCCCCAACTCACAGCAAAACTCAAAAATGAAAGTCGGTAGATACAGCCAGGAAACCAATGCTCAAGAAGCAACTCCAGGGTGACTCTTCCTAGAGCTATTGCTACTAAACATCTTTAAAAACATTTCCAGGGTGACTTCCTAGAACTATTGCTGTTGAAAATCTTTCAAATTCTTCATTTCAAAATTAGCTTTTATTACACTGTCTTCCCTATTCTACCAAGACTCTAGGAAACAAAACCGTCACAATTTCCAATTCTATCTTATAGCAAGCTAGAAATACATGTTTCCTCAAAGGATTCTATGTGTTTCCTTGGCGATGTCCTTTCCATGCCCCATGCTACTGCCCGCAACAGGGAAGGCTTTTCCAACCCAACCCAACCCATCCTATCCCATCCCATCCCATCCCATCCCATCCCATCCCATCCCAACCCAACCCAACCCAACCCAACCCAAGGGCCCTGAGACAGGCCCCTAACGAATCATCTACCAACTCTTGAGACAGGCTTGCCCTAACAAATCATCTGAAAACTCCATCTTCCATTAAAAACAGTCCTGAGAATGAGCATATTACCACTTTTTAAAAATTACTGTAAAGTGGACAGTGTTCAGTTCTGTGAATTTCGGCACAAATATTCCCATAATCATCATCACACAAGCAGAACAGTCCAACAGCCCCAAACCCACTCACGGGGCCTCATAGGCATACCCTCCCATTCCCAGCAACCACCTTCTCTGTGTTCTCCCATCCCCTGGGTCTGTCTTTTGCGAGTGTTGTGGCAAAACCCTCGCAAAATCATGATTTCCTGGGCATCGTGCTTGGAGGTGCACCCAGGGTGTCCTGTAATCAACAGCCAGGCCTCGGGGTTACTGGGTGATTATTATTACACGTATGGCTGTGGCACACTGTAACCCGTGTTGGGCAACTATAGACAGCGCTATTAACATCTGGGCACAGTTTTTCTTAAACATCAGCTTCTGTTTCTCTAGGGTAAATACACAGGATTGGGGTCACCGGGACCCACGTTTGTGTGAGTTCAGTTTTGTAAGAAACCGCCAAGCTGTCTGCACCATGCTGAACCCCAGCATCGCACAGGAGTCCCGACTGCCTGTCCTCACCAGCATCTGGGGCTGTCGGAAGACCTTAGTCAGGCGCTCCAGCAGGGGTGTGAACAAATTCACTGCGGCTTCGGTGCACATCTCGGTGCAACCAGTCACGCTGAAGGTCATTTCAGATGCTTTCGGGCCATCCTCCCGTCCTTCTCAGTGAAGCATCTGTTCAGGTCTCTTCCTCTTTTAAGTCAGGTGGTTTGTTCTCTGTCATGAGGCGTGGGAGTCCTGTGCATTCTGGATACGAGTCCTTTGCCGGCTGCACGGTTCATAGACATCTTCTCCCCATCTATCGAAAATGTGTCTCTTCAATTCCCTCGGGGTGTCTTTTATATTAGAAGTTTAATTTTCATGAGTCTTACCTACTTGTTTTCTTCCTTGATTATGGATCATGGTATCATGGCTAAGAGCTCTCACCCTAGGTCTCGACAATTTCCGTTTCTTCTACAAGTTGTGTAGTTTGGTATTTTACATTCAGGGCTATGGTCCACCTTAATTTTCATACAGGAATTTCTCCCTGTTTTCACTCTTTTGCATACGGCTGTCCCATAATTCCAGCACCATTTGTTGAAAAGACTCAAATTCCACTGAACTGCTTTTGCCTCTTTGGATCTGTTCTGGACTCCACTCTGTCAGCTGACCCGTGTGTCCATCCTGAGCATAATTTATGACTTTAGTGGCCGTCTCTGTGAAAAAAATAATCCTGTCTGGAAGCAAAAACCACATTAGAAATGCTCTAAATAAGATTCTTCCTGTTGTCAGGAGAGCAAAGCCACTGCCCTAAGCAGAGGTGAGGCCTCAACAGCTCCCAGGCACAACCTTAACACACAATGGGGAAGGCAATTCATTTCAAGGGCCACAACCTGAAACCAGCATAGCCGTGAAAACTGCGATAATTTCACAACAGAATGAAATTCATAAAGAACTGCTGAGAAGCATGTAATAAGTTACATAAATTACTGTTCCTTAAATTCTGATGGTTGACTAGGACAGAAATAGCTTCACGGTACAGTTCAAACGGGAGAAAGGTAGGTAGGGGTGGTTTCCACACCACACAGGGCCTGCAGGAAAGGGACACTCTTCCTCTAAACGGGAGATCCTGGGAGTGATGTGATAAACCATGGTGAGAGGCACGGAACTGTGCAAGCCGGAGTCGCGGCCTTTGCCCCACCACGGAGCCTGTGTCCATGAGCGACGAGGCTCAAATGTCAGGCCGGGGCAACCGAGGCAGTTATCAGGGGACAAGAAAACGAGCGCACGGTGGAGGCAAAGGTCTGAAATTGCGCGGCAACTTCGAGTCAAGTGGGACAAACTGACTCAAAATGCAAGTTCCAAAAACCATCACAGAGAGCTGTTCCTCGGCTCTGGAAAGGTTAAGTGACTAATGCCCACACTGAGCATCTGCTCCCAGAGACGACCCCGGTGACTTAAGGCTCAGCTCCTCCGAACCCGCGCCGAACCTCAGTGAGGAACTTTGTTGGTATCTTAGGGCACATTGACATGTTCCCTTAAAATCTGGTATTTCATCAACAATGCAGGCGCCAGCTTTGACTCATACACATTTTGATTAAACAAGATAATTTACACCCTGACCATGCCAGGTAAGAGGTTTACTACAATCTTTAAACAGAGCCAGAGGCTACAGTCTGCTCCTACACAACACCATGTCTCTACAAGTTCGATGGGTTTTTACTTTCCATGTCTTCACTTGCCTAGTGCTAGAAAGCAGATTAAAAACAGAAGGAACCCCGAAACACTATTGAATGAAACCCAAATATCTTGCAGTCATCATCCTGATGAGATGTTTATTAAACAGAAATGTTCTCCCCTGTAGAAAGCAGCACACATCAACACACACCGATAACTGTCGCCAACATTCCAGATCATCTTCCCTTCCATGGCCACGGTGCAGGGCAATGGATCACGCACACCTGCAGACCCACGGAAAGCGGGGTGACACGGCCGATTCTTGTAGCGAGCAGGCCAAGGTGCACTCAAAGTGCATCTCTTTCCAGAGGGCCTCCACGGAAAGTTACACATTTATTCCACGAGTTAATGGCACTGCACCAAACATTTCTGTAAGATTCTCTAAGCAAGCTCTTCCGTCTGCCTAAAATGTCCTGACACAAACTGAAAAAGTTCTTGGAGCTGCCAAAGACTTCAGTATCCCCTTAACTATTGTCATGCACGCCCATGTGAAGAGACCACCAAACAGGCTTTGTGAGCGCAAAAATGGCTGTTTATTTCACCTGGGTGCAGGCGGGCTGAGTCCAAAGAGAGTGAGGGAAGGGAGGTAAGTGTGGGGCCGTGTTATAGGATTTGGATAGGTAAAGGAAAATTACAGTCAAAGAGGGGTTGTTCTCTGGCGGGCAGGAGTGGGGGTCACAAGGTGCTCAGCGGGGGAGCTTTTTGAGCCAGGATGAGCCAGGAAAAGGAATTTCACAAAAAAAAAAAAAAAAAAAAAAAAAAAAAAAAAAAAAAAAATCATCGCCTCAGGCAAGGACCGGCCATTTTCACTTATTTCTGGTAGAATGTTATCAGTTAAGTCCAGGCAGGGCATTTGCACTTTTGTGATTCTTCAGTTACTTCAGGCCATCTGGCCGTATATACGTGCAAGTCACAGGGGACGCGATGGCTTGGCTTGGGCTCAGAGGCCTGACAACTACAGTCTTTACTTTTAAGGTGTGGGTAAGATCATATAATCCCCAACTAAGCTCCTGATGCTGTGTGTGGCATCCAGCAACAGCACGTTTCATTCCTGAATTACATTTGACTCACGAGTCCACAGTGAGAGTGATTTCTGGTGAATGAAACACCAGGCAGGAGAGTGATTCCGCTGGGCAGCTCTTCACACACGACCCAGGAGCTGAGGGGAGAGGAAGAGGCCCACGCGCGTCCACCGTGTTCACGCCCCCTTCGAATGTGCCCCACTCCTAGAGACCCGGACCCAAGGGAAATCTGACCTGAAAATGGGCAAACCCTCACTTTGGCAGAGGGACAGGGACTCGGGGCCACAACTTGACCTCAGAGCAACACAAGTGCAGACACAGCACCCCAGGACACCCTTCTCACCCAAATTCAAGGAGGAAAACCAACGCCCCGCCCCCTTGCGGAAACCCCGGACTGCTGCAGTAGACACCTGCCGGCGTGTGCAGCCTCTCCCGTCCCACATTCCCGGCTCAGCAC
Source organism: Macaca nemestrina (assembly GCF_043159975.1). NCBI lineage: Eukaryota > Metazoa > Chordata > Mammalia > Primates > Cercopithecidae > Macaca > Macaca nemestrina. The sequence continues at coordinate 213,516 of NW_027257875.1, forward strand.
CTGTGCCTCAGCCCTGGCACTGCTCGCCACACCCACAGGTGTGCCAGGAGGGGCAGGTCCTAAGGTCTCCACAGCACCAAAGCCTGCAAGGCAAAGGGGCCGCTCCCTCCAGCAGGAGTCCAGAAGCACAGACTGCACCAGCGTCAAGGCGTGAGAATTCTCCCCTCGGTCTCCGAGTCTCCAGTCTGTTGCCCGCCAGGGTCTTCTGCCAACGGCAAGGCCCAAGCTGGGAGGCACATTTGGTTTTCACCATTTCCCTTGTCAAGATCAATACTGCAAATATATCCAATTCATCCTGTCACTAAAAATGAAATAATCTGCCATCTCCATCACAGATGACGCAATCAGGTTTCCATTACCGGGGTGCTTTTTTTTTTCTTCTTATTTTGAGATGGAGTTTCTGCTCTGTCGCCCAGGGTGGAGTGCAGTGGTGCAATCTCGGCTCACTGCAACCTCTGCCTCCCGGGTACAAGTGATTCTCCTGCCTCAGCCTCCCAAGTAGCTGGGATTACAGGTGCCTGTCACCATGACTGGCTAATTTTCATATTTTCAATACAGACGGGGTTTCACCATGTTGACCAGGCTGGTCTGGAACTCCTAACCTCAGGGGATCCACCTGCCTCCTCCGCTCAAAGTGCTGGAATTACAGGCCTCAGCCACCACGCCCAACCATTACTGGTGTAATTTCTAAACCACTCTCTCACACCCACTCCTTTTTTTTTTTTTTTTTAATTAAAGAACCAGCTTTATGGCTATATTTTTTCCAAGAGAACCAGTTACCCATTTGAAGTACAAATAAGACACCGTGTTTAAAAACCAAAAATGCCAATTTGCACAGAAGTCTCCAAATACCCAGTCGATTTGAGCCTTGAGAATAACATCAAGCTGTTGGCTGAATACAACTTCCCTTTCCATCCGTCTGCCTGTGAATTAGACACAAGGACGAAGCCACGAGCTAGGTACATAAAGGCGGGAACCACCAAGGCAGCCGAGACTCCAAATAAAAGCTGGAAGGACCAACACAAATGCATCACACCCTGCACGCCCTCCTCTCCTTCCTTTTCAGAATTTCCAGAGGATGAAACAGGGACCTCCTCAGACGTCCCATGGTGCAGGCGGCCAGAGGGGAAGGCGGCGGCAGCCTGAATGAAGTGACCGGGAAATCACATTCCACAAACAGAAATTCTCCATGTGCTTTACATCCTCTGTCTCTGAAGAACTATGCCAGTCTAACAGTCGCTAGAAAACCGCCTTCAAGTGTCATTTCCCATTTCAAGCAAAGAAAACAGTGGTGTGGCATGAGGGAAAAACATAGCCATGTGCTCTGGGCTATTAAATAAGTTTTTTCTGTTATAAACATATAATTTTACGTTCTCAGTTTTCTCTATAATTGATATGCTTCCTAATTAGCAGACATAGTAATAAAAAGTGAATTCCAAGTGCAAGATCGGAGGACCCGTTCACATGGCTTCAGGTTCTGCTACTGGGTTTCAACTTAAGAAAATGGTTCTGTGCGTTGGTAACAAGGCCTGAGAGTCTGTGTGAGAGTCTGTGTGGCTGTCATCAGGGTTCGTGTTGGCTCCGTAGCAGAGGATGTTACACTGTTACATTATCTTCTACAAAAAATCCTGAAAAAACGAAGGCTGAATAGACATACACACCCTCCCAAAATAATCCAAATGTCCACCGATATGAAAAACAGATGAATTACAGTTTCCATCATGGAATATTCCTCAGCAGTGAAAACAAACTATAGCCACAGGTGCCAACTAGGATAAAGAAAACCTTTTAAACAAGTTTAAAGTGAACTGACTAGGCGGAATTCCTCGATTACAGGCTTCTGCTCCAAAAGGGTACTGTTCTGAATCCTGTGATGTAGAATGATAGTTAGCAACCCTGTTTCAGGGCATATCTAGAAAAAAGCAAAATAATGACTGCACAATTTTAAATTCTTTGTAAATTATGACTATTACTATGAAAATTCTGAAAATGTGAAAATCTTCCCAACTGTTATTGGACAAGCTTCAAAATAAATACCCTGGCCTTGCTTGCCACACCCACAGATGTGCCAAAATAAATGAAAATATAGCCCAAGTTAGTAGAATCGAAACCTGAAGATGTACGAACCGTCCCTGCCTCACTATCTATACATCATGTAGAAATTTAAGAGCAGGTAGTGACACTGCAATGCAAGCCTCAAACCAACTGGGTATTTGAAAACTTCTATGCAAATTGGCATTTTCGGTTTTTAAACACAGTGTTATTTGTACTTCAAACAGGTAACTGTTTGGTTCCCTTGGAAAAAATATAGCCATAAACCTAGTCTAAAAAAAAAAAAAAAATACGGGAGTGGGTATGAGAGAGAGTAGCTTAGAAATTTTAAAAGTATCGGCAGGGAGCGGTGCCTCATGCCTGTAATCCCTGTACTTTGAGAGGCAGGCCCCATGGGGCCTTTGAGGACACCGGTCTCCTCTGCTGCCTTCCTGCTGGACTGACCCAACAACATTCACTGGGTTTCCACCCCTGTCTCATTCAACATCCCAAGGGTGGTCTTCATCCTCATCTGGGGCTCAGCTCTGCCCCGATTTCCTAAATCTCTGCCTTCAGAGCCTGAAAATACCTATGCCCAGGGTCACCCTAAGTCCACGTTTACCCCAGAGAGTCCTGATTTTATGTTTTGCCAGCATCGCCTTAGTGATCATTTATCCTGTCAATTCCAACTGCCTTCACACCTCACCCCTGCTGTCTCCCAGCAGACCCCACTCAGATGCACATGCCCCAGACCCCACACCCAGGTCTGTGCATGCTGCCCTGCTCTGCCCATGTGGGCACCACCTCTCTTTCTTGAGGAATCAGCTGGCGATCATCTCCTTGTGGAGGGCTACCCTCACTTCCAACTCTCTCCAGCCAAGTCAGAAGCCGTCCTCGGTACTTCCCCAAAACTCAGGCCAAGTATGAAGATGGCGCAGATGCTAGCTGTGCCTGGGATGCCATGGGCAGTGTCCCCAGATGCTCTGCACATGGCCCAGGGCACCGCCTGAACACAGCAAGTGCTGAAGAAATCAAACTGACGTGCGCTGACCTCTGATAGGGCCCCCTTCACCATCCACATCTGTCTCCCCTCTTGACAGTAAAATCCACAAGACAGGGAGGGCTTGTCTCACTCATCTTCAAACTCCCAGGGTCACCCTGGTAGGTAAAGGGGACTCAAATGTCTTCTGAAGGAAGCGGCTGGTTAGCTGCCGAGTTAAAGGGCCTCTGAAATTCAGAGCTCTGCATAGGAGTCCAGCACACTTTATTATGAATGACCCCAACCACGGCAGAAGTGGCTGTGGAACCAGTGCTAACCAATTCAGGGTTTGTTCACTGTTTCTCAGTTCATAATCACAACTCATTCTCACAGAGCAGCCGCGCACAGATCCTCAGACGTCTACACAGAGTGGGACGATGGCACCAAGTCACATCAACGTCCTGTTGCAGACTGGGAGACACCGGTCAGACACGGACCCAGGCAGAGCAGAGACCTCGCATTAAATTGGCTCCGTGTAAACAGCACTCCCTGCCAGGCCCTTTCCTATCCGCACAGCTTCTACAAATTCAACTCTCACACCTGACACCTAAGAATACTGCACACCCCCATGTGAACCCCCCATTTACCTCCCAAATGACCTGGCATGGCTGAGTACAAAAAATTTCAACATAAGGGAACTGGAGGGCATGTGGGGCTTTCTCCAGTCCCTGCTGCCTCCTGATGGGAAGGCCCACTGCTTCACACCCCGAGTGAAGGGTGGGTCTCTTCGGCCCCCAGGCTTTGACCTGGAGCTAATCAGCATTAACTAATTTCACTTTCCAGGACCAACTTCAAAGGCCTGCAAAGCCAGAGAAGGGAGAGGAGATGGAACACGCCCTCACCTCAGACCTGTTGCAAGCACGCACTTCTCAGATGCGTCCCAAGGTGCACAACATGTCCGTTGCCTGTTTCACCTCCACCGACCTGCAGGTCTTCTATGTGGCATCAGCCTCCTGGGCACTGGAAACAAGAGGAATAATGGCAAGTCCCCACTGCAGCAAAGGTGAGGAAAAGGGACCCAACGCAATGGAACTTTCCTTTTTCTGACAGTCTCAAAACAGAGGGAAAATACTGTACAGCCAACTTCCCCTCACACAGGTTTATTTACCTATGACTCAGAGGCCATGACAGACAACTTCAGGTTCTCACCGATTCCTATTTTCCCCATCCAGGGAGCCTTTGTTTTTAATATCGTACGAACTTGCCATTTTGTAGGCCAAAAACAGCAAATATTGGCAGTTTCCTACAGTTCAACCGAATAAAATATGATCATGGCCTTTTGTGAAACCATGAAGAAAAGGTGGATATCTCAATATATGTTTCCAGACTGGCTTTGTTCCTGAAGCACCAACTCTGTTCACTCAGGATTTTAGACACTAAAGAATAAACATCAATATCCCACCAAGAAAACCAAAAGGATGAAATAACTTTGCATCCACCTTGGAGCCTTTTAGGACAAGGCAGGACACAAACTTTTAAAAAGCTGCCGTTGTCCCTCTGTATACACAGGGACATGGATTTCAGAATACCCCCCGAGTTTACCCAAATCTACGTATCCACAGGACCCGCGGCCACTCTATGGAACCACATGTAGGAAACGTCAGCCCTCCACAAAGCCAGGCTTTTTCAGTAAGGGTTTGGTTGGAAAATAATTAACATAAGTGATCCTTCGAAGCTCAAAACCCATGTTGTTCAGGGTCAGCTGCATTTACTACTTGTGTCATATCTGAGGCCTGAAAGCCATCATTCTTGATACCTTAACGTGATGGTTAACAAACTAACTGTTCTGATTAGAAAGAGGAAAAAGCTTATTTTTAAGCTGACAATGAGAGTGGATGCGCTACGGTGAATGGAGAACAGACCTAAGCAATCACCAAGGCTGGGGTGACTGCCTGTGCTCAGACCCACGAGGGCCTGTTCCTCCATCTCCCTCTGCTGAAAGGGATAACTGCTTCTCCCCCACGAGTAAAGGGCCTTTTTAAAATATTCACACGAGAAGTGCTATGAAAAGCTGAAAGGTCACAGATAACATTTTTAAAAATAAACATTAACGTAAGCATTTAACAAGCCCATTATGATTTAAAAAAAAAAATGGTATTAAGTTCTTGGGTGTGGTGGCTCATGGCCGTAATCCCAGAACTTTGGGTAGCCGAGGTGGGTGCATCCCCTGAGGTCGAGAGTTTAAGACCAGCCTGGCCAACATGGTGAAACCCCGTCTCTAACGAAAATACGAAAATTAGCCAGGCATGGTGGCAGACGCCTGTAACCCCAGTTACTTGGGAGGCTGAGGGAGGAGAATCACCCTCAGGCTGAGGGAGGGAGAGTTTACAATGAGCCAAGATCGTGCCATTGCACTTCAGCCTGGGCGTTGAGTGTAAAACTCCATCCCAAAAAGAAAAAAAAAAAAGTATCAAGTTTTCCTTCCAATGAACCTATCATTCAGCCACCAAGGTATACTATAGCTACTTATTCAGCCATGAGACACACCACAGGAGATATAGGCGAACAGGACACAGTTCTTCCCTGAAAGAAGTCTACACCCTCAACAGAAGGGAGGCGCACACTCCGAATGGAATCGGCATAGGAAACAGATGCTGCTGCAGGTGGAACTGGCCGCACAGAGCACCCGCTCCAGTGTCTGAGAAACAAGGAGCCGTTGGTGCCATCACCTTCCATACCTGAGCTGGGGCAATGGGGAGCCTGTCATCACCACCACCACCACCCGGGACAAAGAGCCCCAGAACCACACAACGAGCTTACAAACTCACCGAGACGATGACCGAGCAATGTGCGTGGAGTGATGCGAACACGCAGACGTCAGGGCCACGCGTGGCGTTGGTTTTGTGCATCAACCTGAGCGTGCCCGGGGTGCCCAGATGGCTGGTTCTGTATTATTTCTGGGTGAGATGCATGTTTGCCTCTGGATTGAGTGGAGACCCATCCTCGCCGGTGTGGGGGACACCACCCTGTCCACCCAGGGCCCGAGTAAAACAGCAAGGTGGGGAAAACTGGGTTCACTCCACCTGTCTGGCTGATAGGCCAGTGACATCTGTCTTCTGCAGCCCGTGCTACTGGGTCTCAGCTCCTCAGACCCGGGTGGGATCTGCACCCTCCGCTTCTCAAGTCTTCAAGCCACACCCTCCCAGGACTCTAGCTTGCAGGCTGTGGGTCCTGGGGCTTCTTGGACTCTGTAGCCCCTGCAGCAAGCCTCCCCCTGGAGACACACGCACACCCGGCTGGCTGTCTCTCTGGAGAGCCCTGACTAAAAGCCGCCCCTAAAAGTGGTCTTCAGAGTTTCTTTCTAGCCCTAAGATCCCAGCGCCCCTCCTACAATTCTAGGCGGAAAGGTGAACGGAGACCAATGGACAGAGGTGTGTGCGAGGACACGCCAGGCAACCGCACTGGGCAGGAGGGCACTAACGCTCACTAAGCAAAGAATCAATGTTGCTTGCCACAAAAATGAGAACCGTAAAGATTTCTTCAAACAGAAATGAGTTTGTTTCATGATTTGCTCTTAATACATAAGAAAGCATAAAAGTAGGCCTATTAACAATTACGTAAGTGTTTAGAGGCCCTTGAACTACTTCTGTCCCTTTGTGTTTTTATAGAAAATAAGCCTGAGGTTAAAGAGAACAATATCACTGGCCACAGCTGGGGCCACGCGAGGACACAGCTTATACCCCTGAGGTCCCTGGGTGCCCCGAGTCCTTCCCTTGCTATTTATGGCAATGTGGGAGAAACCAGGACGTCTGAGCATGGACCTGACCGTGCTCCCAGGGACCGAGGAAAGCACCTATCTGTCCAGTCTTCTCTCCACCCCGCCGTTCCCTCCTACCCAGACTCTTGGGCTGACGCGGCTCATGCACTCAGCAGCGCCATCATTAAACGTTTAGCTTCGCATCACAAGGGCCTCCTCTGGCCTCCTCTGACCACTCCTGAACCTGCAGCCTAGAAGGATGGGGTTGCAGTGATCTGTCATTGCACTACTGCACCCAGCCTGAGAAACAGAGTGAGACTCTCAAAAACAAACAAACTAAAACAAATTAAAGGAGTTCAAATGAACTCGCCCATACCCTTTAAATTTTCATTTGGGTACATGGGGTGATCTAGTTCCTTTTTCCCTTGCAATACATGAATAATCTAATAATTAAATATAATCTAACAATTAAATGGGAAAATTTAATTATTTTCCCATTTCATTATTCCCTATCTCAGGGAAAAAGTTAAAATTATTCCCTATTTCAGGGAAAAAGGTAAAAATCATTTTAAACCTTCCTTCCACAAAACAGTATACTCAGTCATCTCTATCTGCTGTATCATGTGGAATTCAGCTTCACATGTCTACAATACAGTTTTTGTTAAACAGTGTTTATATAGACAGGCAAGAGAAAGAAACACTTGGTCTATGTAGAAGCAGCAGAAGACACGTTTTAACACAAAAGGGAGAAGATACCACCGTGTGAATCTGGAAATTCTGTCCTCATCTTGTCCACACACACAGAAAACACCCAAGCACGTGCCTAGTGTCCAACAGGAGCACAGAAAGGACAGGGATCCCTCCAGTTGTTTAATGACCAGCCCCACTTGTCACCGCCACATAACAAAATCCGCATGGCAACTTCAGCACGTTTCATTCACGATTCCACGGAAATCAGGCTGAAGAACATACAGATGTTTTGCCCACATTTAAAAATCCAAGTATGGGACTCATAGAAGTAAAACACACTATGGGTTCACTTAACTTTTCCAAATTTTTCCTTGGAGAAACCTATAAAGTTCTTGTCAGTTACATCCTTAAGTTTTTCAATAATTTTTCAATGCAAAGGTCGGGCAAGACTTGTAAATAGGTACACACATACGGCCCGGCGCGGTGGCTCACACCTATAATCCCAGCACTTTGGGAGGCCGAGGTGGGCAGATCACGAGGTCAGGAAACCGAGACCATCCTGGCTAACACGGTGAAACCCCGTCTCTACTAAAAATACAAACAATTAGCCAGGGGTGGTGGCGGGTGCCTGTAGTCCCAGCTACTCGGGAGGCTGAGGTTGGAGAATTGCATGAACCCGGGAGGCGGAGCTTGCAGTGAGATCGCACCACCGCACTCCAGCCTGGGTGACAGAGGGAAACTGTCTCAAAGAAAACAATGGAGGTACACACATACATACCACGTTCTTCTCTCAAAGAGACGGGCCCTTTTTTAAGATTCCAGAAGTAAATGTGGTTGTCACCCTGCTTTTGAGAGGATGAGCTGTGTTTTAAGCATGAACACACTTTCCTCCATGCACCAAGGATGCACCATGGGGGCAGTGCTACCGCCGCCTCCCCAGTCTCTGCTCAGGGTGGGGCAAGGGGAGCTCAGTTGTCTCCCGTATACACCGTCAACAGGCCAGGTGCTCAGAAGGAGGCTTCCAGGACTCGCTGTAGGCATTCGTTAGCAGGGTAGGCAGTGCCTCGTGCTGGTGGGCATCCAGCAGTAAGGGGGTCTTGCACTTCACTCCCTGGGCCCAGCCCCAGACAGAGGGGAAAGAGACACCTGTATCGTAACTCATGTATATTTATAGACACACAGAGACTCTGCAGTGCAAGGTGCAGAACTAGAAGGAATCATGGAAATAAGAGGGAAGACATTTGGTTACAACTGGCAGAGCCACCTCAAGCCTCAGCATTTCCTGCCGGAGCCCTCACTGACCAGACTCCTCCAGGGTCACTGCCACTGCGTTCCCCAGCTCATGACAGGGCAGACAGTGACAGAGCCTCAGAACAACCTCCCACTCCTTCCTCACCAGCCCAGGGGACGAGCTGTCCCAAAGCCTGAATGCGGGAACACAGAGGTGATTGAGCAGAAAGGGGGACAGGAACAATGGCCGCGGGTGAGCAGATATTGCGGGGCACCCCAGCAGCCCTTTCCACCTTAAAGAGGACGGCCATGGGTGTGCGGATGCTCCCGCGTGACCCAGCCGTCCTTTCCACCTTATAGGGGAATGGCCACAGGTGTGCGGATATTCCCGGGTGCCCCAGAGCCCTTTTCACCTTAAGGAGATTTTCACAGTCTCATATCAGTCTCCAAACTATTCAGTGAGGTTGGAGGAGTATCACTGTGGACCAACACCGATTGGCACCAAGTAAGGGCAATTTTATAACCATGTCTCAACCATGAAACAATCAGGTCTTTGGCCATCTGATCTAAGCTTTTTCTATAACAAAGTTGGATAATTAAGTTGAACTTTGGTTTTCCAAAGCTTGTTACAGAAACCACATCTTCCTAGGTGTGGCTCTGTGATGTCACGTGCACACATCAGTAGCCAGGCTTGCCAAGACTCACGGCACATTACACGTTCACCTGAGAAGGCTGCTCAATCACTGAGGGCTCTGGCGTGCTCTGAAATGAATTTGCCACTTCGGCCTACACTCTACTCCCTTGTTTGGTTAAAGAAACCCAAAAAGCAGAATTTGTTTTGGCCAATCGCCTGCTGACCCAACTGCAGAGGTTTTCATTAGAGTACTTTCATTGCATCATAGAAAGCAAAGTCATACATTAAGGTTTACAATACTCAAAATTTAAAACTACATCCATACTTCAAAAAACCACCATTCCCATTTTAGATGGCCAAATGCATCTGAGAAAGAAAGAAACGTGCTGAGCGCATTTTTTGGGTCATCTTATGGAGAAACTGCCACTTTAAAAATGGCTCTAGTTCCTGGCTCCAGATGGGTGTGGCGGGTTGTCTCACTCAATTTCAACTCCACCTGAAGCTGGGACACTAGAAATCCATTCCCAGACTCCAGGGCACAAGAATTCCCACTTCTGGAAACAGCCTGGAATGCAGACGTGTAGCAGAGAATTCTTTCCTGCCCACCCTAACCGTCCTCTGTGGAAGGCAACAATCAAAGACAAGTCCACCCCCCTAGGCGCAACTGCACCACGAAGAACCATTTCAAGGTGGGAGGTGATTGATCAGTGGGAACAGTTTAGCTAGTCACTTATAAGGCAGAGATGGGGGGGGGTTGAAGGCCTGTGTCTGGCCTTCTCCTCGGTAAATGGTCATCCGCCAGTCAGCCTAAGCCACATGGGAAGGGGCTTCTTGCAGTAAAAGTGGGGGCCTAGTTGTGGGGAGGGGGAATGTCTTAACCACCACTGTTTTACAGGATCACAGGGCTCAGGAAATGTTCAGTATTATCACACACCAAGGTTTTTACAGTCTGAAGAAAAGTACAGTCCTAAGGTGTCAGTTCTCAAAGCCTTAAGTTCCTCCTGCTAAGATTCCCAGAGGGTCTCAACTTCTTGCACTGAACCCCAACATGCACAGGCACCTGCGTCTTCCTCCTGCAGCAAATGCACATGAGAAGGCTGTGGCTCTGCTGCAGTAATGATGCCATGCAGCCCTAACACCGTGGCAGAGCAATGGCTCTGGCCTGAATGTCCCCAAAACCTCATGCTGAAACCATCTCCGATGGGATACATTAAGAGGTGGGACCTTTGGGAGGTCCTGCTCTCAGGACTGGGGTTGGTGTCCTTGTTGGAAGATGGAGGAGCCCTCCTGCTCCTCCACCATATGAGTCCCGATGAGACGCCTGCTGCCACGCAAGACCCGGTGAGATGCTGCCGTCTGTATGCCACAGGCCCTGGAACACCAGATGTGCAGGTGCCTTGACTTTGGACTGCCTTGACCTTGGACTTTCCAGCCTCCAGAGCTGTGAGCAATAAATGTCTCTTTACAAATCACCCAATCGACAGCAGCCGGACAGAGAGACAGTAATGTTACAACATGAGTCACTTTCTCAGTGGGCCAGAGGCCTCCCCATGAGCCACCACCGTAAAGCAAGAACTCCCTGGAGGATGCAAAGGGGTTCACAAGGAATTCTACCCAGCACCAGGGTGTCTGTCCTTTCTCGTAGGAACATAGCTGAGCCATGGCAGGAAACTACGGGGTGGGTGGGGCTGGACAGTAATGTGTCACCTGCTCACCTAAGCCTCAGTCTCCTGCCTCTCATCATGACAGCGGGGGTAACCCCCTCACCTGAGCTGTTGGGGGAGGTAAGAGTGTTGGGTGATTAACAATTGTTAGCTCCACAGAAATTAGGCAAAGAATCCGCCCCTACGTCTTATAAAACCAAACCAGCCCAGGAATTCCACATCACTACTAATTTGCATGGGAAAATGCTGGATTCTCATAAGTTCTGGCATGTCATTTGTATTGATAAAGTTTGCAGAGTTGTCATATACTAAGTATATAAAACAGAAAAAAAAATCATGCAATTTGGAGGTTGAAGCAGGAGAATCACTTGAGTACAGGCGGCGGAGGTTGCAGTGAGCCGAGGCCGAGCCACTGTACTCCAGTCTGGGTGACAGAACGAGACTCGATCTCAAAAAAAAAAAAAAAATTTCCTGCTTCATGCTAGTAAAGTGGGCAGATTCTACATGCCAACTCTTATTCAAAGGTCGCCTAACACTGACTCAGGAACTCTGGCCCTGATGTGCTTGAAGTTTTCATCCTAACAGTGTTAAAGACCACTCCCCCAGGAGCTCTGAACAAGTACTCCAGGTATACACTGAACAAGACCACACACTCTCTGACCGAAATCTAACTTCACAGACCCAAACTACAGAACCACAGAAGACACTGCTTCTGTCCAACTTTGTGTTCTGCCACCGTTTGTGTCCGTTATTTCCTACAAACCATCTCATTAGAATTTAGGGCACACAAAAGACCGATACAACAGGGTTACTTTTCAAAGGTTTGGAGGTGAAGAACAGATACACTGCATTAACTTCCTATTGCTGCTGCAACAAATTACCACAAACGCAAACCTCCTCTCAGCCCTGGAAGTCAGGAGTCCCAGGGCTGAAGTCAAGGGGTCAGTAGGTTGTGCTCCTGCCTGGAGTCTCCCAATTCATAGAGGGCACCATGCAGCTTGGTTCACAGCCCCACACCCCTCTTACCACTGCCCCGGCCTCAGCCCTGCACCCCTCCAGCCCCTGCCCCACCCTTGGCCCACGCCCCTCCGGCCCCTACCCCACCCCCGCCCTCAGCCCCACAGCCCTCTGGCCTCTATCTAATCCTCAGGTCTCCTCCTCTGAGGCAGACTCTCGTACTCCCTCCCATCAATGCACATATGAGGACGCTAGACCCCACCTGGACAACCCAGGGTCCTCCCCCATCCCACTGTCCGTTACAGTCACATCTGCAAAGCCTCTTTTGCCATGAAAACTTCATTATACTAACAGTCATTTAACAAGTCCATTATAGTGATGTAAAAATTGGCATTGTTTTCCTCCTAATGAACAGATCAGTCACCCATGTAACTTATAAATATTTAACTATTAAATATACAATACTGTAGGGGACAAAGATGAGGAAGACGGTTCCTTCCTGAAAGACGACTGGACCCTAGATGGAGGGATGAACATTCTGAACAGAATCAACCTAACTCAACATTTGAGTCCGAGAGGCCAAGCAGTAAGACTTTCAAAAAAGCAACCAGAAAGTCTGTACCGTGCCTGTAGTTCACAGCTGAGCCTGGCGTCATGAGCACGAGCGTGCGGACATGCATACCAGGCCCAAGTTTAAGATCAAATATAAAGAGCTTTCAACTGTAGTATTTAACTAGATCTTATTACACAATAGCTTCTTGATTACAGTTTTTGTCCAAAAAGTTCTCTGTAATTAAAGAAATTAATTTTCCCCTAAAAAACACTTCTCCATCTATCGTCCCATAAAAACTAAATGGGTATATTAAAGAAAAAAGACAAATGTTTGACTTCGGGGGTTTGCCTATGACTTGGATAAGCATGATTTTCTTCTGGCCAAGCAGGGAGCAGCTGGACCAGACTGGAGGGAAGGAAAAACAAATTTCCACTCTGACCTCGTTTGGGCACCAGAGTCTTCGCTGTCAGAATGTGGGTGTGGTGCTTCCCACACACCAGCCTCTGACAAAACTCAGCCCAAGGGTGTGGGAAAAGGCCTTCTACTTCTGAAAAATCTATAAAGTACAGACACATCAAAAGCTTCAGAAGACTGTACAGTGCCAAGGAGACCACTGCACCCTTGGAGTTTACAGAAAATGGTCAGCATCACACGTGCCTGAAGTCCAGGTTCAGCTCCCAGCTGCCGCGACACCGTGAGCGCAGTCCTGGCTTCCCCTCTGATGCAGAGAGCTGGAAACCCTGCTGGCAGCACTCAGAGCTCAGAACATTCTAGATGAAAGCAACGTGTTCCTTTTAAAATGGGGAACCGGGGCAGCACAACTGAAGCTCTATGACTGTCTCAACTACTGGGTTTCGGGGTAGCATTAGGAAATCGTGAGAATCTAAATCTCAATTTCATACAGATTCCAAACTCACTGCAGGTTCCAGAATTTCCTGAAGCATTCTTCCACTTTATCACTCAGGATTCCCTTGCCAAACCTAATAAACTCTAAATTCCTTACGGAAAAGCCACCATAAGCACCACCACAAATAAGATCAACTGACGCCCGCCCTTTGCACCAAACCTATAAACTCTTACTCACACAAGACTGTGCTGGAGGCAGCTCTCAGCTGAAGCCGAATCCGTGAGACTTCATTATCCCCATTTTGGATCGAGTGCGAAGACTGTCAGCAAACCAGGGCCCCAGTGTGAAGCAGAGAACAGATTCTCTGACACCTGCCTGAACATTTTCTTCCCACCTCTCTTGGATATTGAGCACCCTCAGAGCTACTGAGTCACCCACATTTGCAGGTCATTTATCCAGCCACCAGGATAACATAATTATGCGATAAAAATGCCTTCTCAGGGCTTTGTCATACTCAACAAGGCAGCTCAGAAGGCTTGGTAAGCCCAAGAAAGGGGGAAGCGTCCTCCAAATAGACAAAGACCAAGGAAAACCGTGCAGAGACTCTCTCAAGACAGCAGAAACAGAGCCCGCTGTAGCCTTTCAGGCCCTGCTGGCCACAGCCCTGCTTTAGGTGGCACCATTTCCACAGATGCAACCTGCTGGGCCCATTTGAAAGGTCCTGCTTGCCACACTCACCCCCACTTCCAGTTTCTGCAAGACCCGCTGCAGCCCCACTCCACCCCGGGGGCCAACTGTTCAAGTTTTCCCGGCGAGACCCCTCAGAGCCTGCACAGCATCTGAGACTGGGAAGCACCAAGGATCCAGAAACGCACAAACCCGTTCTCCTCATGTTGCTTTCTGGGTTCCAAGTTGTCTTAAGAACGAGTCTTGCATAAACCCCGGACTGGGGAGCCAGTCACAGCCCAGCAGCACCCAGCTCATGTGCTCCACCCACCCCACAGAGGACCACGGAGGCCCCAGCACACTCTGTCCGGGGCAAGACACCAGAAACAGCCACAGTTCAGGGTTCTGCCACCCACCCCGCTGCCGTAATTACCTGCTGTGATCTGAATTCTCATTGGTTGGGTAGGTGATCCCACAGCTCCGCTGCCCTAATTATCTGCTGTGATCTGAAATTGCATTGGTTGGGAAGGGGATCTCACTGCTCAAGCACTCCCTGCTGCCTCCTTGCAAACAACATAAAAAATCCAAAACCCCTCGTAAAGAACGTTTACTATAACCTCAAAACAAGACACATCACGAGACCAGGGAAGATACATACGCACATCTGACAGCTGGTGGGCGTCAGTGACCGACGCCACGGCTTCCGTGTGGCGTGTGAAGCGGGAGGCCTGTCACGGTGACTCAGGCTGGGGTCTGAATGGGGGTATTCCAAGCAACTAGGCAACCAGGACGCACACCCCAAAACCCAAGTCCCCGCAGTCATGTACCTGGCAGAAATGCTGCGTGGCCATTGACACCAGTTGTGAACCAAGACCGATCTGCGTCCTGTGGCCCTCACAACGTCCGTACACGTCTGGGCCCAGCACAGGCACGCATGGCACCCTGCTCACCTCCAGTGGAGCTCTCTCCTGCCAAGGGGGATGGCCCTGAAGTCCGTTGAGATTTCCAAAGCTCTACAAAGTCGTCCTTCCTCCTGCTTGTTCAGAAGACCTAAAGCCCTGAAGACACCAGTGAGAATTGACCTAGCCTCTTAAGGCAGCTCAAACACCTAAACACAGGAACGCTGGACCTCTCTGCCCTCGGGAGCAGCCAATAACCCACTGGGCTAAGCAGAAGGCACAGATGTCACATCCAGAAGCCAGTGGCGCTCACGTTTGCATTCCAGGAGCCGCCCATGTGAGTCCCTCCAAGGCTTCCAAGTCCCACTTGATTGTTTTCATCGTATCTCTATAACATCAGAGACATTATATCTCATGGTATCTATGAGATTCTCTCTACTTTTATGAGCATATATGCTCCCTGACTTACCGTGGGATGAAACTGTTCCAATAAACCCAGCGTAAGCTGAAAATATCCTAAATAGAAAGTGCATTTGACATCATAGTTTCAACTTACAATGGGTTCATCCAGAGGCAGCCCATCTCGGGCCGAACAATGCACTGAGTGTGACTAGTTCACACCATCACAAGGTTGAAAAAAAAAAATCACAAATGTAACCATTGTGAGCCAGGGACCATCTGTATTGTGGCTCCTGTCTTCAGAGACAACAGAAACCTCTTCTTAGACAAGAATCACAATTTATAATCCTCAAAATGTTAAACTTAGTTTAACAATCTACAGATTCAAACGAAGCCAAAGTAGGCCCACAAGACCGTTTGTGCCATTCGCTAAGACACACAACTCTGTAATAACCCTCATCACAGCCCCTCAGGGTGAGTCCCAGAGGCGGCTGTGGCTTGTAGCTACAGACACTAACAAAACCAAAATCAGAGTACGCAGGTGCAGTCAAGTCATATGACTTCTCCACTAGCATATGCACAAATGTTTATCAGCAAATCTGATCTTTGCTTTACCTCCCTCCCATGACCTAAAAAGGAGTCCACCACACACACACACCACACTTCAAAAACATAATTCGTACTTGCTTTCAATTCTGGGCATTTAGAATAAACCTAATGGGTGATTAAACCTCTCCTCCAACCCATTGCTTAGTCTTCTTAGAGGATGAAGGATTTTGCGTAACACAAGTCAGCATATAAAAGATCTTGTATAGAAACAAACTTTCAAGTTGTCCTCATTATAGTGATTCAACTAATATACAAAGGACCCAACACACAGCACAATGTCTATTAGAAGAATGATTAATTTGTTCCCCTCAAAATCCTAATATCTACACAGAAAAAATACCCGATACACATTTTATCATTCTTTACCAGTATAGTCATACAAAGGAGTATCACAAAAGCAAAAGAACACATTTGCTTTCACTCGCAGTTCTAAATTTAATATAAAATTGCTAAAACCACCAAGACAAACATGACTATGAAATATTTAACGAGCTTCACCTAAATTCAAGTCACTATTCAATCACCAATACCTCTGCTCTCCTTACAGGAACTTTCCAAAAGTAAATTCTGGAATTAACAGGACAAATTTTTCTAGTGATAGAAAGTAGGAAGAAATTGGTTGAAGGTGGTTCCTTGGCTGTCAAACTTTTTCTCCATAATAGTTTGTAAAATAAAAGCATCAAACAGATCTTTACATTAACTTACAATCTATCAAGCAATACTGGAGCAAGCTTTAAATATTAGCCACATTCTGTCAGGGCTGACTCACATTAAATCACCATCAGTCTCATGTCTTGCAGCATCCACAGCTCATCTTCTCAAAACCACTTAAGATTTCATAATTAACTCAATTAAACAATCTAAGTCCTCTCCTTGATCATTGACATGAAGGGATAATTTTCCCCCAAAATAGTACCTCTTTCCTTGACATGATTTAATCTGTAGTTAGAGTATTTAACAGGATTTCTTTCCTTCTTAGAAAATAAAATATACACCTTTCCAACAAGAAAAACACTAACTGATAATGCTATAGCTTAACCAGGTCAAAAGGGTTTTTGTTTTGTTTTGTTTTGTTTTTTAAGTTAAAAAAAGAACCTAACTGCATCTTTGGACCTTATGTGAGGTAGTGTCCAGGGTCACTGGGACCCCCACTTGGTCAGTGCAGCTGGGTACCAATTAAGGACAGAAACCCAAGGGTTCACTCGAAGCCCCTTCCCAGCTCTTCATCCTAGTGGAAACCATGGGCACAAAGGAAAGCGGCATTCCACGGAGGACTTTGGGGAATGGCTGCTTGAGAACATCAAAGTGGCTCACGTCCCCCGAGTATAAAGCCAGTGACTGCTCTCAGCTTCAATGCAGCACCATCCGCAGCAGCCAAGATCTGGAATCACCTGAGTGCCCGTCAACAGGGGATGAAGGGAATGTGGCCCGAACATTCACAGGAGCAATACTCCACCATACAGCTGAGATCCCTGTCATCCGAGACAGGATGGATGGAGCTGGAGGACATTACGTTAAGCAAACGAGCCAAGCAAAGAAACGGAGCATGTTCTCACTCATAAGCAGGAGCTGAGAGCAGATCTCATGGAGGCCAAGAGTAGGTGGTCAACAGGGCCCAGCAGAGTCCACTCATAAGCAGGATAGGCAGAGGCTCATAACGGGCACAAACACACAGCCTAATGGGAGCACAAGACCTACTATTGATAAATCACCAGGGGGATGGCAGTGGGTCATCTACTGTGTATTTCAAAACAGCTAGGAGAGAATAACTTGACATTATCAGCATAAGGAAAAGAAACTATTTAAAGTGAAGTACACAGATTTCATCAATACAGGGATGAATCAAGATATCACATGCACTCTGAAAATATGTACACATATGTATCAACAAAAACAAAAACCAATGACAGAACCATTTGCGAAGCATGTGCAGGAGAAGAATGGGAAGCCTGATATGGTGTGGCTGTGTGTCCCCACCCAAATCTCATGCTGAACTCTAACCCTTTGTTGGAAGTGAGCCCTGGTGGGAGGTGACTGACTCATGGGGGTGGTTTCTAATGGTTTAGCACAATCCCCCTAGTGCTGTCCTCATGATAGTTTTGAGATCTGGTTGTTTGGAGGTGCATGGCACCTTCCCCTTCACTCTCTCTCCCCTTCCAGCCATGTGAAGACATGCCTGTCTCCCCTTCACCTTCCACTCTGTTTCCCCAGAAGTAGAAACCTGTATAGCCCACAGAACTGTATGCCGATTAAACCTTTTTTTTCCTTATTACCCAGCCTCAAGTAGTTCTTTATAGCAGTGGAAGAACAGTACAGTCCTCAGGACCAGCAATGTTTTCCTTCTACCCAGCAGCCAACAACGTCCCACACCCTAGCTGGTTTTCCAAAGCCTTTGCCAGAATGCTGAGGCTGTTTTGGGGATACGGACTTTCCCCATCTCTGGCAAACCAGATGGGGCATCCTATTTGCCTCTTACCACCTTTCTCAGACAAACCCCACCTCTGAAACATCCTCCGCCAGGGGCCTCCTTCAGCAGCAACAAAGCTGAGTATTCCTTGCACTTCCCTTCTTCTGAACAAGTAAACATCTTAAGCTTATTTTTCCATCTTCCCAGCTCATTGAAAAAAATATCTTATGCTTTCTATTTTCCTAACACACACACATGGAAGAGAAGTGCCGTGAGGGCAGGGGCTCTTGCTTTCCTGGATCTGAGCCTGGCCCTCAAACACTAGCCGAATTCATACTGACACGATATCCAGAAGCAGAAATGCAAATATCCCCACGACTTCAAATACCCTCAGGATCTAACAGGCCGAGTGGCCCATGTAACTATGGTTTGTGCTGGGCCATTCAACTGGTGTCCAAATCCCTGTCCAAGTGAGCTCTTTAATTTTGGGACTTTTCAGACAGCTCTTTGTTGTTGTTGTTGTTGTTCTGTTTTGTTTTTATTAAAGGGATCTATTACAGTTACAATCAAGAATATCCCAGGCCAAGTGTGGTGGCTCATGCCTGTAATCCCAGCACTTTGGGAGGCCAAGGTGAGCGAATCAAATGAGGTCAGGAGTTCAAGACCAGCCTGGCAAACATGTTGAAACCCCATCTCTACTAATACAAAAATGAACCAGCCATGGTGGCAGGCACTTATAATCCCAGCTACTCAGGAGGCTGAGGCAGGAGAATGGCGTGAACCAGGAGGTGAGGCTGCAGTGAGCCAAGATCGCGCCACTGCATTCCAGCCTGGGCAACACAGCAAGACTATCTCAAAAAAATAAAAATACACCAATACGCCCAGTTAGTTCTTCACCAATGTCAGATACATCAGTTTAAAGAAAAATAATATGAATGCATGTTTTTAAATTTCAGTGTTGAATTTAACCATATCTTTTAAGAAGATATGAAGATAGAAGTTCCCCAAGGATCGGGGGAGAAAAAAGCAGTTAAGAAAATGTTAAAACCTTAGGAGAAAAACAAGGATGGGGTAAGACCTCAAGGCAAAACTTTTTCTTTGCACTTTGATTTCAAAAGAACAGAGATGCCCAAAATATGAACTCTCCCATCCGCATTTTATATTCCTCTATGTCCTTTGAAAGACTGGAGATGGGATCCCAGGTTCCAAAGTGCCCGGCCAGGGCTCACATCAGGCCGATTCCTCTACGTCCTTTGAAAGGCTGGAGATGGGATCCCAGGTTCCAAAGTGCCTGGTCACGGCTCACATCAGGCGACATCTTTCACAGCCGTTTACTCCCCTGACTGTGCCTAGAGAGCTCTGTGGCCCAATTTACACAAAAGGGTCCTAATTTACACACGTTCATCACTTTGAGCAGAGTCTCAACAAATGAGACAAATATTGACACTCCACAGAAGCAAGTATTCTTTTCCGAAAAATTAAGTGTCAGGTTCCCATCAGCCGGGCAGCTTGGTTACAGAAAGCACTGGCTGACTTGCTGGTTTAATGTTAAATGCATTTAAAATGTTAAGTGATCTGGCCCCCCTCCCAGTGGGTGTGTACGTTGAGCTGGTTGCAGTAGTGATGCACAGACCACGTGGATTTGCTTCAAGCAGAGCACCCCACACCCAGGAAGAGGCCAAAGGACGGCATCGAGGTCTAGGACAGTTCTAAGGAGAGCTGCAGTCTGAATGCCTCGTCTGCAAATAGTCTCTCATTTCAGAGGAAGTCACTGAACAGAGTTCATAACACATGAATTTTAAAAATTCCTATTTCTAATTTCATCCCATTAGAACTTTTGAAGAACAGATGTGCATCTGCTCCAAGTCAATGAGAGGACACTCAAGACAGTCCCTCACAGGTCCTCGGCCTCCGCCTCTCACCTAGAGAACGTCAGCTCAAGCCAATCACAGCACAGTGCGATTTTCTATAATATGCACGCCTGCATCTGACCTGAGATGTCAATGTCTGGAATGTGCCTGCCAGGCCCAGGAAGAACTGCAGCAGCTGTGGGGACATAAGCCGCTAAGGAATCCGATTTGGAGGGAACTCCAGGCAACTAAAAGTAGTTCCACTGGTTTTTCTTAGCAAGGTTTGACCTGGCAAACTGTTATCACTGTTGCTAATTCATGGTAATTGGGATGGGGACTTAACAGTAAGTAATTAGAGCAATTCTAGAATTTGCTACTCAGTTACAAATGGCACAGATTCCTGAGAATGGAAGAACTGTTGCCCAGGAATAGAGCTCAACAGGTCCTCCCCATGCCCCAGGAAACATGACATTTCCATGCACCCCTGCTTTGTTCCCCCGCCACCTGATCTCAGCCGTCTGATGGCATCACTCCCCAGAGCTGGAAACACCTGACCTCTTGTCACCCTCCCATCTGCCCTGCCTTCCTCCAGCCCGGGATATTCAAGGATGCCCACATACAGGACCAGGAAACCAGGGTTATCCTAAACCAGTGCCTGCATTCAAAGTCCTCCATGGCAGGACAATCACCAATGGCCAATACTCCCAGAACCTTCCACCTCAAAACGGGAGCACATCTGGATTCAAGCTGACAACGCTGCATTCTCTTTGCCATGTACACACGGAGGCATGTCAGGTTCCACCTAAAGGTATCAGGTTTCACTCTGGTCAGGAGCCCAAGCCTAGTCACTCTGCATGATCTCAATTCACCATCCACAGAGAAGCCTACAGTTTTCCTCTGGTGCACGGTGTGGATGGTGGATGCATCTCCCCTGAAGACTCGGAGATGGGCTCCTGGCCAAGGAGGCCAGTCACCCCAGCCCCTGCAAGACCCAGATATGCCCCTCTGCTGTCTGCACACAGTACCCAAGTCTAGCAGTGCTGACTCTGTGGTGGGATAGCGCTGGGCCTGCAGAGGACACAGGGCACAGGAACCGTGCATCCTGGCTGGAGCCAGAGGCCTAAGGGATCCCCACGAGACTCTCCAGCCAAGGTGCCTTCACCACAGGCAGAGCCATTCAAGAGAACTGCCTGCTGAACCAGAAACGTCCCAATCTGCTGAGCCAACACAGAAAGACAACAGCCACCTAACAGCTGCTGAGCCCCAAAACGTGGCCACTGGGCCTGAAGGGCTGAATCCGGAATTTAATCTGTGAAGCTCTTTTCAAATGTGTTTGGCTATGTTATCAAATCTTTATTCTAATTAAATTTAAAGGAGCCTCTGGCTATGGGCTCCCTTGTCGGGCATCACAGCTCCAGGGAGTAAGAATGGGAAGGAGAGGCCCAGAGCCTCTCTGCATTCTCCACCCTAATTCAACACGTCATCATAAGGAAAGGCACTCCAGCAGCAGAAGTGTGCACGGGAAGAACTGGGTTGGCCCTGATACAAGCATGACCCCCATGGCATCACAGCCGTCTCAGCCAACAGGCAAGACAATATGCCCACCTGGACAGGTCACCAGATGTGATGATGCACCCCAAGCCCTAGTCCCACAGCAGCCAGAGACCACCCGCTGCTCGTCCCGGGTGAAACAGGCAGAGCTGTCCGAGCCCTCAAAAGCAGAAAGAATTAAGGAGGCAATTCCCACGATTCCCACGACACACACGACACTCCTCGCAGACAGACACAGGCTTCGCTGTGAAAGTGCAGAGGACGGTGCAGTCCCTAGGCGGGCTGCTTCTTCCAACGATCAGGGAAGAAACTAGATCCGTTTCCTTGTAGGAGAATCATCTGTACCGCGATTAGACAGAAGGTGGCTGATGTTATCAAATCATCAAGCACCGCACGGCTCTGTCTCCAAGGAGGACCTGGAAACTTGCAGCCACCCGAGTAGGGACCGCAGTGTTAATGGAGACACGGGTGACTGAGGTCTGGCTTCCTCAGGGAAGCTAAATTTGAACTTTCATCACTGAGGAATTGGTCATTTACAGTCACTCACCCTCAAGGCAGAAGAGGGCTCAAGACACTGCACCAGACTTCAACACTCAGGGTTAGGGTCAAATTCACAGGTTTTACAAAACGTATTTACTAGGGATGCCAGAAGAGATGTAGTTTCACCCTCCTCCCCCCAGGGTTTGCTTAGCCCCTTCACCAGTGGATCTCACCAACGGATGACACATCCACGCCTCGTCCATGGCAGCACAGAAAACCACTCGGAAGACAGCCACTCCCACCAAGCTTCCTGGCTTTAGTGTTTAAAATCTCCATCGTTTAAAATCTGTATCTCATACGTGAGATTACACTCCTCTGAACAAGACATTGCGACTGTCATTTCGCCCAAAAGGGCTTCAGGAAATGACACGTGGCACAGACGCCAGAGGTCGCCGGCCGCCTTACTCTAGCCTAATTCCTTTGTGCCTCTATACGGCTTCACAGATACAGCCCAGTCACATTAATGACCATATGAGAAGCTCAGGGAATAGATGAACTCAGTGCTGAATTTTTCTGTTTATCGCCCTTTTGTTTTATCCAGAAGACAGCTGAGAAAGGCTGGGGCAGATCATCTCCTCGAGTGTAATGACTCCAGCCACTTCTCTTCACCCCAGGTCACCCCTCAGTCACACGCTTTTGAGAAACCAAAGCAATTCTGTTCCCTTCACTCTGGGTTCCAAGCACTAAATTCCTCTGTTTTATCAATTAGATTATCAAGCAGCCGTTTGTAATCTGGACTGCAATCTGATACAAAATTTAAAGCTAATTTAGGTTGCGGTAATGCTCCTATTTACGTTACAGACAAGGCATGAATGAAAACTTTATTCTGTTCATAGGACCAATTTGGTAAACAAATCAATTATTCAAGCAATGATTGTCTACAGTTAGATGCAAATTACTTTGCTCATAAAAGATATTCCAGTAGGAAGTTTTAAATCCATGGTCTGTATTTCCCGAGCGTGTGTCTGCACCTTCCCCGAGTGCACAGCAGGACTTCCCAGGGCATCCCATCAGCAGACCCACTGAAGAGAATAAGCCCACAGCCCCCAGCCCAGGAATCAAGTCCGAGCCCCAGCAGCCCCTCGTCCAGCCGGGGCTTCCTCACCAGCACAGCACCCAGAGGTCTTCCAGGTTTAATGCCATGTGTGCGTGGAAAGTAGAGTGCTGGAAAGACCACAGCTGACATTCTACAAATGCAAATTCCCTCTTGGAACAGCCCAACAACCCTCTGTACCTTCCCCAAAGTACCCATGCCAGGCAGGCGTAAACAGTCTAATGGGGTACCTAGGAATCAGCATTTAACACGATTCTGATGAATAAAAAAGTTGAGAGGCCAATCAGCGAGAGGCTGCCGTGGCCTCCACTCATTTGCAGGCTCTGAAGGGACACAGACACAGGTAACAGGCCAGACAGGACAGGACAGGGATGGGGAAGTGGAGGGCCAATTCCATGGACCACCAACCACCCCGCCATCCCCACTGAGACTCCATGATTTAAGGAGAGGCAAAGCCAGGGAGAAAAGATGCCCGCATCACTCGAGGGACTGAGATTTCACCTAAAGTGCACAGCATATGGCTGAGGGCCAAGGTTGGGCAAGCCGAGAGCACAGAACGGGGTTCACAGGCCCAGAGGTGCCACCCACACCCCGTGCAGACCTCCCAAGCACAGCCTGTGTCTCCTGCCTGGTTTATTTCCTTCCCCCATTCTACTGTGTTGGTTTCTCAACCACCCCCCACCACCACACACCCCTCTCTACAAGCTTGGTGAACTGAAAAGAGCAGGGGGGGTTAGGATCTGGGCTCTCGGGCCAACGTCCTGCCTGAGACATTAGTTCCAACCCACCCAGCTGTGATGTAAGCCCGAGATTTCTCAAATGGGAGAAAGGAAGGTGACTGAACCCACTTCCCAGGACGGCTGTGGAGACTGAGATCACATATAGCCACACCTCAGCGTCCAGCACACGTGGGACCCCGGCCGTGTTGCCCCTCATGGGAATCCCTCTATGCCCCCTCTGCTACCAGAGCCAACTCCCAGCAGTAGCTGTGGAGGGTGCATCCTCTATTCCCACTCCACTCACCTCCCATCGCTCCCCGCAGTGACCTGCCACACAGCGGCCAACAGCAAATCCGGCCCCATTGGATAACCAACCACACCCCCCACCTCCACTTTGGGGCGTCTTCCACTTGCAGTTCCGAAGCAGAGGGAGAAACCGCCCTCAAGGGCGCTCACCTGTTCCTTATTGCACGTAATTACCTGCCACGCAGGGCCACCAGCAAACCCAGCTCCACCATCCAGGTTCTGGTGGGTAACTGCCTCCCTCTCCCGCTTCCTCCTGGGGAGTCTGGGAGGCTCAGAAACTGCCCTCCAAGGGCACTCATCTGTTCCTTATTGCACTAATACCTCCTTTACAGAAATCCACTTTGACTTCCAGCACTGCAGGTGTGACAATTTAGGAATCTTATTTGTAAGCTCCAAGAGCTTGAGGTCACGTACACCTCACCAGCATCGCAGAGACCCAGCAGTGTCCCACTGTATTTACGATTCCAAAATACTCCTTCAAAATGCTACTGGCATTTGATTTGCGCATAAAATGCTAAAAATCTTCAAGTGAAACCGGTATCTTCAACAGTTTGATTCAATCATAACATGCGAGTTATACATCTGCCAAGTTATAAAGCCTCATGCATTTATAACATCTTATGTATGGTCAAATGGTTCATTAACATAAATTACGAGAATCTCTAAGAAATGGGGTTTTTTCTGGCATTAGATGACCAAAGAAAACTGGGTTCTGGCGGGCTTGCGGGCCTGTAAAGACAGACATATCTGCTGACACAACCAAGCTCCTTCCCACTGACGTGGCCTCATCCCAGGCCCCTCGCCCGGACGCCTGCAGGCCCCTGGAGGAGCAAGCTGACCTGCCCACATTTCTCAAATGCACAGCTTTTGTTCACACTGCAGATGGAGCTCAAGGCACGAGCAGGCCACCACACAGAATACCACACAGCGTCCACGCCAGGTGACGGTGGTTTTCACTCCATCCCAATGCCCCATGTATGAGTTTACAGCCATGCTACTAAACGGATTTTGAGACTCTCAAGACATACTTTGTTTGCTTTTATGCACCAAAGGTAAAAGACTATCACTCAGATATAGGCTCTGAAACTGTGGCATAATCATTTGGGAACAGAGCCTCTGCCAGATCAGGATAAGCACTTGGGACAACACCCCGTGACCTCGGTCCACACAAAGCCATCCAGACCAGAGGCCTCCCGCACAGCTCTGTAATTTCTGTGGATTTCTGTAAATGAGGTATTAGTGCAATAAGGAACAGATGAGTGCTCTTGGAGGGCAGTTTCTGAGCCTCCCAGCCACACGGCCACATTCAGGCTGAAGCCACACCACCTCCAGAAACACTGTCCGTCGCCGAGGTGTGCCTGGCTTCTCCTTTTCCAGAACTTAACAAAACCTGAAAGGACAGGTCTGTGTAGAAAAACACAAACTACTTGCGATTCCTCTGCCCAGTTCAGGCTGTAGGAAGCTCGTTTCAGCCCTCACCGTGTTCTGACCTTGGTTCCCATAAGAAATAAAGTCAGAATTCTAGTCCCTGTCTCCTGGGCAGTGTGGCAGGCATACATACCTTCAGTTACATGAGGAAAGGCGTGGCGAGCCCCCTTCCTTCAGTAAAACTGCACAGTTCCCAGAACCCTGACGCCATCCCCCTCACGCCACTGTGAACACCTGGACACAGCACATTTCAATGCGTGCACCTTCGTGGGCTGGTTTTCTATTTCTCCATTAAATCACCCCAAATTTAGCGTCCTAAACACTGACTTATTTTCTCCCATTTCTGAAAGCTGGAGTCCAAAACAGGTCCCACCAGCTAACGTCGAGGTGTCGGCAGGGCTGGCTCTGGGGAAGCGACTGTCTCCTTGCCTCCCACAGCCTCTAGAGGCTTCCGCATCCCCTGGTCCATATGGCACCTACTGTCTTCAGGACCCACAGCGGCCCTGATGGCCCCGCAACAGGAAGACGCAGAAAGTCAGGAGCCCGGGCTCCAGTGCTAGGGCCAAGCCTCACCACCCTCCCAGCTCCTCACACGCTCCCGTGCGAGCTAATATAGATTCCACTTTAACTAGTATCACCTGTGTAAGGGGTAAGTGCCCAGCTGTAAACTGGTTAACCTCGCTCACACAGACCCCGGGAATAAACTCACAGGCCATGGACCACTCCACAAGCAATGAGTGACCACCTGCTTGGGGACCTCCATGGCCCAGCAGAGCCCTCCTTTGCCTCCCCGTGCACTCAGGGTCTGCAGCGCCAGAGGGCCCTGGATAAAAAAGACAGCTCCCATGTCGGGAGGCACCCACCAGAGTTTGGGTTCCCGGTACTATAAGTAGCCCAGGTGGACAGGCCACGCCCCGTGCAACTCCATCACAAGAATAACAGCTGCACGTGGCTAGTGCACAGGTGGCCACCCCTCGGCCCAGCTGGCCACGCCTAGCACATCACCGCCGTGACGTCCAATCAGACTCAGCTGCTGGCACAGTCCAGGTATCGGCCCCCAAGAACATTCTGGATCACAATTCACAGTACTGATTGCGATCAGGGCCACACGTGGCTGAATGTATTTACAGGAGGACGCCACAGCCGATCTGGCTGGACTGAGAACATTTCCCACTGTACATTCTTACAACACCATTTTATTTGCACTTTATTAAACTTTTATGGCTTTTTTCTGCCTATCTACTTTATGGGAGTGTTTCTTGTTCTTATGACTGCAGTGATACTTTAAGTTACAACTATTAATGTGTAAAATTAGTTTGGAAGTCGCCTTATCATTAAACATTTCACAAGCAAGCCGTCAGAGGCACCTAACCCGGAGGCCTCTTTTCTTCTCTGAGCCAAACCTACATTAGACTCAAAGAAAATGGCACACGGAGAGGGGCTGGATCTCTAGCGCCCATTCCTAGGGGGCCTCCTGGGGAGCAGATATGGAGGGAGAAGCCCTGGGCTATGGCACCGTCTTACTAAAGCAAAGTCCATTTGGATAAATGTAAGTGCCAGACTTAAGAGATTAAGCAAACCATGAAAAGAAACCACTAACCACAGCTTCTCCAAAACAGAACTAAACTCCCTTTAGTTTGAATTGGAAAAGCAGAAGTGATGATCAGGATACAAAAAAAAATGACAAAGTATCTGAAACAGGAGAATAATCAAGGGTCTCTCTCTCTTCCTGTGTGAGTGGGAGCCTCGCATCTAAGCTGGATTTAGAAGGTTACTACTTTGGACTGAAAGTTATCCCCAACCCCAGTTTGTAAGCAAGTGGAGCAGAACTCTTCAATTTCAAGGTTTAGCGGTAAAGCTCTGCAACTCTCACAACCATTTTAATTGGTGTGAATTTTAAAGTGACTCAATCTGTTAGCTGGAGTATCTAACGGCTTAACCACGGGGTCATGTTGGAAAATTATTCCAATTGCTTTTGTTTTCTCTACTGAAGATGCATTTGAATGTTCTTGTAGTTTGCAGTTGGCTGGTTCTGACGTTCGGTCTGAGGAGGCCCAAGTAACCGGAGAGGAAGAATCTGAAACCTCAAGACACTCTAGTGCTGTCTGGGGAGATGGAGACCCCAACCCGAGAGCCACTGACGGACTCAGCACGGGCGCAGGGCCGCCAGAAGCCTCGGGCCGCGTATTTGCCGCTTACAAAACAACATAAGCACACACCCCCAGGTGTGTACACATGCCCTGTACACGCTAATGTCTGTCTATGCTAACACCAGCACACACCCCCAGGTGTGTACACTTCCTCTGTACACGCTCACGTCTGTCCATGCCAACAGCACACACCCCCGAGGTGTGCACACACACTCTGTACACATCTGTCCCTGCCAATGCCAGCACACATCCCCAGGTGTGCACACACGCTCTGTACACACTCACATCCCTCCCTGCCAATATGAGCACACACCCCCAGGGGTGCACACACACTCTGCACATACTCACATCTATCCCTGCAGCCTGAGTCAGTCACGGAGAGGCAGAGGAGGAGTAGGAAGGACGTAATGGGCACTGAGATTCTGGGCCGGTTCCCCTCTCTACCTCGGGAGAGACCCCTCATGTGATCCTGCTGTCACTCACCGTTCCGCCTCCATCCTCCATCCTCCCACCGGGATCAGGAGGACGCCCACTGCACAGAGCTGTGATGAGGATGAACAGAAGATTGCAAGAGCTCACGTCAAGGTGCTGAGCACAGGACCTATGGAGTGCTTCTTTCTGCTGTGGCTGACATCATCAAACAAGAGGCTGACACGGCTTCCGCAGAGAATGTCACTCGCTGAGAAACTGAAACGTGTGACCTAGGAGCCTGTGAAGGTCTAAGAACAAACCAACAAACCAAACGGTTTTGTTTGGTTTTCAAACACCATAGCCTGTTTTTTTCGTTTTTCTCATGCTGTACTTTGAGTATCATTTAGTTTAATTTCAAAGTAAGTCCAATAAATACACAAAATCACAGGACTGAGCATGGAGCATTGTTTCACTTCATGTCCTCCAGCCTTTAGGGCACATTAAGGAAAGACATGATTCCAGGACTCCCATTAGAAAGGCTGCCCTGAGGCACCTGCTGGGGCAGCCAAATTGCAGCTGTTGATGCTGCCCCCAAGCTGCTTGGATGAAGCACAAGATTCCAGAGGTCTCTTCTCTTCTGCCCTTCACCCAGGAGAGAAGGTGGAGGGAGAATGGTGAGAGAAAACAGGAAGAAGGAGGGGGGAAGGAGGGAGAGAGAAGGGGGGAGAGAGGGAGAGAGGAGGACGAGGGAGGGAGAGAGGAGGCAGGAGGGAGGGAGAGGAGAGGAGAGAGGGAGAGGAGAGGGGGGAGGGAGGGAGAGGAGAGGGGGGAGGGAGGGAGAGAGGAGGAGGGAGGGAAGGAGCGAGGAGGGGGGAGGAAGGGAGAGAGGATGAGGGAGAGAAGGAGAGAGGAGGGTGGAGGGAGGGAGGAGGGGCATGTTCCATCCACCAAGGCAGCTGCACTGCAGAGAGAATGAAGGGTGTGTTGCCTCTCAGGACAGCAAGTTCACGCTGTTAATAATTGTTAGCATAAACAATGACCCGCTGAGGACAGGGCTGCAATTGGAGTTGACAACGTTTTATTTTCATAGTTGATATTGGGGACCTGGACCTAAAGCACCGTGCCTTGCCCTTTCGCCAGAGGGGTCAATGCCTCTCTATACTTGACTCTATTTTAACTAAATACCCGATATTGACTAGGAATTATGACGTGTAGGATACCCCTTACCACAGTAACGTCAAACTCACTTTCTAAACGCAGGCACCAGTGTGAACTCAGACTCCACGGCCAGCATCGTAACTGGAGACCACATGGGCAATGCTGTGAACTCAGACCCCACAGCCCACACCATAACTGGAGACCACACGGGCACCAGTGTGAACTCAGACCCAACAGCACCTGCCTGGGCTGCTCCAGCCACCAGCAGAACCTGTTGTGCAGCTGAACTGGAAGCTGATTCTGGAAAGAACTGAGAAGCATGAGGACGAGATCCTTCTACCTCAACAGGGATCAATTTTTTAACGATTTCTTTCTTTTAGAAAACTGTTAATAAAATACTTTGT
Organism: Macaca nemestrina; assembly: GCF_043159975.1. Lineage (NCBI taxonomy): Eukaryota > Metazoa > Chordata > Mammalia > Primates > Cercopithecidae > Macaca > Macaca nemestrina. The sequence continues at coordinate 243,409 of NW_027257875.1, forward strand.
TCTAAAATGACCAGGATTTCAGCAGCCTCTACGTTCCTTCATGTCAATCAAAGCTTAGGCACGTGGGTTACTTCACTGTTCATGACAACTTTTTCAAATAAACCCCGGGGCCGCCTGTGTACCCAAGAGCCTGGGCACTGAGCATTCAGAGAAAACGTCCAGGGCGAGAGTGTTCACGTCCCAGCGGTGCAGTAGAGCACATGGGGGGAGTTTAAGCCACAAGTGGCCACACTTCCCCTGCCTCTGGCCAGTGCCCACTGCTCACACACACACTCCTTCCTCGACCCATCCTGAGCCACGGGGCCCACGCGTAACCAAGGTCACTGCAGCACCTCCAGGAACAAACTGGTTACAGGTGGACTGCTCTCTACGCAAGGTACGCTAGATTAAGAAAACTGACTAAAAAAAGTAGGAAGAAAAACTCACTCCACCCATTGAGGCAAGAGAAATGCACACAGCCTCTGAAATCACTGCAGAGGAGTTTTCCTGGGTTAGGTAGGCGGTGGGGTGACCCTACCCCATAGCGGGGCAATAGCACATGGTGGGAACCAAGGAACATCTCCGAATAAATGTAGGAAAATGCACTCAACTCCCAAACAGAGAGAGAAACTGCTTTTTTCCTTAAAAGCTTCTTTCTTTTTTTTTTTTTTTTTTTTTTTTTTTTTTGAGACGGAGTCTCGCTCTGTCGCCCAGACTGGAGTGCAGTGGCGCGATCTCGGCTCACTGCAAGCTCCGCCTCCCGGGTTCACGCCATTCTCCTGCCTCAGCCTCCGGAGTAGCTGGGACTACAGGCGCCCGCCACCACGCCCGGCTAATTTCTTTTTGTATTTTTAGTAGAGACGGGGTTTCACCGTGTTAGCCAGGATGGTCTCGATCTCCTGACCTCGTGATCCCCCCGCCTCGGCCTCCCAAAGTGCTGGGATTACAGGCTTGAGCCACCGCGCCCGGCCAAAAGCTTCTTTCTTTTATTCTCAGAAAGACTCTCTTTGGTGTCTTGACTGCTGACGAGACAAGCCTGTCATCCCCAGAAAGCCGCCCTGGACAGTCTCCAGATCCTACAGCCCTCAGATCCACCTTGCCTACTGATGATCCCACATTACAAAACCTAATCATCAGAAAAAGCTTCCCAGTCCGCAGCTCACAAGTGACATTTTATTCAGGGAAATGCTAATAAAAACCTGGGCCTCTGCGTAAACGCTGTGTCCTAGGTACTGAGGCTCCACACAGATGGTACACAGGGAGACAGGCCTCACCCCTTCCTGGCGCCCCATGTCTCTCTTGACATTTTATTAGCTGAGTTTTGTGGCAGTTTGTTACTTTTAACCTGCCTGTCCAAGGCAGCTGCACTAAACTACTTGTTCAGGGCAGATCCACTCATAATGACCATCAGCTCACAGTTGGAAGTAGCACTGGAGAATGAGGTGGTTTCAGGGCACTATGCTTCCCTGCCCTCTTTTCCAGGGATGCCAAGTAAGTTTCTGCCGTGGCTGATGATGTCAGTACTACACTAACATTAGTTCAACGGCAGGCCACCAATTAATACTTAATGAACAATCTCCTTAAAAGCAAAACCCCATCTCTGCCAAAAATACAAAAAATTAGCTGGGCATGGTGGTGAGCGCCTATAATCTCAGCTACTGGGGGACTGAGGCAGGAAAGTTGTTTGAACCCAGGATGCAGAGATTGCAGTGAACTGAGATTGCACCATTGCACTCCAGCCTGGGCAACAAGAGTGAGACTCCATCAAAAAAAAAAAAAAAAAAAGAAAAGAAAAGAAAGAAAGAGGAAAGAAAGAAAGAAAGAAAGAAAGAAAGAAAGAAAGAAAGAAAGAAAGAAAGAAAGAAAGAAAGAAAGAGAGAAAGAAAGAAAGAAAGAAAAGAAAGAAAGGAAAAGAGAAGAGAAGAGAAAAGAAAAAAGAAAAGAAAGAAAGAAAGAAAGAAAGAAAGAAAGAAAGAAAGAAAGAAAGAAAGAAAGAAAGAAAGAAAAGAAAAGAAAAGAAAGAAAGAAAGAAGGAAAGAAAGAAAGAAATGATTCTCACAACACTGTCAACATCTTCAATTCTTCCCGAGGGTAGCATAAAATTATCACACACAACGTAAACTCAATCAGATTAACGTTCTTTCCTCACCAATCCATACCTAAATCCTTATTTCAAACTGGCCCCCACTTTTTCAGAATTTAAGAAGACTGAGAGGAATAACCACGAACAAGCAAGGTTTACGCAGACGTCAGTCTTCCCAACTCTCGCTCAGGAGCTCACCCCAAACTCCTCTTATGGAATCAGCCTGGATAACAGTCCCTGGTGGCCTCACAAGAACAGAGGCTCCCACGAACCCACGACAGACCCCACCATTCAGCCCCAGGCAGAGGAGGGAGGCGGATGGTCACGAAAGCCGGAAACGCAGGCAACTGTGACTTGTCTGACCTAATGTAGGCGATTGGGCTAAAAAACAAGGCACATCCACCAGTGAATGGGGTGCGCTCCCAGCTGGCTGCGCAGAGGCTGTGGATATGAAGGAACTCACTTCCCTGCACACTGAAGTCCATCAGCGTCTCCACATCGACCGCACCTGGGCTCTGCTCACCCCTCACAGACTAGGATGAGAGTGGCCGCGTCTGGATAGAATGTCAAGGACGGATGGACAGACATCCTGGACAGACACTGTACAGAGACCAGGGGCTGGGCAGGGGGAAGCGGCATAGCCTTGGGGCCAGCAGGGGCAAGGCCGGGAAGCCTCGGTGAAGGCCTGCATCTCCTCATCCAACAGAAGCAGGAGCGGCCACGCAGTGTGGGCTGCAGCTGTCGTGAAGTGGCCAGTGGGACATAGCAGGAGGCCGTGCCCAGCCTTACCCCCAGCCCAGGAGGAGGGGCCCAGCTGCGGGCACTGCCCCGGGAGCCGGCATCCTGAGCCCCCAGGGAAGGCGGGAAATTGCCCCTGGGCACTGGGTGCTCAGGCTGGAGGTGGTGAGACCTCGAGGCCCTGCAGTCGGGGAGGTGAGGGCAGAGGTGGCCAAACTGAAGCTCAGTGAAGGGCTTTGTCAGGAAAGGCCCCCAGAGGCTGCCTCACCAGCCCGGGGGAGGTTACTTCCGGCCCAGAGGCTCAACAGGGCCCTCGGTGGTGACGTTTAACCTTGTCCTCTGACACAGGACCATCGAGACAGGGTCACTCAAACCTCTGCCAAGCTCTGCACCCAAATGAAGCTGTTACCACAGACGCTGAGGCAGGCAGTGCTCATCTCAAATCTGCACAAGTGGTTTCTTTAGCCAGTTCTCCAAATTCTTAATGACAAACCACACTAAACGTGTGTTCTCAGCATCACCTATGCTCATAGCTATGTATAAAATAACTATCACAAGGAAAACTAGGTGGTGAACCCAGGAGGAGGAAATCCCCATGACGAGTCGAGAGAACACCAACGGACGATTGGCTCTTCCCAGCTGAACCCAAGAGTGCTTGGCTGGGCTCACTTCCGTTCTAATTTCCAGATTTATTTTTACTTTCTCACATTTTCATTATGAAAATGTTCTAACATATTTAAAAAGTGGAAGAACAGTACAATGAGTGGTCAAGTTTTCTCCACGTGGAGCTCCAACAACTGCTAATGTGTCGTTAGATTTGCTTTCTCACTCTCTCTGTAGATCAGACAGAGAGACAGATTTGTTTCTCCTCTGGAGCCACTTGAAGGTGAGAGGCTCCTGCTGCCTCACCGAGTCCTCAGGCACACATTCCCTAGGAATAAGGGCCCCTCTGCAGCCGCACTGCCATCATCAGCAGACAAGAACGATTTCAGAGCATTGCTGTCCAGGTTATGTTCAGTAAGCACAATCGTCCCGAAAACGTCTTTTCTATCCGGGCCACACACTGCACCGAGTGATTCTCCTTCCCCGTCTTCGTCAGGGACAGCGTCGCACACTTTTATTTGTGATCTTCAATTTTCGAGAGTCCGGGGCCATTGTCCTGCAGAATATCCCCTACCCCAGAGGCATCTGTTTCTAGGGCCATCATTAAATTCCCTACTATGCACCTCCATTTCCTGTAAACAGGAAGTTTCAGTCTTGAGGCGTGATCACCTTCTGTCAAACGCTTCTCGGCAGCTTCCGGGTGAGGCTGCTGGTTCACGAGGGGCGCGAGCTCCTACTCCTGGTCACTGACGGCGCGGCCGCGACCAGTATCACACCGCGAATCAGAAACGTCTGGAGGGGCCGCGGGCAGCCGAGACACCTGGAGGTGTGAACGGCACAGGCGTGGGGCAAGAACAGGGTCAAATGATAACGAAACATCTGATTCCAGACAGTGCCACCTGGGTAAGATGGTGACATCTCCTTAGCAAGTATCTGAAGCCAGAAAGTACGACAGAATATTCACAACCTGCCTTCGTTCACCCAGGCTGCTCTAACAACATATCACAGGCTGGGCGGGGGCTGGCGAACGACACAAGTTCATTTCTCACAGCTCTCAATCTCAGTCTCAGGCTGAGAAATCCCTAGCCAACGCCTGACAGGTTTGCCTGGTGAAGGCTTCCTGGTTCATAGACGGCGCCTTCTCACTGGGTCCGCACACCGTGGAAGGAGCGAGGGAGCTCTCTGTAGTCCCTTTTTGAGGCACAAATCCCATTTATGAGATCCTCACAACATCCTCACCGCCCAAAGCTCCCCGTCCCTGCACCATCTCCTCGGGGGTGAGGATTCCAACTTGTGAATCTTGGGGAGACACAAACATTACAAAAGCCCATCATTTAATTTTTTCTAAAGGCATTTTTGCTTCTATAAAGTCTCAAGATAAAATCAAAAGGAAGAGGTCTGAGTCAATCCACACAGTTCTCCCAAAAAGGCAAGTGATCAATTGCTACCACTTTTTATCCGAGACCCGCTGGGTGCCCCGGTCTACATGACTGATTCTAAATCGCCATCCTCTCCTCTGCCACTCAGAGGTCAGTGTCAGTCCAGAGCTTAACACCAAGGCAAAGCTGACTGAATGACACCAGCTAATCCAGTAAGACAAGCCAAGACTCCTGCCCAAGGCCTAATTCTTACCCCAGGGAAACATGGAAGGGCCAGACACCTGGCAGCCCTTCCTTCCTGCTCTAAAGCCCCAGAGACACAGCCCCGGGCAGGTGTGTGCCTCGGGCAACGCACGGTAATGTCAGCTGGGCACTGAGTCTGAGAACATGTTCTCAAGTAAAAATGAAAACAAGACTGCTGAGAAAAGTTCATGCTTAATCACCTCTGGGCTGAATTCTAAATGTAATGTTATTTCAGAGCTAGGTGGAAGTAATCCTTAAAAATATATACAAACAGTGACTAGCAACCAGGATAATATGTACTCAATATGTGTTTGATGAATAAATGAATTTTTAAAATTTATGAAAAGAGCACACTTTATTTAGGATAATTCTATTTAATTGGATGTCCTAACTATACAGTGGTTCCTTCGTGCTGACAGCAGAGTTTGCTTCAGTTAACTCAAAAAATGGTAAGTCACTCTAACAGGAAACCAAAAGGCGTTACAGAGAGTCTAATTATGGTGCCAATTCAACTGTGCATGGCAATTTCACCTTAATATTTAAATTCTCGAAGCACCATAGTCAGAAAACAAGACATAACATACACAAGTGCATCGCCTGAAGCACCATCACCTAGAATTTGACAAAGTTTGACTGTGAGTTTCAAGAAAAGGGCTGACGAAGCCAAGAAGTTCCTTCCCCTCTCCACTTACCTCCCATTTTGGTGACCCACTTCATGCAGAGAAATTCCTGTTTCAGGTTTGCAGGCATTGGAGCAATCCTGGTATCTATTCCCCCAAGACACCAACAGGCTGAAGTCTGCAGGGTGCACATATTGAAAATCACAGGAGCACTGGAGTGGCGGAAAAAGGTGCCCGTGAAGGTGTCATCCTTTCCAAGACAGGCTCTGATTCCGCCTCCGGGCCCTTTGGCAAAAAGCCATTGCTACAAATTCACAGCCACCAGGAGGAAACACATAGAAGTCCCCACTGCCCTCCTGGCTTCCCAGAAGGCCTCAGAAGGACAAGACACGGAGCCCGCACGCAATCCTGGACCCTCCTCCCTGTATTCAGTTTGACGCGTGTCACTTGCTTGAGTGACGGAGGTCCCACAATGGGCACAAGGGGACCCGTCAGGTCAGGAGGGTGCTGCCCGGCTCACGGTCCACATATGGGGACCCGTCAAGTCAGGATGCCCGGCTCACGGTTCACACATGGGCACCTGTCAGGTCAGGAGGGTGTTGCCCAGCTCTCAGTATGAGCCGCATATGCACATTCTCCACTGAAGCCACTGCATGAAACCACTGCATGAAGCTATGCTGGAAGCACTTGCTGGCAGGTTTAGGTAGCTCGTATCCGAGGTCATTAAAGGCATGGCAAGCTCGCCTTGGAGGCATTTTACTTTGCTTATGACAATGAAGCATTCTCATTGTACTGAGTAGAGCACGCTTTCCTGTCCAGTGCCTCTTTGAAATAGGCATGTTGTGGCTGTCTTACAGATTACATCAAGGCCCTAATACATTTAGACCCTTGTCTCAAGTACACACAAAGCAGCGGCATCTCTAGAACGTGTTTCCGACCACGGGAGGAAACCAAATCGCAGCATTATCCATTGATGTTGCATCTGGCACATTGAGACTTTTTATTCTGTCTCTCTTCCTATACAAAGAAGTGGAAAATAGGTCCAAGATCACTCACAACAAATTATTGCTAATTGAAAAAAAAAAATCCTACCCTCACCTTGGAGGATCTCAAGGCAACACCTCGTTCTTTGAGGTCATGGTTGGGACACTCTCCGGACTCCTAGGTGGGTCTGCAACTTCAAGGAATCCCCAAATGGGCAGTTTTGGGGCCAGCATGGCAGCTAGCCATACATCCAGGCAGGTCTTGGCAGGTTGCTCCGTGACCTCGGCTGGTTCACTAACCTTTTCCTGCACTCAGAATCCACCAGGAACAAGGGCACCAGCCAGCACGTCTCTGCTCCCAAGTCTACATTCCCTATGTTCTGCTGCACTGCTGGGTTTCATGCCTTAGATCCCAGACACCTTAAAGTTGACGTTTCCCCACCAGCCTTCGTGAAGAAGATACTCAGATAACGTCCCTCCTCTCCCACCTGGTCAGTACCCAGGGAGAAAGGAACCCGGGTCTCAGTTTCATTTTCTGCCAGTCCATCGAAAAAACAGCTGGCCAGCAACACTGGTGCACAGCACTGCCAGGTTACCCGTGAGGTAAACAAACCAAAACGGGATATACTCAAGTCAGCTGCGGCAAGTGCTTCTCCATTCCTGCTCCAACAAGGAAAGACAGGAGGCCGGGAGTGTGGCTCACATCTCTTGTCCTTCCTTGTTGGGACAGGGGCACAGAAGCATTTTGGAAGACTGAGGCAGGACAAATGCTTGAATTTGAGACCAGCCTGGGCAACATAGCAAGACCCCATCTCTACAAAAAAAAAAAAAAATACAAAAATTAGCCAGGTGTGGTATCGTGCCTGTATTCCCAGATAGATACTCAGGGGCCTGAGGTGAGAGGATCACCTGAGTCCAGGAGGCGGAGGTTGCAGGGAGCCAAGATTGCACCACTGCACTCCAGTCTGGGCAACAGGGTGAGACCCTGTATCAAAAAAAAAAAAAAAAAAGATAAGAAATACAAGAGACCACTAATAATTAAAAATAGTGCCTGCTAATTTGAAATCTTCTCCAGATACGGTGAAGGAAATCATTTTTCTTCCTACACCCATTCTAAGGAAACATTTCTATTTTTCTGCTATACAATTTGGTAACCTGCCATTTCAGATCCTAGTCTCTTTAAGCAGGACTTGCTGGTGTGCCAGCAAAGCACTGCTCTGAAACCTCAGCATCCTCAGGCCCAACTGGAGGGCAGGTGAAGGATGCTGGGCTTCCACCTCCAAAAGTCACACTGGGGTGGGGCAGGTCTGGGGTGAGGCAGGGTTTGCACTTCTAATGCATTCCAGTCGAGGGCCACACCACCCTAAACACGCCCATCTCATCTAATGCATAGCAGAGGGAGAAGCCACGTGGGGTAGGTCACAGAGCAAGTGTCCAGGCACCAGGTCACCAGGTGTCTATTTAAATGCAAACCAGTCAAGCAACTTAAATCAAACAGGTTCACCCTCCTAACACATTGACCAACACAGCTAGTGATAAATATCACTGCTGTTAGACCTTCTGCTCACTGATGACCAGAGCAATGGCCTGAAACATCAAAGCTGAAGGGTGTGTGCCACGGTCAGGGCTCTGCACACCCCTGTCCCAGGCCATCTCACACGGGTGCCTTCACCTACACCGGGGTCTCACAGACTACCTCCACGCTCACACTTACTGGGACGCAACCACCCTTTCAGCCCTTCATGCGTCTGTACCCTATAGCGGTGTTCAAGGGAGGCTAATTTAAGAAACAAATGTAATACGGACATCTGTGAACTCTTCCTCCATATCCACTGAGTGGCCCTCCAGAAAGAGAAATATTAAAAAGAAAAAGAAGATTTAAGAGTCAAACACAGGGCCGGGTGCAGTGGCCCATGCCTGTAATCTCAGCACTCTGGGAGGCCAAGGAGGGCGGATTACCAGGGACCAACAGGTTAAGACAAGCCGACCAACATGGCAAAATCCTGTCTCTACTAAAAATACAAAAATCAGCCAAGCATGGTGGCATATGCCTGTAATCCCAGCTACTTGGGGGGCTGAGACAAGAGAATTGCTCGAACTGGAAGGCAGAGGTTGCAGTGAGTGGAGGTTGCAGTGAGCCAAGATCGTGCCACTGCACTCCAATCTGGATGACAGAGCAAGACTCTGTCTCAAAAAAAAAACCAAAAACAGGCCAGGCACGGTGGCTCACGCCTGCAATCCCAGCACTTCGGGAGGCCAAGGCGGGTGGATCACGATGTCAGGAGATCGAGACCATCCTGGTTAACACTGTGAAACCCCGTCTCTACCAAAAATACAAAAAAATTAGCAGGGCGTGGTGCAGGCACCTGTAGTCCCAGCTACTCGGGAGGCTGAGGCAGGAGAATGGTGTGAACCCGGGAGGCGGAGCTTTCAGTGAGCCTGGATCGCGCCACTGCATTCCAGCCTGGGCGACACAGAGAGATTCCATGTCAAAAAAAATAACAAAAACAACAACAACAACAAAAACACAGAAGCTCGTGGAACAAGCCCTTGCCCCACACCATGTCAGCTGTGCTGTGCCACCCAGGAGCATGCCAAGCTCAAACAGTCGTCCACCTACCTTGCGTAAACGATGTCACTACTCGAATCACAGAGACTGAGATTCCCTAGCCTTCGCCATGTGCATGTCACTCACAAGTAGGCACGTTGGCGTAGGAACAATGCACAGGGAATCCCTCAGGCCATCCGATGACCCTCTATTGATAAATAAGAAGCATTAATTCCAGCTGGGTTGCAGAGGTGTACACATCAATACTTGTTACTGTTCACAAATGTTCCACTTGAGGATGGAGCGACGTTACAGAATTGGGAAGAACTTCACAGACATACGAGGGGTGCATTTAAGGAAATAGTGTAAGGAAAAGGTGAGAAAATGGAATACCCTAACCTCTGTCTTTTCATCACCCTCTAAATACTACGATTCAGTTCTCTTCATTCTGCAGTGAAAAATAACAAGTGATTCACACTCAGACACAAGGTGGCTTAGGAAGCTGTGGCTGTTTTATAAAAATGAAACAATTTAGAAGATCAGGATTCCATGAACGTACTTACTTAAAGAGAGAAGAGACTGGGAGTTACACATCAGCTTACCAAGGCTGTCCCGAAGTCCAGGAGCCCCTCAGGAGAACAGAGAATGTGCAGCCTCCACAGACCAATGCAGGTGGCTGGGCCCAAGAGTGGGGACGGGGAGGCTGCAGGAGGCTTGCAGAGGGAGCTGTCCCGCCAGCCTCTCGCAGAAATTCCTAATTAAACCCTGACCACAACTCTGTTTAGTGAATTGTCTCCTGGTCACTAAGAAGAGTGAAGCTGTTGAAAGCCTACAGCCAACCCTCTGGATAACAGTTGAGATGTATTTTAGAGAAGGAAATGATCCTGTCCCAATCCCAGACCTGCCCACAGCTGCGAGCGCGTCCGGGGAGTGTGGCTTCTTGTTCTGTCAGCACCAGAGCCCACCGTAGAGCCACACAGGTGCTGCCCGACCTTCCCACTTCAGGGAGTCTGGGCAGGTGCAGCTGAAACACCCAGGGGGCAACCCCCGCCCCCACTTCTCAAAAGTACATGCAGAGGCAGACAGAATGAAACACGGTCCCCAAACATCAGACGTACGGTTCAGCAACATGGCCCACCACAGAGCCACATGGGCTCTGCCCGACGCCCCCACTTCAGAGAGTCTGGGCAGGTCCAGCTGAAACAGCACCTGGGGGCAACCTCCACGCCCACTTCTCAAAAGTGTATGCAGAGGCAGACAGGATAAAACACGGCCCCCGAGCCTCAGACATAAAGTTTGGCACGTGAAACAAGAACAAAAGTCGCATGGGAAAGTGAGCACAAAAATGAAAAAAATAACAGAATTACAGTGAAGATGGATGAGATGGGGAGGATTGCAAGGAAGTTGAGAAAGGGACTGAGGACCCGAAGAGGCATATAAGGGCTGGACATTCCCCACAAGATAACAAAGACACCTCTGGATGAGGTGGGACATCATCTTCATTATGGAAATAAAGGGGAAAAGCCTGAAAACGTCAGTTTCCTACCACGAAGCAAAAATCAAACTGGCTTCAGGCTTCTCTCTAACACTGGATTCCAAAAGACGAGGGTGTGGCATCTGTGGGGTCTTGAGGGAGATCTGGCAAAAACGTCCCAGAGCTGCCGTCTTCAGAAGCAGCTGAAACAGCCTCAGATCCAGCAAACTCTTGTCTTGAAAAATCTATCAGAGTACACCCCTTTATCAAAGGGGCTCATGGCTGCAGGGGGTGTGGTGTAAGGCGATTTAGAAATCTTACTCCGTGCAGACTCTAAACTTGGGAGGCCGCTGGTCACACCCTGGGAGGACCTCAGTCAACGGGAAGCCTTGTGCCTCCTCTCTGCTCCATCTCTAATGCCAAGAAACATTTTATACATAAAGTTACGTTATTTCAAATTTGTTAAATTGTATATATTAAGTCCATAAAGAGACCAAGAAAATGTATAAAAATATTGATGACTTCACGGTGGTATTATAATTAATTTTTAAACAAAACATGTTGTCTAAATTTTCCAGACTGAAAAAATACTCTTTTTAGCAAGAAAGGTGCTTTTAAAGTCACCATAAACAATTATATATCCATCCTACGAACGTGGTCTTAAAATTAAAAGTGAACAGTAAAAACAGCAGAAGGAAGGGCATGAATATGTTGATAACGTTTATCTCTGAATGGGGGGGCTGTTTTGCCTTCCATTTCCCTATGTTTGAAGTGTCACCTCTGTAATGTAATAATAGAGCAAACACAATATTTGAGGAAACACTGCTGCCCACTAGGACATAAACCAAGTCTCCTCCAAAATGCTGCGACCCCAACCTCTGATTTTATCTTTTAAATCAGCTAGGTTTTCTCCCCTAAAAAGAAGCATATTGTATCATTACTCTTTAAAGTTAGGTGGCTTAACAGGCATACAGACTTCAACACCTTCTGGAAAGGTGATGCGTCAAGTTTAACTAAGATTTGTTTTGTTCTGAAAAGAGCAGGGGCACGTTCCCAGGTGAGGGGACTCCAGGAAACACTGGCTGTGTCCGATGGGCCCTCACCTGGAGAAACAAGCGCTCGACGCCTCCACCCTCCACCCGGACTCAGCAGGAAATGGGTGCAGAGCTGAAGACAGACTCGTCTATAAAAACCTCAAGGGCTGTTTCCAGGAGCTACTCACTGCCCGGTGCCGCCTCACCCTGCCCCCCTGTGCAGGTACCGGAGCTGCTGTCCAGCCTTCCCCAGGCTCTCCACGCCTCCTTCCACCCCACGCCAACCTGCACCACCCAACTCCCCACCGTCACTTACTGACCACCCGCCTCAACTCCCGCATAGCCTGGAAACTACAAAGCTGCCTGGCAGCAAGAGGGGACGGGCAGCGACTGCACCAGCCAGGTGGCACCTGCTCCCACCAGACTGCAGGGTCACAGTGCCTGCCTCATGGAGCCGTTGTTATGCACAAGTATAGTGGGAAATCAATGCAGCTTTAGCTTTACTTTGGTGCTAAATTAACTTTATAACACTTGCTTATAACATACATTAATTTTTACAGCAATTACTAAAATAACAACTCATAATGTATTCATTTACCATATTCAGAAAACAACTGAAAAACCAAACACACAGCAGAATTTTATAGGACTGAGTAGTTTTTGTTAGGCGGTCAAATTATTTTAAGCTCAAAATTAAAGTAATTAAATCTGTGACTTTCAACTGGGGAAGGTGGGCACGCACAGAGAGGGGAAGGTAAAATCCTTTTTTTCTTCCAAACCTCACACAGACCCACTCAGCTGGTAATTTCCATTGCTGGAATTATGTCCTGCTCCTTAGGTTAAAAACAACTGCCTTCATGCCTATTAAAAATAATGTTTCTTCCTTTCCTGAGTGATTGTGAAATGAGCCACGGTGGCAAGGTAGGCACGAACAGAGGGAAACTGAGTCCATGTCCACATTTGATGGTGGGCGAGAACAGAAGGAAATTGGGTCCACATCCACATTTGATGGTGGGTGAGAACAGAAGGTAACTAGATCCACATCTATATTTGATGGTGGGCAAGAACAGAGGGAAACTGAATCCGTGTCCACATTTGATGGTGGGCAGAACAGAGGGAAAGTGTGTCCAAGTCCACGTTTGATGGTTACCCAGAACAGGGGGAAGCTGGGTCCACGTCCACATTTGATGGTGGGAGAGAATGGGGGAAACTGGGTCCACGTCCACATTTGCTGATGGGCGAGACCAGGGGGAAACTGAGTCCACCTCCACATTTGATGGTGGGAGAGAACAGGGGAAAACTCAGTCCACGTCCACATTTGATGGTGGCTTTTAATGCACTGCAGCCTGTGTCCCCTTGACCTTCACGAATTTTCAGGTAGTAAGAAAGCAATTTTTCTTATTGGAAAGGAGAAAACTAAGTGGCTGCAAAATAATATAATTTCCTTAAAGCAAAACAACAGAGAACCAACTTTGACTTTTTCCACATTACCCAGTAATTCTAAGACTCAGGGTTTTGTCATGTTACAGCAAATGCTGTTCATTAGGGGGAAATTGGAAGTCAGAACAGTGTGTGCTATTCAAATTCTCAATGAATAATTAACTCAAATAATTAATTCAAAAAAATGAAATTAATTTGTTTTTAGTTTAACCCCAAATCCCCAATCCTTTGCCAAATGATCCTCTATGTATCCTACATAAAGGACAGGGTCTTTCTGGCAGAAAACCATTAAAAGTTGTATTTGCAGTAAGAGAAGCATGCCTTCTTATTATCAAACAGGTGCATGGCCCCCACTTTCTTGGGCATTTTCCACACCAGGACAGATGGGCTCTGCTCTCCTTCCTCCCCGCCCAAAGCTGCCTCACAGCAGCCACACACAGAGCCGTAAACCCTCGCAAGACTGTGGGTGTCTCGGGGTCCCCACGTCCCCAAAGACCAAGGGTCACAGATCCACATTGTCCAACAACACTTCAGACATGGCCTCGAGCCTGGGAACCCTGCTGGCCAGCCCAGGCCAGCCCCAGAATAGAGGTGTGAGGGGTGACATCTGCACTTCTTAAAAAAAAAAAAGGCAGATATTCAGTGCCACATTTAAAATGGTCATGGCGGCCAGGCACAGTGGCTCATGTGTGTAATGCCAGCACTTTGGGAGGCCAAGGTTGGCAGATCACTTGAGGTCAGGAGTTCAAGACCAGCCTGGCCAACACGGTGAGAACGCTGTCTCTACTAAAAATACAAAAATTAGCTGGGCATGGTGGCAGGCACCTGTAATCCCAGCTACTCGGGAGGCTGAGACACAAGATTCTCTTGAACCCTGGAAGCAGAGGTTAAATCCAGCCTGGGTGACAGAGCAAGACTCCGTCTCAAAAAAAATAAAAATAAAAATAATAAATAATAACAAAAGAAAAAAAAAAACAACATATGCATTCCTTGTCCCTTGGAACTGCAGCAACAAAGCTGGTGATATATTTTGGGTGTTTCTAATCAGTGTTTTCCATGAGCTACACTGCAAGTCTCAACCTTGATCCTGCTACAGTAATTATCTATTACAAATTAAAACAAGAGCCATAACTCTGTCTCCTACTAAAATATTCTACTTGAGACATGTTAACAGAATACATTTCTTTGGGTGAGAAAGTATCCACCAGGGTGGGGAACAGACGGCCCACCGGATTGTGCTGTGGCCCTGACCACCAAGGACTCACGAATCATCCACAGCCAGGCTGGCGACTCAAAAAGAACACTAAATTGCCCTTTGACATTAATTCTTAAACCTTGAGAAACCAAAGTTCTCTTTGTAACAGACTTGACAAAGGATGAAGTCAGAAGTGGTTCAGCAGAGATGCACCAACTCTCACCTGGGAGAGACAGCCCTTGCTAATCACATCTGGATTAACGGATGCACTAAAAGTATCTCTTCCAACAGGGACACAGACTGCAAACAGGAATGCCGCGCACACCTTCCCCAGATTACCCAGTCCTGACCCATCCACCCCTTAGGCGGTCCCCAGCCAAGTCCAATAAGGAAATGAACCCACAGCAGATGCAGGTGCAGGCAGTGAGGGCAGCGGTGTCAGGGAATTCTGCTCCATAAACCTTGGCAGCACGCAGGGAGGTGCATCTCTCCTCATCAGGCACTAGTGTGGCTTTCATTCTTCACAGCTGCTCTCTGATCTCTCGCTAATCAGTGTTTTCCTGACAACAAAGTCAAAGTTTCCCTGAAGAGACTGCCAGATGAAAGAAACGGAGAAAAAACAGAAAAGCCAGCTGTACCCAGCCGGACAGGTGAAGTCATTTAAGTGCAGGATGATCTGGCCACTCCAAATATGCAGGGCTTTCCAATTTTGTTAAAATGAAACCCAGCCTTTGAAAAGGCCTGGACTTCCCACAGTGTGTGGTATTTATAGTGTGGAGGGCACTGTAGAGAAGTTATCAGAAAGTTCACAACAGCAAGATCCACGGAGGCTCTGCCATGTGCCAGGCACGAGAAAACTGTTTACATAAAACACCTCATTTCATGCTACAGAGTCCACAGACAGCCCCACATTTCACCCTACAGAGTCCACACACTGCTCCACATTTCACCCTACAGAGTTCACAGACTGCTCCACATTTCACCCTACAGAGTTCACAGACTGCCCCACATTTCACCCTACAGAGTCCACAGACTGCTCCACATTTCACCCTACAGAGTCCACAGACTGCCCCACATTTCACCCTACAGAGTCCACAGACTGCTCCACATTTCACCCTACAGAGTCCACAGACTGCTTCACATTTCACCCTACAGAGTTCACAGACTGCTCCACATTTCACCCTACAGAGTTCACAGACTGCCCCACATTTCACCCTACAGAGTCCACAGACTGCTTCACAGAACACTACCAAAGGGGACCATGAAATGATCCCCAAGAAGTAATGAGCACCTTAAAAGTAAGAAAGCCAACCTCCTCCCCCTCTCTTATCTCCCCGGCCCCATTTCCACAGAACCAAGGAAATATGAAGGGCCAGTGATGCCCCACTGAAGAACGCTCTCCTGGTGGTTACACTCTGTACATAGGGAGCACAACACTGGTCCGTGCTGCGCGAGGCTACTATTCTATACTACACTAGTACGATCTGTTTGTTCTATTCTATACTATTCCATTCTCTACGATAGAATACAACAGTTTCATTCTATACTATATAATACTGTACTATGTGTTCTATTCTAAACTATTTTCTTCTATACGGAAAGGAGTTAGCCAGCTTGCTTTAGGCGGACAGTAAGGAAAGGGTCTCAGAGAGCCTCCAGCCTCCAGTTTTGTGCAGATAGGGTGACTTGCACAGGGGGCTGGCCTGAAAATGCTCACAGCAGACTAAGGGCCCCCATGCGCACAGGGGAATGAGGTGGAGCCACCAGAAAATCGCTCCTTACACAGACAGGGAGCCCAGCCCCATCAGCTTCTATATAAAAGCTCTTGTAGTCAGCTGGGAAGGGGGCAACAAGCAACCTGCTCTCAGGACCCCTGTTTTCGCCAAGAGCTTTCCTTTTAGCTTAATAAGTTCCACTGCACTCACTCTTCGATGTCCACGTGCCTGTTTCTTCCTGGTCATGAGACAAGAACCTGGACTCAGCTGAGCTAAAGAGCAAAACTCCTGCATCAGTGCTACAGAGCACTATCCTCTCTGTTCTGTGCCATGAGACTCTACTATTCCACACCACACTACATAATATTAATACTATGCTGTGTGTTCTAATCTAGACTGTATTATGCTATGCAATACTACGTCATTAGTTCAACTGTATACTCTGCAATACTATCCCACTTGTTCTATTCTAGACCATGCAATACTATTTGTCCTATTGAATACTATACTACATAATGTTACAATGTTTCTTCTGTTCTATGCTACCCTATATAACATTATACTGTTTGTTCTATTCTGCGCTACTCTGTATAATTCTATTCCGTTTGTTTCATTCTATACAATAATCTTGCATCACTTTACCATCCTCCACGATACAAGAGTAGAGCTAGTTATACTTTCATAATCTCTTTACCAAGCTCTTACCCCGTAAGAAATGTGATGTTTTACTATGCCTCACATAAATGCACATTTCATGATAATCAATGCCATTTCCCATGGTTATAGAATTCTGTCTCTATGATTCTATTGATACAGCTTCTTTGGGCTTTTCTGTAAGTCCTTTGCCGTGTCCGGTTTCCTAGTGAAAAGATGACTAAGGTCCCGATAAGATCCTATGAAACCAGCATCCACACATGCTCACCTGTGTGCACACTGCTGGACTCCGTGTTGAAGGAGTGACAGGAAGACAGATGGCTGTCGGGGATGGAAGGCAACAAGGACAGAGTAGATTCCAGAACTGAGACAGAGTAGATTCCAGAACCAAGGCTCTGGCACAGCTGAGGGTCGATCCCAATTCTAGCCTCTCACAGAAAGGCAGAGGAGACTTAGCACAAAGAGCATGGAACTTTCCTTTAATAAAGCAAATGCTTACCATCCACTGTGAGGAACTCAAGGAGAAATGGCAGTAGGCTCTACTAATAACTACTGCTGTGAAAAATGGAAGAGAGAGCGTACATTTTCACATGGGCCGTGTGGAAAGTTGGCTGGACCTGCTGCTGGACCTGATACTGGACCTGACACTGGAGCTGCGGCTGGACCTGCCCCTGGATCTGACGCTGGACCTGCCCCTGGACCTGACGCTGGACCTGATGCTGGACCTGACACTGGACCTGCCCCTGGACCTGCCACTCGGTCTGCTACTGGACTGCTAACAAATGCTGCAGATTTTTATGGAGAGAAAAGTACAATGCGTCTGAGAGCAGCTGTCCCAGCTCTGGATGAAGCCAGCAGAACAAGGAAGCAGCAGAGAGGCTGGTATCATTCAGTGGGCAGAGTCAATGACCCTCCTCTAAGTCCAGCAAAGCTCAACCTGCATGTCTGCAACTAGAAATACCAATCATAAGCCAGACCTCCTGGCAAATATCATTGACCCGCTGTAATTCTGTGTGGTGTATTATGTCCCATGTACAGGAAGTCATTCACAGAGCCTTTAACAAGGAAGTACTAACATGACTTTTAATGCAATATAACAGCTTTGCACCCATTTAACATATATTTAACCCCAGTGGTATATGTAAATATATATTTTATAGAACATCAGGCATGTTTACCTAATGGCTCCAACCTTCACCATGTCTCTCTCCCTGAGAGGACAGCGGAGGATCCCATGCACTGTCTCCAGGAACATGCCCCTCCCAGAGAGAACTCACAAATCAAATGTGCACATGCATGCATGCACAGACACATATCACACTCACATGCACATGCACACGCACACCTACACCGACATGCAATACATACATTCACACATGCACACACATTCACATAATCACATAATACCAACACATAACACATGCATGCACATACACACAACACTCAAACACACACGCACATACAACACTCAAACACACATGCATATACATACACTTTCATGCATATACATTCTGACACACACATACATAAGTAAATGCATAGACATAACATGCACAAATATACATGTATAACTACACACACACGAGCACTCATGTATGCATATTTCCACATGTGTGCACAGTCATGCCTAAACATGTAACACATGCACACGCATACATGCAACACAGATACACATGCACACATATACACATGCATGCACGTGTACATTACACACAAAGGCACACATACATGCACAACACATATACATGTAATACACGCTTTCATACACACAAATGCAAACACACATACATATATACACCCCTCAAGGACCCCATTATTCAACTCTAAACAAAGTGGTTTATCCCCCAAATGTACCTTCTCGTAATTAATAAGCTCTACTGCACATTTCCTGATTTCAAATAATGAGGTCTCACACACGGCACACACACATTTATACTCAAATACATGTGAACATACAAATAGAAATAGGCACACGTGCACGAAGACCCTCTTCTGTAAAGGTTTTCTCAAACTGGAACTGAACGAATTCTGCTAATTATAGTCAGAGTCAGCAAAGGTATATATTTGACCTCGGAATGAATATACTCGTTCTTTTCGTTACCCCTGGCAACAGCAAGAATGTAAAACAGAGTTGTGTGATACGATGCCATTTATTCAATCCCACTTCCTGGGATCTGACTCACTTGTAAGAGCGTTTCTGTCTGAGTGATTTCCTTCTGACTAAAATCATGAGATAATTCCTTCCCTTCCTGCTTTCTCTTTCCCAGGCCTTTTCACTGCCCTTTCATCATCTCAGAAACTAAACCATAGTTGTCAAAATGGAAGGCAAAGAAACAGCCTTAGGAGAGAATCCCACAGTGGAACGGACCCGAGAGAGGAAAAAATATTCTTTTTGAAAATGTACAAAAGGGGCCGGGCGCGGTGGCTCAAGCCTGTAATCCCAGCACTTTGGGAGGCCGAGACGGGCGGATCACGAGGTCAGGAGATCGAGACCATCCTGGCTGACACAGTGAAACCCAGTCTCTACTAAAAAAAAATACAAAAAAACTAGCCGGGCGAGGTGGCGGGCGCCTGTAGTCCCAGCTACTCGGGAGGCTGAGGCAGGAGAATGGCGTGAACCCGGGAGGCGGAGCTTGCAGTGAGCCAAGATCACGCCACTGCACTCCAGCCTGGGCGGCAGAGCGAGACTCTGTCTCAAAAAAAAAAAAAAAAAAAAAAAAAAAAAAAAAAAAATGTACAAAAGGAAAAGTCAAGAGGCCTGGGTTCCCTCTCATGATAGAAACAGACATCAGCATAGCAGGTCACTCAGCACAGTTCAGCTCTGTGGATGAAACAGAGATTGTAGTCCTTGTCCCTCTTTCAAGCTCTGTGTATGAAACAGATTCTAGCCCTTGTCCCTGTTTCATGATGTTGCAGTGAAGGAAACAAAACAGACAAAGGGCACAGGCTGGAGAAAAGGATTTTAAAAGGATGACTTTTAAAATGTGCACCTGCTTTTCAAGGGCACAGTGAGGACACTTTCAAGTACATTAAAGCTGATTTATAAGAGATGGGTATAAAGACTCTACAAGGTCATTAGACTTTAGACTTACAAAGAAAACAAATCACATTCTCCTAGCATCACGAGTCAGGTGTTCCACAAATACTAAGAATAGCCACCGCAACGGGATCCACTATGAGGGGTCAAAACATAAGCCATGAAGCGTGGCCGAGAGCTCCTATAACCTGATTTCTAGGAATCTAATTTTAAACATCCTCACAGCTAGCACGTCACAAAAATACAGAGCTCCAAATGCCGTAACACAAGTGCTAAGAACACCTAGCCAAAAATATACGAGGCATTTCAGGCAAGAATCCCAGAATCAGAAGAACACAAGTTTTCTATGTTCTTCAAAAGCTGGTGCTGGTTGAGGCTCTTCTGCAGACTTCAACAAAAGACACGCTAGAATTAGCCATTGACGGTAACCCTGAGTCAACACGCACCGTGTTCGGAAAAGCACAAGGCCTGCTCTGGGCTTGAGACCCTGGGAACTTTCTCTGGACCGCACCGAGTGGATGACTTTGGGAACTCAAAATAACCAACAACCAGTCCATGAACAGAGAAAGAAGACTGCAGCCTCCCTGGGGACCTGGCTCCATGCCTGCCCGCTTTCTTCCGGATACCTTTGCCCTTCCCGGCTCCCTGTTTCACCTGGAGACGCTCTGGGTTCAGGCCCCTCTCCAGCTGTGTCTTGGTCCACGGCTGGCTGCCCGTGTGAAGCACCAGGCCTTGAAGGACCATCTCCACCTGCTCCCTGCACTTCCCACCCACTTCCGCGAGACCCCCAGGCTCTGGCTGCTCTCAGGGATCAGGGCCGCCAGGCTCCCCTCGCAGGCTCCAACTGGAGTCCTGCCCCCTGGTTTTCAACAACACTTGGGACTTTCTCCTGGAAACTCTCGGCTCTGGGCTTTAGTGAACTGCGCCATCCAGCTCTTCTCTGGACTCTAAGCAGGGCCTTTTCTGGGTCTTCCAACCCTTCCTCCATTTCCAAATGTGGGCTTTCCTTTGGCCTCATCTCTCCAGACATGCACGCCTCACACTCTGGCTACTTGACCTGCACTTCTACGTAAGAGGCTCCCAAATGCACCCTGTTCCAGATTTTCCCCAAGCCTCCTCCTGTATTTCCAGACTCGCAGCTTGCAGTGGTGTCTGTAAGTATCTCCGAGTCAGATCCACACTTGCTTCTCCTGATTTCCAGCAAAAGGCAACGCCGACCTCAGGGTGCAGACTCGCAGCTTCTTCCGCCTTCCTGCACTCCCTCTTCCCCTCCTGACACAGGCACCGAATCGCTCAGCTCACTGGCTGCCTTCTGTCCTCCTCTCGCCACGGCGAGTGCCCTGCATGAGCCTGCTCCGGCTCCACGGCGTGCCGCACATCAGAGGCGATTCTCTCCGAAACCCTCAGTGGCTCCCTCGTATCCGACAGGTAAGGACTTCCACATTCTGGCCCCAATCTAACTTTCTGGCCTCAGATATGCACATGCATATTTTATCTATGCAAAGAGAGTACAGGCCTCACACCTGCTCTCATTCCTGGGCTCCTAGCTCCTCCTGAAGGTGCTGTAGGAGCTACCTATGCACTTTCCAAACACTAATTGAATATGCGCTTGGAGAACATTTACTTGATAATTTTGTGGCATTGCTGGATAACGTGGACAAAGTGAGAACTATGCAGGTGTGTGGATGCTGCCTTGCCCAGACCTCACTTACCCAGACACTCCCAGATGCTCAAGGTGACCAGCCCTATTGGCGCACAGGCAGGCGCAGGCTGCACCCCCACAGCTGGGCCCCGCGAGCTGAGCTATAATCATGAAGCAGCTGTTTGCTCCTAAATCTGTGTATGCCGGTGCACTTGTTACACATTACTGAAACCAATAAAGTATGACTCCAAAGAGAGAATAATTATATGAAAACTAAGTTGGATGCCTTTCAAAGACTTAATATGGGGGAAATTTTTTTTTCATTTTAATCTTTTCTAAATTGCTATCACATTAGGTATGGGCAAAAAATATACACAATGTTTGAGGAAATAATTTTTAAAGGTTTCAAATGTAACATATCTTGTTTCTCTTGTGTTGCCTATTCTCTTCTAGAAGAATCAAAACTGTGGCAGGTCTGCGATGGCTGTGGTGGAGGAAAGAGTCCACACCCACAGCCAGTAGAACCACGCTCAGCAGCAGCCTAGCCCCCCGTGGAAGAGGCGTGAACACTCTCGGGAGAGGTGGATGTGCACTAACCGTTCCCAGCTCTGATCTCTTTGATTAACTGAATATGGTGATTGGTTTTATCTGAACGTCAGACAAAAGGGTGTCTACGCCCAGGAAAGACTCTAAACACTCTGGACCCTGCTGGGGCAGATGGTGACCTTGACCCAGTGATACCACTCTCCAGTGGGCAGCCAGCCCAGTCTCCTCATCGTAAAGGACATTCATAGCAACACTACGAAAAAGAAACACGACTGTTCTGACCCGGAAAAGTGAAATTTAAAACATTAAATATACAGGTTCTAACTAAGAGGCAGACGGACCGGGCGCGGTGGCTCATGCCTGTAATCCCAACCCCTTGGAAGGCCGTGGTGGGTGGATCACTTGAGGTCAGGAGTTCAAGACCAGCCTGGCCAACATGGTGAAACCCCATCTCTACTAAAAATGCAAAAATTACCCGGATGTGGTGGCGAGCACCTGTAATCCCAGCTACTTAGGAGGCTGAGGCAGGAGAATCGCTTGAACCCGGGAGGTGGAGGTTGCAGTGAGCCGAGATCGTGCCACCGCACTCCAGCCTGGGCAACACTTTCTCAAAAAAAGTAAAATAAAATAAAATAAAATAAAAGGCAGACCAACAAAAGGACATTTCCTCTGATCTTAAAAACAGAAGTATTTGATTCACAGCCTGGATAATTGAAGATCTGCATAGAAATCACCTAGGACCCCGCCCTCCCCCACAACAGACTGGGATAGAGGGAAGGAGGGCAGGAGGTGGGCCCCTTATCCACGAGAGGCTCCTCCCACCCTATCCCCTTCCTCAGGAGGGCGGCCTGCCCAGCACAGGCTCCATTCTCCCCAGGTAAGACCCTGGTGTCTCTACAGGAACACCCACCTCCCTTCCCTGCAATCCACTCCAGCTGCTCACGGCCAGCCAAGGGGGGCGCTCTTCAGAGAGGAGCAAACAGCTTCGGGGAGAGCCTGAACTCTCACGTCCCAGGTGTAGCTTGCCAGGGAGCACAGAGGAAGGATGCAGGTCCCGAGAAGGAGGAGGCGCAGGAGGACGATGAGAGAGACAAGAGAGACCAGAGAGGCAGACCGCCTAGCGACGCGCTGAGCGCAGGACCTGGGGGAGGCCTCCTGGGGAAGGGCAGAGGCACACATGCTGCTGCTTCTAGGCTGCTCCGGAGGATACAAGCTCGGAAGGGGCTGCAAGGCAGGACTCGCTGAGGAGCAGTCATGTGGATGCCCCGCCTCTCACACGGCACACACTGACAACATGCAACTAACAAACAACACAACACGCATGTACAATGCGCTTATACAACACTGACAACACACAATGCACACAAACACACACAACCTATACAACACATACCCAATACATGCAACTCACAACACAATATGCATTTTTAACACTCAGGCAACACACAACCAATACATGCAACTCACAACACAACATGTACGTACAACATACTCATACACACATACAGCACACGTAACTCACATACAACACAACACGCACGTACAATGCACTCATACAGCACACACAACACACAACTCACATACAACATGCACATGCAACACACTCATACGACACACAAAACTCATATAACACACAACACACACAACTCACAACACAACATGCACACACAACACTCACACAACATACACACAATACATACAACTCACAACATACACATACAACACACTCATACATCTCACGTACAAAACATGCAACTCACGTTCAACACAACATGCACGTACAACATACACGACACACGCAAATCAACGCAACATTCACATACTCACAACATACACATACAATACACTCAAACAACACATACAAGAAATGTAACTCACGCACAACACAACATGCACATACAACACACTACACAACGTTCAACACATACAACATACACAATACATGCAACTCAACACAAATACATGTACAATGCACGCACAACACACAACACTTACACAACACACAACACATGCAACTCACAAACACACGTACAACACACTGATACAACACACAAGACTCACACAACATACACACAATACATGCAACTCATATACAACATACACATACACACGTACAATGCACAACATACAACACACATACAACATACAAAACATACAACTCACAAATACACGTAGAACACACTCATACAACACACATACGACATACAAAACATACAACTCACAAATACACGTACAACACACTCATACAACACACAACACTCAAACATACAATAAATGCAACGCAACACAATATGCACATGCAACACACATACAACCCATGCAACTCACATACAACACAACACACTCATGCAACACATTCATACAACACACACTGTACAGATTCTAAGTATGAAATAGAAAACAGCACACGCACGGTTTCTAAAGTATGATGAAAGTGTTTTCAAGAAGGTCGTCCAACATCCAAACTGGTACCATGTCCTCATTTTCAGCTGCTGCTCAGATTCAAGCATTTTAATCATCCGCTCTATGAATTATAATAATACAGCATAAACCCAGTTTTCATTTTACACCCACTTTGGCGTCGGGTGCTCCAAAACAGGGGCCAGGAGCCTCAGAGTCGTCCCTCAGAACAAAACACAACCCACACTCAGAGGCCAGGAAGGGAACTCGGGGGGCGACATGCACTCTCTCATCTGCAGAGCTCTTCTTCAATTACTTCACACGTAACCAGGGCTGGAACGGGGTTGCTGAGGGTACAGACACGGCAAACTGAGAAGAAACTGGCAGGTGGAGAAAGATCGGCCAAAACCCAAGGAAAAATGCTGAACATTTTCCACAAATAGTTCACACGACAGATGATACTCGGGCTACTGAAAGTTTATTGAGAGGGGTCTCGCTCCAAAGAAAAAGTTGTCTCCCAAGGTTATCGAAGATTCACAGCAGACACCTGCCCCCAACACACCATCTGCCGAGGGCCTATGAGTCAAAAAGAAGGTAAGACAGAAGGAAGGGTGCAGGGAAGGAGAGCGGGAGGGAACCGAGTACTCGGAACCAAGTGAAGTGATGGGCGGACACTGAATGCCTGACTCCAGGGTTATCACCTCGGAAAACAAGTCTGTTGAAGTCCGTAGTAACAGTGTTAGTGCTTTCACTGAACCTGCACTCAACACTGGAGAACCTCCCTATGTTATGAAGACGATCTGAAAAATAACATTAATTCACAAGGTAGAGTGACGATTCAGCCACAGAAAATAAAACTGATATAATCCACTACAAGTCACACTATGTCTTTCTTTAAGACTGGTTTATGATGCAGAAAAGAGGCAGCTTGAGATCTAAAATACTGAAACTGGCAGACACCTTGTTTCCCTGAATTCTCACAACCGTGGCACCAGCTAGGGTAAGACAGAGTGGCTTTCAGAACTTCCAGAACAACAGAACAGATCAATCATAAATATGCAAAGGTGATCTGAAGACAGAATTAATATTCCACGTTTTGGCTTAAACTAGTCATGTGATTTCCAATAAGTGGGAAACATCCACACCAATTTTTATAAGAAAGTTCAATGTGAACCCGTAGTACAGAACACTATCTTTGTTTTGGAATTTATTTAATATGACAATTTCAATTGTCTTTAGGGATTCCTGATATTGAATGCTCATCTTTATTAATGATGACCTACCCATTTTCTGACTGAGGAAATGGAAAGTTGTCACTGCCTAACAGCAATACTCAACACAGCCTGTATGAAAGGGAAAGCTATACCTGTGTGCACACACATGCATACACATGCATACACATACCTACACATGTACACGCACACACATACACGTGTGTGCACGTGCACACACATGCACACATGTGTGCATACATACATATGCATGCACACAAACGCACATGCATGCATACACACGCATATACGCACACACATACATATACACGCGTACACATGTACATACATACATGCATATACACGTGCACATGGACACACATACACGCACATACACACGCATACACACGTGCACACGCATGCATGTGTACATGCATACGTAAGTATCATCTCAGGTATGTGGATTCAAAATTCTGATGCAAACAAGAATAATCACAAAACAAGGTAGGGTGTCAACAAGTGAGAATCGAGATGGAAGTCCTGGAATGTTCCAGAGACGATATGAGGGAGGTCTGCACATCACATAAACATCTTACCCATTTTAAACGTGACCATTCCTGCCAACATCGGCCTGGATTAAGAAGATTTCATTTACATAAGGAACAGAAAATATAATACTTGTTCTAATGAGGTTCTCTAATCATTAGATTATTTTCATAATTATAAGTAATCACTAAATAACTTCCTTTCAAGGGTCTAAAAATAAAAAGAAGATAACAAAGTCACAGTCCTGACAGTTTTATCATGCAAATCACAGCTGTGAAAATAAAGCATGGTTTTGAGACTATGCCCTCCTCAAATACCCTTCATGGAATTTTGTACCAGTAATGGCTGGTAATTAATTGTTACACCAGCTGGAAAAGTATATCATTTGGGGTATATGAAGTAAGCATGTAAAGAGAAATGACCACACACGCCTGAAACCAGGTCTCATTTCACAACTGTTTCCTACTTTCGATTTGCTTAATTTACTTCATGAGGTGCCTTGAGGAGAGAAAGCAGAGCTGGGATCCACCCCGAGGCTGCTTCGGGAAGAGCTGGGTGGACACCAAGCCCCTCAGACCGAGGGCTGAGCTGCGTGGCCATGACCCCATCACTGCGGCTCCCCAAGCGTGTGTCCCTGTGTGTCACACAAACCCCTGCCACACAGGTGACACACGCCACACGCCTGACACAGGCTCAGCACACAGGGAGCGATCAGTAAGTGGTGACTAGAGAGAAGCGACAGCCTTCAGAGTGGACGGAGAAAACAGGTCACAGACTCACAGAGGAAACGCCGCAGATCCACAGACGGAGAAAACACCACAGACGCATGAACAGAGGAAACAGACCACAGACGGCACGGAGCAAAGAAAAGCGCCACAGATGCACGGAGGGAGGAAAAGCGCCACAGACGCACATATGGAGAAAACGCCACAGATGCATGGACGGAAGAAACGCCACTGACGCACGGACAGAAGAAATGCCACAGACGCATGGATGGAGGAAACGCGCCACTGAGGCACGCATGGAGAAAACAGGCCACAGACGCACGAAGGGAGAAAACGCAACAGACGCACAGAAAGAATAAACAAGGCAGAAACGCGCACACACCAGTGTGGAACATGGGACAGGAACGTCCCGGCCATGCACCTTCCACTCCCACTAGGGACTTCCCACCCCAGAGCACTCAGGATGGCTGTGGAGCTCCTGCCACCCACCCCAGAGGTGAAGCTGGGGAGCCAGTGATGAGCAGGTTCACGTCCATCAAATGCGGCTGCAATCCCTGTAATAACAGGAGGTCACCATTAAACCGAAGGGCACTTCAATTGGAATAAAAGCACTCTGCATAAAAGAACTAAAGATTGGCCGGAGACCGCTTAGAAACCATCACAATCATTCTTGCTAGTGACAGTGAGGCTTCAAGAGTGGTCACTTTTCCTGTAGAAACGCCACAGAGGTGACTCCTGGAACTCAGTTAGAATATTTCTTTCCCGGAAACCACACAACCAAGAGTTTAATAATGCCATCTCTTGAGCAGAAACAAAACCCTGGCAAGCCTCCTGATTCTAGAAGATGCTATACAGAAAAGCTAACTCAAAGGGGTTGCATTTCTTTTGTCGTCCATGACACACATGAAAAAAATTTTAAATATACAAAAAATGTAGGATTTGTACAGTGAGTACCAATGTATCTACCCCTGGATCACAGATTAGATTTTAAATGTAAAGTTCTAAAGGTTCCCAGCTAAGGAAATGTGCAGTGTAAGCCTCTACCTGGTTAGAACCAAGGGGAATGGAATGAGCTTTCCCCGGCCTTGCTACTCAGCTGGGAGGGGTTGCCACAGCTCAGCCACCCCACCCCAGAGCACCCAGGATGGCTGTGGAGTTCCTGCCACCCATCCCAGAGGTGAGGCTGGATCCCCAATCGAGGTGTTAAGAGTGAGCCAACTGGGCGCGGTGTCTCAAGCCTACAATCCCAGCACTTTAGAAGGCCAAGATGGGTGGATTACGAAGGCAAGAGATCGAGATCATCCTGGCTAACACGGTGAAACTCCGTCTCTGCTCAAAAAAAAATACAAAAAACTAGCCAGGCGAGGTGGCGGGCGCCTGTAGTCCCAGCTACTCTGGAGGCTGATGCAGGAGAATGGCATAAACGTGGGAGGCGGAGCTTGCAATGAGCTGAGATCTGGCCACCGCACTGCAGCCTGGGCGACAGAGCGAGACTCCATCTCAAAAAACAAAACAAACAAACAAAAAGAGTGAGCCAGCCTTTAGAGGCCATGTGGTATATACTTGAATAGAAAATGTTCCAGGAAACCAAAGATTCAAATGCCTGTGATGAATTCCTACCCATTTGAAACCCAGGCTCCTCATCTATATAAAGAGAACAATGCTCTCTCCTGAGAAAGCATTTCAGAAGGACGAAAAAGGATCCACATGAGAGCAGCTGAAAACTACCAAGCACCCTGCAATTATAAGAATTTTTCCATATCTTTGTTTCAAGGAATGTCAGCATTCTAAATATTGCGCTTCATCCCACATCACCTTTCAGGAGCAAATCATAACGATCAAAAGTATCAGCAGAATCCCTACCAGCTCAGTCGCCGTGTGCTTCTTCTCCCTGCATGAGAATTCCTGCAGAACGATGGGACCATCCAAGAATGGCTCCCTGCCATCATGTGCCCATATTCCTTCCCCAGGGAGCTATTCCTGTACTCATGGGGCATGGGAAACCTGTATAACACCACCAGAAAGTCCTTGTTTGATTTACACACTTCCCAGAAGGGCTGATTTTATCCAGAATCCGAACTGTGTCGAACACTAAACCTAAGAAATCATTAAAAAACAAGGAAATGTAAGGCCATCTCCAGCCCCGGGTGCATGGCTACTAGGGGAGAAATAGAAAATGAGACATGACAGCAAACTTTTAAGATATTCAGAACACCACTGGATGATTCCAGGAACCCATTACAGATCACTGCTGTTCCTAATAACCGGAAAGAAATTCTAAAATTCCAACAGGCATGGTGAGTCCCTCACTTGCATGAAATCAAAATAATAATCCATCGCTATCTTTAAAAGACAAAAGAAAAACTCTATTTCCTCTTCATATGAATTTGTGTACAAATAACTTAAGTGAGGAAATCTTAATGTCTGGACTGTGATATCAATAGCAAAATAACCCCAAGCTTCCCAATTAAAGGATATAGACGGGCTGAGTGGATTTAAAGAAGAAAAACCAACTATTTGCTGCCTACAAAAAACTCACTTCAGCCGTAAAGACACACATAGACTAAATGTGAAGGGATGGAAAAACATGTTCCACATTAATGGAACTCAAAAGTGAGCAAGAGTAGCTATATTTATTTCAGACCAATCACAAGTTAAGTCAAAAACTGTAAAAAGGTAATTATGTAATAAAGAGATCAACATAGCAAGAGGATATAACAATTACGGGTATATGTGCACCCAACAACAAAACACCCAGATACATAAAGCAAATATTAGTAGATCTAGAGAGAGAGGTTGGGCACGGTGCCTCATGCCTGCAATCCCAGCACTTTGGGGGGTGGAGGCAGGTGGATCACCTGAGGTCAGGAGATCAAGACCAGCCTGGCCAACATGGTGAAACCCTGTCTCTACTAATACAAAATATTAGCCCAGGATGGTGGCACACGCCTGTAATCCCAGCTACTTGGGAGGCTGAGGCAGGAGAATCATTTGAAGTCGGGAGGTGGAGGTTGCAATGAGTTGAGATTGCACCTCTGCACTCTAGCCTAGGCAACAAGAGCAAAACTCGGTCTCAAATATATACACACACACACACACACACACACATATTTATATATATATATATAGAGAGAGAGAGAGAGAATGAGAGAGAGAGAGAGAGACACCAACACAACAATAGTAGGGTCCTCAAAACCCCACTGTCAGCACTGGAGATCATCTAGATAGAAAATAACAACAAATTATCAAGTTGAAAGTACAGTGTAGACCAAATGGACCTAACAGACATTTACAGAACATTTCATCCAACAGATACAGAATGCACATTTTTCTCATTGGTACATGGAACATTCTCTAGAATCAACCACATGCTAGGCTGCAAAAGAAGTCTCAATACATTTTTTAAAAATTGAAATAACATCTAGGATATTCTCAGACTGTAACAGAATAAAGCTATAAATCAACAACAAGGAACAGATACTTCTCAAAAGAAGACATTTATGCAGCCAGTAGACACATGAAAAAATGCTCATAATCACTCGCCATCAGAGAAATGCAAATCAAAACCACAATGAGATACCATCTCACACCAGTTAGAATGGCAATCATTAAAAAGTCAGGAAACGACAGGTGCTGGAGAGGATGTGGAGAAATAGGAACACTTTTACACTGTTAGTGGGACTGTAAACTAGTTCAACCATTATGGAAAACAGTATGGCGATTCCTCAAGGATCTAGAACTAGATGTACCATATGACCCAGCCATCCCATTACGGGGTATATACCCAAAGGATTATAAATCATGTTGCTATGAAGACATATGCACACGTATGTTTATTTCGGCACTATTCACAATAGCAAAGACTTGGAATCAACTCAAATGTCCATCAGTGACAGACTGGATTAAGAAAATGTGGCACATATACACCATGGAATACTATGCAGCCATAAAAAAGGATGAGTTTGTGTCCTTTGTAGGGACATGGATGCAGCTGGAAACCATCATTCTTAGCAAACTATCACAAGAACAGAAAACCAAACACCGCATGTTCTCACTCATAGGTGGGAACTGAACAATGAGATCACTTGGTCTTGGGAAGGGGAATATCAAACACCGGGGCCTATCATGGGGAGAGGGGAGAGGGGAGGGATTGCACTGGGAGTTATACCTGATGTAAATGACGAGTTGATGGGTGCTGACGAGTTGATGGGTGCAGCACACCAACATGGCACAAGTATACATATGTAACAAACCTGCACGTTATGCACATGTACCCTAGAACTTAAAGTATAATAATAATAGAAAGAAAGAAAGAAAGAAAGAAAGAAAGAAAGAAAGAAAGAAAGAAAGAAAGAAAGAAAGAAAGAAAGAAAGTCAAGAAACAAGAGGTGCTGGAGAGGATGTGGAGAAATAGGAACACTTTTACACTGTTGGTGGGACTGTAAACTAGTTCAATCATTGTGGAAAACAGTGTGGCGATTCCTCAAGGATCTAGAACTGGAAATACCGTTTGACCTAGCAATCCCATTACTGGGTATATACCCAAAGGATTATAAATCATGCTTCCATAAAGACACATGCACACATATGTTTATTGTGGCACTATTCACAATAGCAAAGACTTGGAAGCAACCCAAATGTCCATCAATGACAGACTGGATTAAGAGAATGTGGCACATTTACACCATGGCATCATACTATGCAGCCATAAAAAAGGATGAGTTCATGTCCTTTGTAGGGACACGGATGCAGCTGGAAACCATCATTCTCAGCAAACTATCGCGAGGACAGAAACCCAAACACCGCATGTTCTCACTCATAGGTGGGAAATGAACAGTGAGATCACTTGGACACAGGAAGGGGAACATCACACACCGGGGCCTGTTGTGGGGTGAGGGGAGGGGGGAAGGATAGCATTACGAGATATACCTAATTTAAATGACAAGTTAATGGGTGCAGCACACCAGCTTGGCACATATATACATATGTAACAAACCTGCACATTGTGGACATGTACCTTAGAACATAAAGTTTAATAAACGATCAAACAAAAAACAAATCAACAACAAGGAGAACTTTCAAAACTGTATAAATACATAGAAATTCAACAATATGCCCTTGAATAGCCAATGGGTCAATGAAGAAATTAAGAAGGAAATTTAAAAATTTCTTGAAATAATTGAAAACAGAAACACAACATATCAAAGCCTATGGCATACAGCAAAAGCAGTATTAAGAGGAAAGTTTATAACAATAAACTCCTACATTTAAAAAACAGATTTAAAATAAACAACCTAACAATGAACTGCAGTGAGCTAGAAGAGCAAGAACAAATCAAATCCAGAAGTGGTAGCAGAAAAGAAATAACAAAGATCAAAGAGGAAGTAAATAATATGGAAACTAACAAATATAAACGATGAAGAAAAAAGTGTTGGTTTTTTGAAAAGATAAATAAAATAGACAAGCCATTCGCTACACTAAGAAAGAAAAAGAAATCCCAAATAAATAAAATTAGAAACAAAAAAGGAGAATTACATTTGATACCACAGAAATACAAGGGATCATTAGAAACTATTTTTAACAACTGTATGTCAAGAGATTGGAAAACCTAGAGGAAATGGATAAATTCCTGGACATGTACAACCTACCAAGATGGAACCAAGAAGAAACGGAAATCCTAAACAGACCAATAATGAGTAACACGTATGACTATATAATAATAAAATGTCTCCCAACAAAGAAAACCCCAGAACTTGGTGGCTTCACAACTGAATTCTACAAATTTTTATTTCAATTCTTCTCAAACTATTCCAAAAATATTGAAGAGGAGGGAATTCTGCCAAGTTCATTCTTCAAGCCAAGCATTACCCTGATACCAAAATAAGACAAGGACACAATAAAAAGAGAAAACTATAGGTCAATACCCCTAATGAACACAGATGCAAAACTCTTCAGCAAAATACTAACAAACTGAATCCAACAGTAAATCAAAAAGTTTATACACCATGATCAAGTGGGATTTATCCCAGGATGCAAGGATTGCTCAACAAACACAGATCAATAAACACGCTACATCACATCCACAGAATTAAGGACAAAAACCATATCATTTCGACAGATACAGAAAAAGCATTTGATAAAATCAACGCTGCTTCATGATAAAAAGTCTCAACAAACGAGGCACTGAAGGAAACATACCTCAACACAATAAAGGCCATATGTGACAAACCCACAGCCAACATAATGGTGAATGGGGAAATACTAAGAGCTTTTTCTCTGACACCTGTAACAAGACAAGGACGCCCACTTGTGCCACTCCTATCCAACACAGCACTCAACGTCCTAGTCAAGAGCAGTTAGGCAAGAGAAAGAAATCAAGGGCACCCAAAGTGGAAAGGAGGAACTCTAATTGTCTGTTTGCAGACAATATGCTCTTATATATTAAAAAAAAAAAAAAAAAGGCTCCAGCAAAAATCTCTTTGAACCGATAAACAAATTCAGTAAAGTTACAGAATACAAAATAAACATATAAAAGTCAGTAGCATTTCTATAGACTAACAATGAGCCAGTGGAAAAAGAAATCAAGAAAGCAATCCAATTTAGCTACAAAAATATAAAATAAAAATAAAAATACCTCAGAAGAAGTCTAACCAAGAGGGTTAAAGATCTCTATGAGGAAAATGATATTCTACCCTCTGAAGGTAGAACAGTGGAACCTAGAGACAGGAAAGGGCGGCGGGAAGGCAGAAAGGGAGAGGTTGGCTAATGGATACAAAATGACATCTAGATAGTAAAAATGAGGTTTAGTGTGCTATAGCCTTGTAGGGTGACTGTAGTTTATAATTTATTGTATATTTTCAAGCAGCTAGAAGAGAGGATTTTAAATATTCCCAGCATTAAGAAATGACAAATGTTTGAGAAGAAGGACATGCTAATTATCCTGATTTGCTAATTACACATGATAAACAGGTATTGAAATATCACACTGTATCCCATGGATATGTACCATAATGTGTCCATTAAAAATAATAATTGTTAAAAACCCAAGGGCCATTTCTCATTTGTCCTATGTCAATGTCGTGGTCCATTGGTGGAGACCTAGCCATTTGCAAGTTAGACTATAGTCACTTGAGCTGAAAGCAAATGAATCGTCACAAAAACTACCACTGGCACCAAGTCTTCTTTCCAGAATTTCCTGGCCACAGCACTGTCACAGTCACTGTGGGCAGGAAAGACACACTAGCAACCAAGTTTCAACCCCAGCACAGTTGATGCTTTTATTTCTCTGGTTTGGAATAAGTGTGTGTTCATAACTTACATTTACTCCAACTGTCCCCTTGCTTAAATAGCTCCTTAAGGATGATTTTCTGTTACTAAATTCCAACAGCTTCTGAGCACCCATTCTATTCTCCAAAGTAAAGAAAAAGAGAAAATGTGTTGAAAGCCTGATAATGTTCACTGAAGAATCCAGCATGATGTACTGCTTGAAATGGCCACTCCACCTTGTTCCTTTACATGACTTTTAAAGTAGCCCCAGTTATTACACATAATTGAAGCCATAATTTCTGCAATACCATTAGGTCCACAAAGGGTGGGGCCAGGGGACTTCAAAGTCTGTCTCTGAATTTTTTTTTAAAAAAAGGAAAGCTCATGAGAGTAGGTAATGAAAATAAATATTCACACAACTCAGAACAGGGCATGGTGACACATAAAGCTCCAGCCTGGCACAGGTGTCCAGCCAGTGAGGGTGGGGACACAGACTCATATGGTCCTCACAATCCCCCAGAAGTGCCACAGACAGGTGGATGGCCTGAGGTAGAATCAGGCTCCAAATTCCAGGAGCTGTCTGGCTCATGTGCACCGCATGTGGTCCACAGTGCACGAGGATGCCCCACGTCAACAGTCCCGGTGCAGAGCACAGAATGCCCCATGTCACGAGCCGCCGCTGCAGAGCATAGCCCGAAGGTGCCAGCCCAGCCTCCTACACACACTGGCCACCAAGGCACTGCCCTCCAGGAAGGAGGACCCCAGAGGTCGTGGCAGGATGAGGTTCTGCTCTTCATCATCCCCGAGCAGAGGGGAAAGTCCCAGCAGACATTTGGGGAGCCTCTACAGGTGGCTCTGGGACTCTGAATGGAGGTTCAAAGTTGTCCCCAGATACACTAGACTCAAACCTAAAACAGGTCATTCTTCCAGATATGCCCAGACTGGGACCTATATAGGCCATCCTTCCTAGCTTTCCTCTGGAAAAGCAGGCTTAAAAGAGTATCGACTAAAAGGGGCCACCAGGAAGAGGGAAGTCCTATCTTTAAAAAAAGAAATACTTTTTCTAAAAAAGAGGCACTGAGGCTCTGACCCATCTGATCACTGAGTACGTGCTCAGCAGCATCTGTCAGAGCAGAGCAAGTACACACATGCTCTCCATACCTTGTGCTCCGGGTCCCCGTGCTCCCTGCTCCCATGCCCCCCGCACCCGTGCTCCCCACACCTATCTGTGCTCCCCATGCATATGTTCCCTGCACCCGTGCTCCCCGCACTGTGTTCCCTGCACCCATGTCTGCTCCTCGAGCTCTCTTCCACTGATTTCCTCTGTACGTCCCTCTTGATAGTCACTGTCACCTCGAATCACCTGGCTAAATGGAGGTAAAGCAAAAGTCTAGAGTAGCACATTGGAGGACAGAGTGGAAGTGGCTGTTTACCAAGCAGGGCTATGAGATGAGCGCATCTGATCCCCATTAATCCTGACGGTCAGTTGATTAGCCCTGTTCAACAGCTGGGGACACTAAGGTGTGGAGGGACGGGCTTGCTTACCCCGGACGATGCTGACAGTGTGGGCCCAGCCCGGTCCCACAGTCACCAGGAGGAGGCTCCTGAGTGGGCAGGCGCCGAGGTGCAGCGCAGAGAACGTCTGGGACCCTGGCACAGACTCCTCAGGAAGGAAACAGAGAAAGGTCCACAGAGACTCAAGCAGCACAGAAGAAGGTCACCCACAAGTTAAAAATAGATGTTTGTGCTCTATCGTCCCAGCGTGCTAAAAATCCAGCTCGCTCACACGCACGGCCTGATGTGAGACCGGCCTCCTTCAGCACTGGGCTAAGGGAGAGAGGCACCTGCCCCTCTCCTGACAATAGCAGTCTCGGCAGCTATTCTTCAATGTACTTGACACTCCTCCGTGAGGATTAAGCTACACTCTGTCGACACTGGGTAAGTTTAATCCCGACACAGCTAACCGTGTCGATCTGCAGTGAACAAACAACTTACTTTGGATGACTCTGTCACTGACAAAGACCCTGAATCTCCCAGGAAAGCTTAGTGACACGACTTACCTTTCTGTTTTCATTTCAGGTACACTGGCCCATATGGTCTAGTTTACCTGCTGATAATGCCTTGGAAAGACCACCAGGGGGCCCCACACCATTTCCGGCTTCATAGGGATGTGAATTTCCCTTTGATGACAAAGGTAATGGGGAAATAAAACAAGGATCCGAAACAGATGCCTGTGTGTTTCCTGGGAATGATAAGGTCAGGAACTGCCGCTCTGTGTCAGGTGAGGGAGTAACAGAGAGAATGACACCAACTCCTGAGAGAGGACCTGATGCATGGTGCAGCCACCGCCTGTGGCCATGGAAATTCCAGGGAATGCAGGCCCCAGTTGCATGGTACAGCCACCATCTGCGACCACAGAAATTCCAGGGAATGCAGACCCTCAGTCACATGGTACAGTTACCATCGGTGGCCACAAAAATTCCAGGGAAGGCAGACCCTCAGACACATGGTACAGCCACCATCTATAGCCATGGAAATTCCAGGGAACACAGACCCTCATTCACATGGTACAGTCACCACCTTTGGCCACGGAAATTCCAGGGAACATAGACACCAGTTGCATGGTGCAGACACCACCTGCAGCCACAGAAATTCTGGGGAACGCAGACTCCAGTCGCACGGTGCAGCCACCACCTGTGGCCATGGAAATTCCGGGGAATGCAGGCCCCAGTCTCTAAAGTGTTATTTGTTTCAGGAACTTCACCGCAGTGAATGTGGAAGAGTTTCTCTCTGTGCAGAGCTCAGTATCCAGAAGGGAAGTCGGCCCTAGGAATGCCTTCCTCCTCTTCAGAGCTCAGGGCCCAGGGCTGACGCCCTTGGGAGGGGTCCTTGTTCGGCACCTGTGCCTGTGGAGGGTTCCTCAACACTCACCGTGCACCTCCTAGGAGCGGAGGCTACAACAGGGAGCCAGAGACCAAGCTCTGCTCAGACAACAGTGAGCTGATGGCCCTCCACTCTAAGTTCCAACTGCACGGAGTGTGTATTCCATGAATGCTTGCTAAATGAATGATTCATATAAGGTCGTCTGTGCTGACCTTTGCTGGTCTGCTGACTGTGGGCTTCAGAGCATAGACCTCATTCCTGGAGTAGCCAGTCCTTCCCAGAGTGATGGCTGCTGGAGGACAAAGCCCAGGGCTTCTGTCCTGCAGCAACGCGCTCAGGACCCTGCGCTGGGCACGCTGGGGGCCTCTCCAGCAGATCCCCAGTCCTGACCTTGCAATATCAGTGAACCCCAGGGGAGTCCCAAGTGCTCAAAATCAAGTAAATGTCCATTGTGATTCAACATATCAATTATAGAAGAAAGGGCAGATTGCCGCCTCCCTCCTCAAACTAGGGACCATAAATCGATCCGCGGCCGTAACTGAGGCTCTGCCTTAAATCCTGCTAAAACTACCAGCCAAATACTCAAATTTACATTAGAGTTAAAGGGAAAAAAAAAAAAAAAAAAAACACTAAACCAAACACCTGTAAGTAATGATCAAGCAACCTGTGATACATCAACCTAAAGATTAAACATTAAAACAATGAAGTAGCAAGATATTAAAAGAGTATAAACTCTGTGTACATCGTGGTTCACGGTTCTAAAATTACACAGAGACAAAGACTGGAATGGAAGGGGGATAGGTTTACAGATACATTTTTTATTTTTTGTTTTTTAATTTTAAATATTACTTCTGTAATGTATGATTTGACTAACCAGATAATTCGACAAAAAAAAAATCAATTATTCCTATAGATAAATATGCACAGAATCCTTCTCTCTGATGCCAATGGAAATGGTTTGCGTCTGGCCCACAGTCTTCAATCTTTTAATTAAGACACAAAAACCAGGGCCGGGCGCGGTGGCTCAAGCCTGTAATCCCAGCACTTTGGGAGGCCGAGATGGGCGGATCACGAGGTCAGGAGATCGAGACCATCCTGGCTAACACAGTGAAACCCCGTCTCTACTAAAAAATACAAAAAAAATAGCCGGGCGAGGTGGTGGGCGCCTGTAGTCCCAGCTACTCGGGAGACTGAGGCAGGAGAATGGCGTAAACCCAGGAGGCGGAGCTTGCAGTGAGCTGAGATCTGGCCACTGCACTCCAGCCCGGGCGGCAGAGCCAGACTCCGTCTCAAAAAAAAAAAAAAAAAAAAAAAAGACACAAAAACCATCTGTCAGGCTATTAGAAAAAAAAAAAAAAAAGATTTATAACCAGGAGCCCAGAAGAAAAGGACCTGCTATGTATCACAGCGTCTCTCCACGCCTCTCCACCCCGGACAGTGCTCCCTCTATCCCCATTTTCATATCTACAGCACAAAGCACTTAGTAAGGAACTATCTCAATTCATGAGTCGCACAGCACAAAGGTCCGATGTCGCTGCCAAACATACCCTGCAGCCCCAAAACGAAGCGGCAACCCCCAGTGAAGGAAGAATGAGAGGCTGCTGGTTGTAATTTTAAATCTCGCAACTCAATGTCTTTGCACTTTCCTGCTTTGTTGGTTTCAAGGGATTATTAAAATTAACCCCCCTACTGGATATTGAAGAAAGAAAGCAGGATGGTTGTGCAGGCTCTGAAGAGGCAGAGCCCCCGTTCCGCGGCCACCGCTGTCTTTCTACCCACAGCAGACGGGTTCACCAATTAGTCTCCCTTAGAGGGCACTGTTTATGATCACCGCGAACAAATGGATGCAATTGCTTCTTTTGAGATGTAGCAAGTTCTGGGACCTCCGCAGGAAAAGAAAATAATAATAATAAGGGCACTGGCGCAATAGTCATAACCTCTGCGTGACACACACACAGAAGGAAAATTAAAGCCCTGGAGGCGGAGGCGTTTGGAAAGGGAAGGTGGAAGCAGGAAGGACGCCCACAGAATAGAGTGGTCAGAAACGGACCACGTCACTAAAGGCCGCCTTAGACGGTCCAGAGGACAAAATGTCCCTCTTTCCAGGGTAAACACCCATTTGCCAAACAGCCAGTGACGGCAAGCAGGAGTTTGCTTTTTTTTTTTTTTTAAGGC
Organism: Macaca nemestrina; assembly: GCF_043159975.1. Classification (NCBI taxonomy): domain Eukaryota; kingdom Metazoa; phylum Chordata; class Mammalia; order Primates; family Cercopithecidae; genus Macaca; species Macaca nemestrina. The sequence continues at coordinate 282,528 of NW_027257875.1, forward strand.
GTCGAAGAGCAAGAAATAAGCTTAATAATGGGACTGACAGGGCCCTGGGCTGCTGACTCAGCTGATGTGCACAGCATCAAAACCCAGGTTCCTCAGTGCGCCCCCTCTGCAGTTCAGGACAGCACTACAACTCACCCCATCAATCACTGCTTTAAAAAAGCAGTTCTAAAAAAAGAGACGACCCATTTGAAAGCAGCTGGAGGAGGAAGACAGAGAGCGACTCGCAGAATCCAACCGCTTGTAGCTTCGGAACCATAACAAGAATATGAAACTAGCCGGCCCAGTGTGAGGCAGAACAGAGACGCCGTCACGGCTCTCAAGAGGCTGAACAGGAAGCCCATGGCTCAGGCACCGCAACGCCCTAATGGTGCCTGGAGCAGCCCACAGGTCTGTGTCCTTCGTGTGGGTTCACCTTCCTAGTTTCCTGGGTAAATTCAATGTACAGCATTTATTCGCCAAGAAAAGAACATTCAAATCAAACTACTGTCATAACTCTGAAGGACTCTTAACACTCCAGTCCACACGTTCAAAAGCCCACAAATATCAGTGCTGCCACTGTGCAGGTAACAATGTTTTGGATGCATCATGCACGTAACCAGTAACGATGTTTTCATGTTTTCCGTAGCCATCTCATTCAGGATACATAAATATCTGTGACGACTTGATACTTAGTTATCTGTGACTTTCAGATAGATTTAACAAGTCTACCTGACGGAGAAGGCCTCACCCTCCCGATCCCGAGCACACGCGCCCCTACGTGCACCCGGGGCCTGGGGAGCGCACTCTCCATCACCTCCCGCTCTTCAATGTTAAATGTCCTCCCGGCGCGCCCGCGTCGTGGGCCCAGGCTCGGGCCCCTCCTGGAGAGCCGCTTCCACATTGCAGGACAGGGGAAGCCCAGAGCCCGCGTCGCGGCGCCGCTGACGTCCCGGAGTCCCCGCTTCCTGGTCCTTCCGGTCCGCGGAGGCTGGCCGGGAGGGCCTGTGACCCACTTTAGTTTTCAGTTTTGTCACGATCCGGAAGGCGACAGCACATGCGAGCACAAGAAACCCTTTTTGTAAATCTTCCAGCGGAAACGCGAGGGGCTGCCGGACCGCCTCGGAGACGCCAGGCGGGAACCCAGAGCACCCCCGCCGCGTCCTGCATTGCAGCAGCCAGGACCCCGCCCACACCGCGCGGGGCACGAGGCTACAGGAGGCGTGCGGGGACCCGGCCGTTTGTTCCTCGACATGCTGGGTGGTGGCGTGGGGCGGAGTTGGGGGGCGGGGGGCCACTTAGGAAGTGATCGCGCTGTACCCTCGCTTCGGAGGGGAAGCCCGGCCCAGTCCTACAGCTCAGAGGCAGAACGACCCCCGAGGGCGCTCCAGGCGACCGCTCTGCCAGGTTCAATTTAAAACATAAACCGGACGGGATGGAAAGCTCCCTATCTTTCGGATGGAGGTTCCTACCGCCATGTCCCTTCCTCCTCCGCCCCACCCGGCAAGGACCCCGGGGCTGCCTTGACGGTTCACGCTGCCCCGCAGGTAGCCCTGCCCTGCCGCTCCCGGGCACCGGCTTCGACCCAGTTCTCCCGATCGCTTCCCCGCTCTTCTCCGCGGTTCTTCCCATCGCTTCCCCATCTTTCCCCGGGTCCTCCCATCGCTCCCCCCCTCTTCTGCCCTATCCCCCCATCCCCTTCGCCCTGTTCTCCCTCTCTCCGTCCGTCCCGACCTCGCCGCCTGGAGGGGGGCGCGCACCTTGAGCATCCCCGCCACTGGTCAGCACGCCGATGGCCTTGCCGGCCCCGGAGAGGTGCTCCAGGAACTTCCGCAAAGAGCCCTTGGGGGCCCGGGAGTCGTCTGCGTCCACGGCGAGGAGGCCGAGGGTAGTCGCTAGTCCGGGTGCGCGGCAGGCAATGGGGACCCTGCCCGCGCGCGCCGGACTCGGAACTGCTGCCCCGCCCGCGCCCCCGCCTGGCGCCAGCGCCAATGGGCAGTGACCTGCGGGGCCGGAGCGCACCGGAGGGCCTGCGGGGGCGGGGGCGCGGCTAGGGGCAGGAGCAGGGAAAGGGCAGGGGCTGGCGGGGAGGGGGCGTGTGTAGGCAGGAGCACCTACGAGGGGGTCGTCGTAGGTAGGGGCCGCGCTAGCGATGGGGGAGGTCGCAGGTGCGGGGGTACCGCCACAGGTGGGCGGGGTCCCTGTGGGTGGGGTCGCGTTGCTGGTGCGCGAGCCTCGCGGGTGGGTTGGAGGACTCTGGTTGGGGGCTTTAGAGATGGCTTTAGAGATGCCCGGAGCGCCACAGGTGGGGGCAGGGGCAGCGTCCGGAGAGGGGGAGACCGCAGGGGGGCGAGGTCACAACGTTTGCTGGGCGCGCCAAGGCGGGGCGGAATAGAACGCGGGGAGCATCTCCCGGGGGGGCAAGGGAGACCGTGAGTGGGCGCGAACACCGGGGCGTGTGGAAACCCCGCACTTGCTGGGAGCGCCGATGGCGGGGCGGGATGGAATTGGGGCGCGGAGACCCTATCTGGACGCGGAGGCTCGCGGCAGGCCCGGCCGCTCCTGCTGTTGTCGGCGCCTAGCCCGGCCGCTCGCACAGCTTGTTGTTGCCCGCAGGATTCCTCTGGGGGCTGCGCTGGGAGCCCCGGGGCACGGCTTCCTCGATCCCCGCCCCCAAGTTTTCTCTGCAGCCTGAGGTCGGGAAGGACGCATGGAGAGTGGATCATTCAGGTGGCGAGAACAGCTGAGCGCGGCGGGCTTAGTTATGACGAAGCTGCGATTTCCCGGGCCCACGGGGGCTGTGGCGCTCCTGAGCCACCAGCCCGGCCCTTTGGGAGAAGAAGCCTTGGGGTGGAGGAGGGTATCGGGGCGCGACCCTCCGAGACGCCTGGGCGCGCGGAAGTCAGAGTGGGGCAGGAGGAGGCGCAACACGACTGGCCTCTAGGGGAGGTGGGACGACCCTTCCTCCCCACGGACACGCGCGCTGCTGTACGCTGTGCTGACCTCGGCTGACTTCACTGGCCAACTCCACGTACTGAAATACGCACACCCGATGGGATGTGCGGTTGTCCATCCACAGCTTAACAGCCTGGTGCCGGTTACCCTGCGACGGGAGAGGGGGCAGCCCCCACAAAAGCACGGGCTTATGGGGCCCCGGTTCCTTCAGTGCTCACCCCACGAAGTAGGGCTGCCAAACGGCCCCACTCGAGGGCTTACCGAAGGATGGTCCTGCGCAGTGGGTGTTTGTTGAACAGATAAGAGACAACAAAAGAGACTAAGAAGAGGTTTGTTCTATGAACCGGGGAATACGAAGCAATCGCAAAGGAGAGTCTCGCCAAAGGGCAATCCTGGGGAACAGATGGAGAGGCATGGATTTTTCTTGGATGTGTGTCTCATCCTGGGGCTCATCCCGCTGAGCATCAAATATTCATTGCAAAAGAGGAAAAAAAAAATATGCTGCGGACAATGCTGGATGGTCTGCTCTCTCCCTTGGCCAGAATGAACGGGGAAATTCCTAACCCCTCGTGGTCCTCAGAATCACCTGTCCTATGCACACCCCCACTAAACCACTGAAGTCCAGTTTCTGCCAGCGCAGCCAGGGAATGTATATTTTTAGACAAACCACCTAGGTTACTCTGATGAATGCAAAGTCAGAGAGCGCTGCTCTCATGCACTGAGCCTGAGCATTATTCTATTAATAAAAAAGGAGAGGAGAATCCTGGGTGTCTTAAGGTGGCAGTTGAGTGGCCTTTGCCTTCTGGCGGGCAGAAGAGCAGACCGAGTCTCTGAGCACCTGCACCCACCGCTGGACCCAGGATCTGTGCTGGAGAATAGAAGGGCTAATTTAATTATTCGTGCCTTTTTAGAGCATATTACATGTGGAGAAGGTAGGGCACACTGAATTTTATTTCAGCCAAATACCCCTTATCTCCTTATACAATTGATATTTTTATATTGAACATTAGGGGATGGGTCATTTGTCATCAAATTGTCTATAACACAGAAAACCATAGACACAACCTAACAGTTCAAACATGATGAGTTAAATAAATGATGGTAAAAATAGACGCTGCAATAATATTTAGTTGCTGTTACCGCTACGAAGATAAGTGTCTACTGAAATGGAAATAAGTTCAGGACATACAAATAAGTGAAAAGGCAGGCCTAGACACAGTGCGAGCCTGTGCGTGCGAGTGTGCGAGTGTGTGTGTGTGTCTGCATATATATGTAAATGTTTCTGAGCATTTTATTTCCTTTCTTTTGCTTAGTATAGGTAATGCCATTTTTTCTCTCCGATGAACAGGTATTGCTTAGGGAATAGAAATAGTTAATTAAACATAATAAAATTTAGAGTGTCAAGACCCCCAAGGCTACAGATTATGTTCAAAAGTTTGTCTGTATATAAGGGCTGAGGTCAGGGTGGTCACTGACGGTCCTCACACATCTGTTCTTATGAGTTTGGCCCATTGCTCAGTCAGTCAGGGAATTAACATATATTAATATATACCTGCAGGTAAGATGGAAAAGAATGGCTATGGCTCTTTTTTTTTTTTTTTTTTTTCAAGTCATGTATTTTAATGGTGCTACAATTAGAGGTTCTCCTTTTTTTAAAATCTTTGGCCTTAGCAATGAATCTTCTAATTCAACTGGAAGATATTGTCATGCTCCTCCCTGCGAAGAGACCACCAAAGAGGTTTTTTGTGAGCAACATGGCTGTTTATTTCACCAGGGCGCTGGTGGGCTGAGTCCGAAAAGAGAGTCAGCAAAGGGAGATAAGGGTGGGACCCTTTTATAGGATTTGGGTAAGTAAAGGAAAATTACAGTCAAAGGGGGGTTGTTCTCTGGCGGGCAGGAGTGGGGGTCACAAGGTGCTCAGTGGGGAAGCTTTTTGAACCAGGATGAGCCAGGAAAAGGAATTTCACAAGATAATATCATGGCTTAAGGCAAGGACCGGCCATTTTCACTTCTTTTGTGGTGGAATGTCATCGGTTAAGGCGAGGCAGGCCATTTGCACTTCTTTTGTGATTCTTCAGTTACTTCAGGCCATCTGGGCCTATACCTGCAAGTCACAGGGGATGCGATGGCTTGGCTTGGGCTCAGAGGCCTGACAGATGTTACATGCCGTGCTGACCGTACAGCTTCCACCCAGTAGGACCTGAGGTGTGTGTTTGTTCTTCATTGTCCCTTGACAGGTTACTCCAAACTGTGGCCCACACCAGCACACAGTTATACCCCAGGAATGATTACTCCTTGGGCAGGGAGTTCAGGCTTCACTGGGCCCTCTGCCCCAGGGGCTCTCCGCGGCTGCAGCAGATGTCTGCCCAGGGCTGCTGTGTCTTCTGAAGGCTCAGGCTCCTCAGGGGAGGAGTTGCTTCCACGCTCGCTTCTGTGTTGCTGGCAGGATTCTATTGCTTGCAGGCTGTTGGACTGAAGGCCCCACTCTCTCCGTGGCATCAGCTTAAGGCCTCCCTCTGCCCTGGGCAGGTGACTGGCTATGCCAGAACTAGCACCTATCAAGACCCAGGGGGAGAGTACCAGTGGATGGAACCTGCAGCCCTCCCAATCCAAGCTCAGGAGAGATCGCCATCTCTTTTGCCTGCTTCTATTCATTAGAAGTGAGCCGCTGAGTCCAGCCCTCTTCGAGGGTCTGGCTGTGAACACTAGAGGCAGGGGCCAAGGTGAGCCACTTGGGAGGGGAGGTGCTGCCTGGGACCTGCCTAGGACAAGGTGAAGGAGAACAGGCCTAGGGACAGATGTCCTTCCTGCTTCCCCTCTGTGGTGAGCGCAGGAGATGCCGATGTGCTCTAAAGGAGTTGTGGCATCCCAGGAGGGAAGCAGCTCCCAGCCATGAGGGCACCATGACCCAGTGCCCCAGGATGTCGGGCTGCACGTTCCAGGGCTACTTGAGCTGCAGCCTCTTCCCCTTCCCTGCCGTCTCCGCCTGTGCATGGAGTGGGCATCTCAAATCTGCAGGGGCCAAACTGAGCTCAGGCCTCTGCACCCCCGCACAACCCCCCACCGCTCAGTCTTCCTCACCTCAGCTCCTGGTGACTCCATCCTCCCAGGGACTCAGGCTGAAGCCTTGCAGTGCTCCTCCGCCCCGGCATCTAAGTCCCTCAGGAAAGTCCCTCTTGGCTCTTCATTGAATCTGGAGCCACTGGGGCCAAGTCACTTCCTCTGACCTGGACCGGAACAGGCTCCCTCCCCATCCCCTGCTCTGCCCCCACATCCACCCCACCTCCATGCCTCGGGTGTGCTCAACTTCAAAGTCAGGGTGCACCTATCAGGAGGTAATTCAGGCATCTTCTCTGCTGACTTGGAGTCACAGGCCCCACACATGGTACACTGGCCTGTCCTCTGGTCCCTTCAGATCCTGGTGTTGCCCAGAGGCCGATGCAGGCACCCGACAACCTCAGGCCCAGACTGCTCTTTCCTCAGCCCAGGCCCTCCTTTCCCTACCCACTCTGCCCACCTTCCTCAAGTCTGTCCTGCAAGGTCTTCTGCAGTGGTGAGGCGTCCCCAGATCACCCTCTTAGAAATTCTGGGCTCCATGCACACTCCTGTTCCCTCCCTGCTTCTCTTAAAACATCCTCATCATTGTCACACATGGGGCATTTCACCTATCTACTGGGCTTCTCCAGAGGTCCCCCTGCTGAACTCTGAATGCCGTGGATTCAGAGATCTTTGACTATTCCCTGCTGCAGGCCCAGGGCAACAGCAGAGCCCACGACAGAGTGAATCTGTCATGGATGCTGCTGAATGAATGAATGAAGGAGTGAGTGAGTGAGTGAAGGAGTAAATGAGAGAGTAAATGAGTGGATGGGTGAGTGAGTCAGTCAGTCAGCGAATGAGTGAGTGAGTGGATGAGGGAAGGAGTAAATGAGTGAGTGAGTGGCTACATGAGTGAATGAGTGAACGTGAGTGAGTGAGTGAATTGCTAAGTGAGTGAATGAGTGAAAGAGTGAGTGAGTGAATGGGTGAGTGAATAAGTAAGTGAATGAATGAGCGACTTAGTGAATGAGTGAGTGAATGAGTGAGTGACTGAGGGAATGAGTGATGAGCGAGTGAGTGAGTGAATGAATGAGTGAGTGAATGGGTGAGTGGGTGAATGAGTGAGTGAACAAACGAGTGGGTGAGTGAGTGAATGGGTGAGGGAAAGAGTGAGTGAATGAGTCAGTGAGTGAACAAGTGAATGAGTGAGTGAAGAAGTGAGTGAGTGAATGAACGAATGAGTGAGTGAATGAGTCAATAAATGAGTGAGTGTGTGAGTAAAGGGTGAGTGAATGAGTGAGTGAGTGAGTGAATGAATGAAGAGGTGAATGAGTGAGTGAATGATTGAGTGAGTGAATGATTGAGTGAATGAATGAGGAAATGAGTGAGTAAATGAATGAGTGAGCGAATGAGTGAATGGCTGAGTGAGTGAATGAGGGTATGAATGAGTGAGTGAATGGGTGAGTGAATGAGTGAGTGATTGGCTTAGTGAATGAGTGAATGAGTGAGTGAATGGGTTAGTGGATAAGTGAATGAGTGAGTGAGTGGGTTAGTTAATGAGCGAGTGAATGGGTGAGTGAGTGAATGGGTGAGTGAGTGAATGGGTGAGTGAGTGAATGGGTGAGTGAGTGAATGGGTGAGTGAGTAAGTGAATGGGTTAGTGAATGGGTGATTGAATGAGTAAATGAATGAGCGAGTGAGTAAAACAGTGAGTGAATGAATAAAGGACTGAGTGAGCGAATGAGTGAGCGAGTGAAGCAGTGAATGAGTGAGTGAGTGAGTGAATGAGTTAACGAGTGAGTGAATGAGTGAGTGGGTCGCTCAGCGGAGATGAGGACCGGAGCTGCCTTCTGACTGCTACAGTAGACAGGAGCTGAGGGAGGAGTCTGAATGGTGGGATGTGCCCACTCAGTACATATACCCTACTCCACACATCCCCAAGAAACCCAATCTCACCAGAGTGGTCTCTTGAGAATTATTAGTAATAACCTTTTTTCCCAATGTTTCATATATGCAGGATGATTTCTTACTTTCCTTAAAATGCCAATCGTTTTTTGGACTTGGAATTCTCCACTGCTGGTCCATGCCACTGTATTCTCCCAGAGGGGCATCCCCCGAGTTGGAGAAAGAGTCATTCCCAGGAATGGATAAAAGCCAGAAGGGCATCATCAGATGGGGCACCTTCTCCTATCATCCTCTCCTTCCTGCTTGGGTAACCCTGAGTGACTTGGTTTGGAGGTCTACAAAATGCGGACATACCAAATTTGGATAAAAGCCTAAGCAGTTTAAGAGGTTGCAATGCTAGCAGGAAGGTCTTTGGCTCCCGGCACCCTCCTCCCCTCCAGTCTCTGCTGGACCCAGGACCCTGTCTCTACCTTCGGGCTTGGGAATTTCCTTTCTTCCTTCCCAGCCACTGAGCCGCCTTGGGCTAATCTGCAACCTCAGAGGCGCAGCCCTCCTCCTTTCCTCCCGCCTCTTCCTCCCTTCTCACTTGCCTTCTGCTTCTTTCGGGACTTTGGAAAGTCCAAGAATAAGCAAAACCGTAGACTAAAAAACGCTGCCTTCAGCCCATTCCCCTCCCACAAGCTTCCCTTCAGATTCTTTGATCTTTAAACGTTATTTTGCTTTGTATCTGGATGCTAAACTTTATACAGAAAACAGGTGGAGCTGATTTCTTGGCCAGGTACAGTGGCTCACACCTATAATCCCACCGATTTGGAGGCCAAGGCGGAACGATTGCTTGAGGTCACATGTTTGAGACTAGCCTGGGCAACACAGGGAGACCTCGTCTCTAAAAAATTAAAAAAAAAAAAAATTAGCCTGGAGCGATGGCACATCTGTAGTCCCAGCTACTTGGGAGGCTGAGGCAGGAGGATCACTTGAACTCAGGAGTTTGAGATTACAGTGAGTTATGCTTATATCACTGCACTCCAGCTTGAGTAAGAGAGTGAGACACTATCTCTTAGAAAATAAAAATAAAAAGTGCTGGAGTTCATATCCAAGCCCACAGTCAATTGCGACATGTGGATCTTTTATTTTTATAATCTGCCTCTCTTGTCTAAGTGCCAAATGACACTCACATGGTGTGTAACTACTTCCACCTTTGTCTGGCTTCTATTTCCTTATGTATTAAGAATCAGGTCGCATAGTTCTGAGAAAATAAATAAATAAATCAGCTGTGTGCCGTGGCTCATGTCTATAATCTCAGCACATTAGGAGGCTGACATAAGTATTGTTTGAGACCAGGAGTTTGAGACCGGCTTTGGCCACATAACAAGATCCTGACTCTACACAAAATAAAACAATAAAAATAAAACATTAGCAGGACATGGTGGCACACCTGCAGTCCCAGCTGCTCAGGTGGTGGAGGCCTGAGGATTGGCTTGAGCCTGGGAGGTTGAGACTGCAGTGAGCTGTGATCACACCACTACACTTTGGCCTGAGTGACAGTGAGACTGTATTTCTAAATAAATAAATAAAATAAAATAAAATAAAATAAAATAAAATAAAATAAAATAAAATAAAAACAGGTGGAAGCTTCCCAAGACTTTGATGCAGAAACAGGTTGCCCTGAACCAATTAATATTAATATCTAAAAACTGGAAAGAAACGAAAGAAGAAAGTTGCATTATTTCTGTAAAGTATGAGGCCATTACAAGTTTTACTTTCTCTAGGACATTTTCTCAGTGGTGTTAACTGAAGTCCACTTCACAGAATGACTTCATCTCCTGAGCAGCTTGGAGAACGATGATTAAAGAGACTTCCTGGCACTCCTGATACTTTTAGTGTCACATGGAAGCAGCAAGAGTCATATGTGTGAAATGGGTGGTATTACAGCGGAAGACATTGGTTTGTTCTTTCACGAACATCATCGGAACATTTCCCTAATGACTAGCGTTATGTCAGAAAATGGGGGAGAGAGATGGTTCTTTATTGGCAAATCAGTTACATAAATTTCCCAGTTAGAAAAACAATCATGATTTTAGCCATGTCAGATGAGGTCAGATATGCCCTATGCTTCAGTTATGGAATGCTACCTCTGAATATTGATTGACAGGCATCTTCCACAGACCTGTGACCTGTCGCTGTGTACAAGCTTGAATTCGTAACTACCAGTCCTTGACGCTCCCTTGCTGCCCACGCTGAACTGAAGTGGCTCCCGACAGAGGCATTCAAGGGAGAACTCACTGAAATATTTGAAACCGCCGCCATGAACAAGAATACTCTTCCTGTGTGCCAGGATGTACACCCACAGTGTTATCTTGTTAGCTGTATATGCCAGCATCCTGCAGGAGCTTTTACCTTTTTTTGGGTGTCAGCATTGAGATTCTCAAGTAAGCCCCAGACCTCTTCCTCTGCCTGCAAGCACGCCCACCCACAACCACGTGTTGCCTGGGTTAGAGAACTCCTGAGCCTGTGGCCGCGGCCGCCTACAGGAGGAGGAGTGAAGCCCAGACCAGGGACAGGGTCAGAGCTGCGGTCACTCATCCAGGAATGGACAGCTCTGCATTCTTGGGAGGACCCAGAAACCTCTTCTCTTGGAAGGCCAAGCCCAGAGCCTAGGTGATCTTTGAACCCAAATAGACTTTGTGGTCTAGGGAATGAGAGCCCCACTCACCAGGTGAAGAAATTGGGGATCTTGGTCCTGAGTTTGTGGGGCAGACTTTTGCCATTTTCCGCCCCCTTTCCCTGCCATGCCCTAGTTGAAAAGAAGTCACTTCCATTTCAGTGAGCCAAGATCAAGCCACTGCAGTCCAACCTGGGCAACAGAGTGAGACTCTGTCTCAAGAAAAAAAAAGAGGTCACTTCAAAACTTCCCTGTTCAAACAGTTGACCCTTGAACAACAGGGTTTAAACCGCGTGGGTCACTTACTTACACTTGGACTTTCTTTCACTTCTGTCACCCCTTAGACAGCAAGACCAATCCTTCCTCCTCTCCTGCCACCTCCTCCTCCTCAGCCTACTCAAAGCAAAAATGAGGAGAAGAAACTCTATGATGAGCCACTTAATGAATAGTAAACACATTTTTCCTATGATTTCCTCTAGCTTACTTTACTGTAAGAATACACTATACAATACATACAACACACAAAATGTGCGTTAACCGACTCTCTGCATGATCACTGAGGCTTCCACCCAAGAATAGGCTATTAGTAAATTCCTTTTGGTATAGCCAAAAGTTATTGTAGAAATTTCAACTGTGTGGCGGCTTGGTGCCGGAATCTCTGCATTGTTCACGGGTCAATTGTATTGCTTAAGAGGTGGTCATTGGAACACTCCTTAGGGGCTATTTTTTTTTTTTTTTTTTTTTTTTTGAGACGGAGTCTGGCTTTGTCGCCCAGGCTGGAGTGCAGTGGCCGGATCTCAGCGCACTGCAAGCTCCGCTCCTGGGTTTACACCATTCTCCTGCCTCAGCCTCCTGAGTAGCAGGGACTACAGGCGCCTGCCACCTCGCCCGGCTAGTTTTTTGTATTTTTTTAGTAGAGACGGGGTTTCACCGTGTTAGCCAGGATGGTCTCGATCTCCTGATCTCGTGATCTGCCCGTCTCGGCCTCCCAAAGTGCTGGGATTACAGGCCTGAGACACCGCGCGTGGCCCAAGGGGCTATTTTTTTTGTTAAAAAAGTTTTTGCCACAATGAGCCACTCATTTAAGGCCCTAGGATTCCTCACTTCTGAGCTCCTGCTGCCATAGACCAAGTGCTGGTCATTTTTGTTGCTCAACATACTTGTCACTTCCATCCATCACAGGACCCACTCTGACCTTCCAGGACTGCTCCTTCCACTGCCTGTGATCCTGAGGGTCAGCACGTCCAGCCAGGCCAAGTAGCGAGATCAGTCCTCTCCTCTGCCCCAGTTCATGGATGGGTACAGGATGCGGGTGGTGGGGGTATTCCACCCGGTTCCTGCTAATACTACTGGATCATCAGGTGGGGAAAGTCAGCTTGCATAGTGAAACCAAAGAGAGCTGCGAGATGGAGAGTGAGAGTGAGAAACCAAGAGAGTGAGACACACACACACGCAGAGAGAGAGAGAAAGAAAGAAAGAAAGAAAGAAAGAAAGAAAGAAAGAAAGAAAGAGAGAGAGAGAGAGAGAGAGAGAGAGAAAGAAAGAAAGAAAGAAAGAAAGAAGGAGAGTGAGAGAGACAGAGAGAGAGAGACAGAAAAAGTCAGAGAAGCAGAGACACAGAGAGACATGGAAAGATGGAGAAAGAAATGAGGGGAAGAGAGAGACACAGACACACACAGAGTCTTGAAAAGAGACAAAGAGAGACAGAGCAACCAGGAGAGAGGCACAGAGAGGGAGAAACAGAGACAGACAAAGTGAGAGGCATAGAGAGATGGAAAGAGAGATGGGGAGAGGGACAGAAAGAGGGAAGCAAAAGCACAACATTCCTTGAATTGCTTCTGCCTGAAGTCATCATTCTATTTTTGCACTTCCAGTTGCCACCAAGAATCTTTCTAAGTCACCTGTCCTCCTTCCTTGCCCATCTTCCTCACACACTCTTACGAAAGCCTCCTGAAATCTGCCTTCCCAATGACAACTCCTCCTTGAAATGTCACCACTGACTTCCAAACAACCAACAAATAAAAAAGGTTTTTAAAACAATTACTTCCACCAGTTTCTCAGTTTAACTAAAGTTATGGTGCTGTTTCTTAATACCTCTCTCAAAAATCTTTCTCTTTGTTTTTTATTTCTTTGCATAAAGTAACATGAAAATAGAGCACAACATATTATAGTGAATATAGACTATAAATGATGTTTTGTGCATATCTTATTATTAGTGATAAACACTGTCTAAGTAATTTATTTTTGCCATTTCTTTCTTACTATGGCTTGAAAGTGTCCCCCAAATTTCAAGTGTTGGAAACTGAATCCCCCATGCAGTAGTGCTGTGGGGAGGGATGTTTAAGGGGTGATCAGGTCATGAGGGTTTCGCCCTGGTGAGTGGACTAATGTTGTTCTTGTGGGAGTGGGTTCCTTATCACAAGAATTGGTCTGTTACAAAGGTGAGTTTGACCCCTCTTACTCCTTCATGCTCTCTTGCCCTTCCACCTTCCTGTGGGATGACACAGCACAAAGGTCCTTGTCAGATGCCCACCACCCCTTCACCTTGTACTTCCCACTTCCAGGACTGTGAGAAGTGAATCTCTGTTTTTGTAAATTACCCAGTCTCAGGCACTCTGCTAAGAGAAGCAGAAAACAGGCTAAGACAAAATGTTTTAGGATTCTCTTCCCTCACAGTTGCAATGAGAAGTTTATAGCTTTGTTTTGCTTTGTGGAAGATAAAATGCTAAATAATAGGCATCATTTTGAAGGTTTCTCCTTCCATCCAAATATTTTATTCATTTTAAAATTTCTATGACACTGAGTTGTTGACCCTTGCTTCTGATGCCTCAGAGATGTCTGGAAGAAAACCACGGAGGAAACCTTGAGTGCCATGTAATCCGTCTTATCTAAGTGCCCTCTGGACTTCAAGAAGGCTCTTTCTGTGAAGCAGAGAGCTAACAATGTAGCCCAGCTCAAGACAGTTTGGAAAACTGTCATGAGCTGGGCTACCATCTGTTAGCTCTCTGCTTCAGAAAGAGCCTTCTTGCAAGTCCAGAGGAGCAATCAGAAGACCATGGGATATTTTGCCTGAATTCCTTCCAGCATTTTGTTCCAGGAACCTTGAAACTCCCTCCCCCTGCACTTGGGTCTTAGGTTTCTCTTTCCCAACCCAAACGGACTAGTGTTTAAACAATCCCCAAGAAGACGACGTCTCAGCGTTACATATAATTGAATTGTAAATCCTCTAAATTCAGAAAGAAAAAGTATGGAAATAATTCAGAAGCCTTTGAGTTTTTAGCAAGAAGAATCTGCAGTGAGGGGGAGACTCTTTTTATCCTCCGAATTCCCAGCGTGCTTCTTCCACACACGATCCTTGCTTGTGTCTCTCTCCAAGCCTGTCTGTGAATAACCCACTCATCCTTCCAAGCTCAACTAAAACGCCATGTGACAGAAACAGTTGGTTCAACATCCATTTCTTCCTCCTCTTCTGACCAAGGCTTTGCACTAAATGCTTCGTTTCCCAGCTGTCTTTGTGCACCCATGTGGCCATGTTGGTGCATTCTGGCCCATGTGATAGAAGTGGAATTGTTGAGTAAGACATCCAAAAGGACTTAAAAGAAGCCAAACTACTGAGTACGACATTGTTTTATTTTTTCTTTTTCCTGCTGCTTTGAATGCAGCTGTGATTGCAGGAACAAAGCTGCTCTCTTGGGGTGTGAGGTGATCTAGAAGATACAACCACCTTCAGTCAAAGCGCCTGAGGGAATGATAGGAGAAGCTGGGCTCTCTGATAAGATCACAGATCCAGTGCACAGGGGAGGACTGCCTGCCCTCAGATTCCTTTCATGTGAAAAGACAGACCTTTCAATGTGTGAGCCTCTGTTAGCTTGTGTCTTCTGTTTTATGCAGCCAAACTTAACCCTAACTGCCACACACCGTCTACTTCTATTTTTAGGATGCTCTCTCTAATCTCTTAGGTAATTGTGTCCCCCCAGAAACCTATGGAGAGCTGAAGGGGTTTTAGGATCATGGAATTCACCCTCCTCCTTTGGTAAAAGAGGACAAAAGCCAGGGAGCTGTGTGATGGCTGAGGCATGCGATTGTAAACCAAAAGGTACCTGAGACCAATCTCAATCCATTTAAAAGGTAATTCTGCCAAGGTTAAGGACATGCTTGGAAGAAAAAAACCCGGAATCACAGAAACAGTCTGTGGTCTGTGCCTTCCTCCCAAGATGATTTTGAGGGCTTCAGTAGTTAAAGGGGAAGGGTGGGATGGAGGGAAGGGTGGGCTGGAGAGAAGGGTGGGCTGGAGGGAAGGGTGGGCTGGAGGAAAAGGGTGGGCTGGAGAGAAGGGTGGGCTGGAGGGGAAGGGTGGGCTGGAGAGGAAGGGTGGGCTGGAGGGGAAAGAGGGAGCCTGTGGTCGTCCTCAGGTTGCAAGAGAAAGAGAGCAGGTGGGGAATGGTCAGTTATGTCTTCATCTCACATGCAGTAAATCAGTCCTTTACATAAGATAAGGTGAACATAGACCAGCTTCCTGTGGAGATACGTAACCCTTTATCTGTAGCTATCCGCTTAGGAACAAAAGGAAAGGCAGTTTCTTGCATGATTCAGCTTCCAGCTTAATGCTTTTTTCTTTTTGGCTGTGAATTGGGGTCCTGAGGCTTCATTTTTCCCTGCACACTATATTGTATGTGAAAATTGTTGTCCAGGACCTAAAGTTGTTTACTTACTCTAGCTACATCCCTTAGCTCAATTTCCATTTGGAGTGGCTTCTGGAAGGCTGGAATTGAAATCCACCAGTGCCCATTTCAAGGTGTTCCCAACATCGCCTGGAAAAAAGGAGCCCAGATACGCTTCCCTGTGGATTAAGGTCAGTCATCATAATGCACAGAAACAGCATTGACCTCAGCCTGGAGCCATTGTCCTGAAAGGGGATTCTTCCCAGCTCAGGCCTGAGACTGATCCCTGAGAAGCGGCCGCTCCATCCCTGAACCCTTCCTGCTTGTGTCTCCTCACTTCCTAGTGATCACAGCATTCAGGTTCAGAATGCCACAAGCCCATCCCACTGGAAGCTGCCGAGGTGCCTCCTACCACACAGGACACCCGGCACGGCAGCAGCATCAAGGGACGAGCAGGGAAGAGGCTGCAGTGATTTTGGGGAACAGCCTGAAAATCACCTGGAGCCTGGTGGCAGATGGTCCCACCTCCTCCCCAATATTGGTTCCCAGAGAAAATGGCAATATGAGCAGCTCATGTCATCATTATTAGCAGAGTCTTTTTATTCTTTCCTTAAATTTTGCCATTAAATTGAGCTCTATAATAGGCCCATTTTCTTTTCTTTTCTTTTCTTTTTCTTTTTTTTTTTTATGACAGAGTCTTGTTCTGTTGCCCAGGCTGGAGTGCAGTGAGACAATCTCAGCTCATGGCAAGCTCTGCCTCCTGGGTTCACGCCATTATCCTGCCTCAGCCTCCTGAGTAGCTGGAACTACAGGCGTCCGCCACCATGCCTGGCTAATTTTTTGTATTTTTAGTAGAGACGGGGTTTCACCGTGTTAGCCAGGATGGTCTCGATCTCCTGACCCCGTGATCCTCCCCCCTCGGCCTCCCAAAGTGCTGGGATTACAGGCGTGAGCCACTCCACCACGCCTATAGGCCCATTTTCTGCTTTTAATGCCACCAATACATGAAATTCCAGAGCTGCTTCTGTAAAAAAAGTTTCATTTTCATTATTTTATTATTCATTACATTAATTCTATTCTTTTATTCTCTTTGTTTTTTTTAGAAGAACTTCAGCGAGAGAGGGGCTATCCCTGCTGCCTTGTGGCTGCAGAAGGAGAGAGAAGGAGCCTCTCCAAAAAAGGGTTTCATGAAAGCCCTGAGGCGAGATACTCACTTCAGAGGGTTCAGGACAAGGACACTCACTTTGTTCTGTGCGGTGTGGAGACACGGGTGAGCGTTCCTCAGTGGCACCAACTGGTTCCCTCTCGTCCTCAGCTGCCAGTGCCCTGGGGCATGTCATTTGGACAGAACACTTTTCCATGTCCTGCCATCCATTCCACGGAGGCCGGAGAAAAGGGTCTGGAGGCAGGAACATAAGGCCGATTCACCCTGACTTCGGAGAACCAAATCAAATGGAAACTCTTGAGCTATGACAGGAAATA
Source organism: Macaca nemestrina (assembly GCF_043159975.1). NCBI lineage: Eukaryota > Metazoa > Chordata > Mammalia > Primates > Cercopithecidae > Macaca > Macaca nemestrina. The sequence continues at coordinate 299,205 of NW_027257875.1, forward strand.
TCCTCTCCATTTACACAGGACATACACCGAGTACACGACTTTGTAATTGTACTTCCTCCTCTTCATTTACATAGGGTGCACACCAAGTAACCAATGGAAACCTCTAGAGGGGATTCCAACCCCACAGACTTCAGTAACGGGCTCCCTGTGCTCAGGCGCTCCCACCCTGTGGAGTGTGCTTTCATTTTCTGTCAATCTCTGCTTTGCTGCTTCATTCTTTCCTTGCCCCATTTTTGCGTTGTGTCCAAGTCTTGGTTCAAGGCACCAAGAACCTGGACACCTTCAACCAGTAACATTATCTTAATATCTTGTTTGAAAACTGAATTCTGTTTTTCATCTGTTCACCTAGTTTTCAGAAAATGACAGTGAAATACAATTTGGAACTTACCACAGCTTAATACGAGGGTCACTATGAGCTATACAACAGGTTTGATGTTTAAAAGTTTGCAACATTTTTGTTGCTTTTTCATTTACAAACTACAGTAAATATTTTATTTTTTATGTTTAATTATGAAATATATGACACGTAAGAGTCTATAACATTTGGGTGGGCACGGTGGCTCATGCCTGTAATCCCAGCACTTTCGGAGGCTGAAGCAGGTGGATCATTTGAGGTCAAGTGTTCAAGACCAGCCTGGCCAACACGGTGAAACCCGTCTCTACTAAAAAAATACAAAAAGTTGGCTGAGCATCATGGCAGGCACCTGTGATCTCAGCTACTCGGGAGGCTGAGGTGGGAGAGTTGTTTGAACCCAGGAGAGAGGAGTTGCAGTGAGCTGAGATCATGCCATTACACTCTAGCCTGGGCTACATGAGCAAAACTCTGCCTCAAAAACCAACCAACAAACAAAACTGAATGCATAATACCAAAGATTAATAATTGCACTGATGTCATCATCCATTAGCATCAACTGTCTTGAAAGGCTACAATATGCCCTTCCTTGATCACCTGGGTCTCCCTTCTTCACCCAGACATAGGACTAATGTGTTAATGTTTGTCTTGCTTTTCATAAGGTTTATCATTTCTGTGTATATTATTAAGCAATGTCATATGTTATGGTTTGTGAACTGTATATGGAATAGCAGTGTATTTTTCAGTAATTTCCTTTGTTTACTCTAATTTTTCATTGTTGATGCTTCTAACTGCAGTTCATTCTCATAGCTGTATCATATTCCACAATATGACTATGCCAGCTTTTTTCCTTGATAGAGGTGTGTTTGGATGGCTTTCAGGTGTTTTCTATTTCTACAATCACTGCCTAAATATTCTTGCCCCGTACGTGTCTCTTGGAGAAGACAGTGCAAGGGCATTTCTGGGGCAGACATACTTGAGAAGGCAAGTGTGAGGCCACAGAGGGGCGTGTTTACTTTTTTATGAAATACAGTCTCTTAACAGGAGCAACAGCAGTGGATCCTTTGCCAGCAGTTGATCTTTTCCACCTTTTGGATTTTTGCGGCTCTGCTGAATTTGTTTCTTGAATTATTGGATGTATCCACAGTACTTTGTTGACTTATATTTTGTAACTTTTTGCACACGGACTTATCTTCCTTGGAATTTTATGTGGGGAGATGTTTTGAGGACAAGGTTGGATTGTTTCAGAAAAGATGTTCACTCACATGGGGTAGAGGTGAAGTGAGCAGCCGCCTGGTGCCACGTCGATTTCACCCATGCTCTCCGGGTCTTCCAGCATGAACTCCTGGAGGACTGTTTCTCGTCGGTTCTCAGGGTCAGGGTTTTCCCTCCACCCAGCAGCAATGCAGGGACAGCTGCTCTCCTCGCTGCTCCTGCTCTGAGGTGGGCTTTTATTTGAAGTCTAAGATGTCAGATTTCTGACCTCATTTTGGAGAGACATACAGTTTTGTTTCTGATGCCCCATCCTCTGTGCAACTGTCTAAACAGAAAAAAAAATGCCACTTTGGTTTCTGCCAGTTCTTTATTGACTGCTGTGGATTCCATCCTTCAATGCCAGCTCAGTAATGCACTTACAAAGATGCATTTTGGTAGGTTTTACCCAACATCTCAGTTGTTTTCGTTGGGAAAGCTATTTAGTGTCCCTTATGTTGAAAGTTGGAAGCACCTGGCAACACCATAGGTGAGAGAACTGCTCTTACCCCTTTTCATCATCTTCGTGCTGGGTCCGGGCCTTCTTTTCCTCTGGGATTACGCTGCCACAATGGGCCGGGTACTGTGGCTCATGCCTGTAATCTTAGCACTTTAGGAGGGCAAGGTGGGTGAATCACCCGAGGCCAGGGGTTCAAGACCAACTTTGCCCACGTGGTGACAGTCCGTCTCTACTTAAAGTACACAAAATTAGCCCGGCATGGGGGTGCATGTCTGTAATCTCAGCTATTCGGGAGGCTGAGGAAGGACAATTGCTTGAACCAGGACCCGGCCGGTGGAGGTTGTAGTGAGCCGAGATCATGCCACTGCCCTCCAACGTGAGATATAGAGTGAGACTCTGTCTAAAATATATATATATATGTATATGTATATGTATATTTATGTATACATATATATTTGAAGTATTATCCAATGAGAGCAAGTGTTCTGGAAGACCTCATCTAAATACAGAATCTGAATGGGGGCCCATGTCACACATGCCAATTTTTTATCTTTGCAGCTGGGCTCTTCTCCTCTTCTCTGCTGGACTCTGCTGTTTCTCACAAGGTGTTCAGAGAGTCTGCCCTGAATCCTACAACCAGGAGATGAGAAGCACAGAGTGACACCAGCAGGAGAACATCAAGATGTGGTGACAGTTGTCCTCCTCCTGCAGAGTCCAGAGCAGTGCACTCCTACTGCTGGTGACCTAGCTAAGCCTGGGGGCCAACATGCCCGATGATAGTCTGAGAGTGCTGCAGTCAGGGTCCCCAAAATGGGCACCCAGCCTGTGCCCTTGCACTCTGCATGAGCGTGACCATTGTCACCTCAGAGCCCCAGTGTACAGATCAATGCATCCTACCAGAGCTGCATGTGAGGAAGGACCACGTGAGTCCTGGGAGAGAGTTGAGGCCCTGCAGGGGGAGGTGGCCAGGACCGAGACCTGATGCCTGTCTGCAGAATCGTCTGTGGATGTGAGTGGTACTGTGGGGTCAGTGCCTGGGTTCTGCTGCTCCCCCTCCTCAAAGATCAGGACCCAAGCAGGGGCTGGCGTGTGTGTGGCACCTGGAACTGCAGGGCCACCACCCATGTATGAAGCCGTCACGGGGACCTGAACACGGTGTCACGTGCAGACCCCACCCATCCACTGGCCCCAATTCCTGGCCAGCTTCTGCCAAGGTGAGAGGGTGGAATTTGGAAGGTGGGTGTAAGCTGAAGCCTGGGCCCCGGTGGCTGACATACAGTGGTGACACTCTCTGTGTGGGGGAAAGAAAGAGAGATCAGACTGTTATTGTGTCTATAGAGAAAGACAAAGACATAAGAAAGTCCATTTTGATCTGTACTGAGAAAAATTCTTGTCCCTTGAGATGCTGTTAATCTGTAACCCTAGACCCAACCCTGTGCTCACAGAAGCATGTGCTCTATTGACTCAAGGTTGAATGGATTTAGGGCTGTGCAGGACGTGCCTTAGTGAAAATGTGTTTGCACCTCCTGGGCTCCAGGCTGCCAGCTGTCTGCCCAGGGTCTGAATGTCCTACTGTGACCTGTTTCCTCACCTGGCCCAAAGGACAGATAGGGAAGGCTTGTTTTGAGGATTAGGCAGGGTAATCCCAGTCAGCCCTCATTAGCTTGCCTATCCTCCAGGTCTTTTTGATTTCTTTTTTCTCTTCTTTGTTAGGAAACTCTGGAGAACTGTCTGGCAGCCTGTCTTCAGCTGGGGAGGTGGAAAGACTGGACCATGCCCTTGACTTCAGGGCCCCTTCTAGGTGCCCCCTCCTCCTAGGGCTTTTAAAAACATATACTTAGCAACATACGCTATACCTGAGAGAGTTACAGAGAACCTCCTGCGTGTCCAAACCAGAACACTTTGTTCCCTGACCCCAGGACCTCATCACACCCCAAAGCCCAAATACTTTCAGGTGGCCAACTTCAGACAAGAGTCTGAATTCAATGCTTGTTTTCTGGGGTCTACACAGGCCTGTATGAAGGGGCTACCTCCATTCTACCCCTGTGCTTCCCCCAATCCATTAGGGACCTCAACTCCAGTGATCCCTAACTGGGAGCAAGGTTCCCCAGGCAACGAATGCAGCCCTCCCCAGGATGCTGGCCTGGCCATGTCCCAATGGACATCAGTCCTGGAGCAAGAGGTCCAAGACAGGGAGTTTCACCGCCCATTTCACCAGGTGTGGTGACCTTTCTGGGTTCCTAGTCTTCAAGATGGGATTTTTACATTGTGCCACAGTGGGGGAAACCGAGACACAGGGCCGGTGAGCGATAAAGAAAGAAAACCTCTGTGACTAGGAAATGTGTCCCTTGCCCAGCACAGCCACTCCAGGATAGCACCCTTTGGGATGTACCGCTGAGCTGTTCCTGGCACGTGGCATGTCACTGTGGTGGAGGTCAGCAGCTTGTGGAGTTGGGGGTGGGGGTGCTGGCAGGAACAGGTAATTTTGGACCCACCATGGGAAGGAAGGGGACATTGCCCCTTTCCCCACACCTTGGGCACAGCAGCAATTTTCTTCTCTGATGTGTGTGGGCACCAATGCCTATGTGGATGTGGGCGCGTCCTCTCCTTTTGTTGATGAAGAACCTTCCTGCAGCCATTGGGGTGGGTATGGGCACCACACATGCCTGGGAGCAGGGTGGTGCCTGTGGAGGCTTGGCTACTCTTTGTCTCACTGCCACCTCCCCAGGGGAAGCAGACCCTGTGCCCTAGTGCCCCTCATACCCAGTCCCTCACATTCTTCACTTGGCATCTCCCTGCCTGATTCTCCCAACTCAGCCCCTGCCAGGTTTCTGCAGGCCCTGTGGGCCCTGGGATGGGATCAAAGGAGGCAGCAACTGTGCTGTCTGCCTCTGCCTGAAGTCAGGGATCCCTGGCCGCTACTGACATCTGGTGGGCAGGGTAGGTGGGGAGGTCAGGGGTCAGCTTTTCCACTCCCCAGCCTGCACTGGCTAAGTCACCAGGTGTAACTGGTCTGGAGGCTGATCTGTGTCCTCCACAGTCGCTTGATGCATTATATTGAAGCCAATCCTTGTGTGAATGACTTCACCTGTTGTTACCGCCCAGATCAAACCAGAACCGGAAGACTGTTGCACTTGGGCCCAGAGCCTGGGGCTGAGGCTGCCATGGCCACCCTGTTGTCTTCCTTCTGGGGTCCCCAGGAGGCTCCCAGGACTGAATGATTCCCGTAAAACACAGTGGCCAGGATGGGAGGGCTGGAGGTCAACACCCCCCCAACCCTGCCACCACAACCAAGAAAACCCCATGGAGGTTGGCCCCGAGATGTGGGTCCCTGTGGGATGCAGGCTCCCACAGATACTTCAGGGGATGAGCACGGGTCCTCCTGGCTGACAGGAGCCTGGTGGGCACTGGGTGTGTGGGACCTGTTTAGGTGGGTTGGACAGCACTGGGTCTAACCAGGGAGCCAGGGACTGGTGTGGCAAAAGAGGGCAGCAATATGTTGCCAGAACCAAAACTACAGTGCCGCCAGCCCAGCTGGTAGGGAGAAGGAGGCCTGGCTAGCAGGACCACCCACCCCTATCCTGGCCCCAAGCTCAGACTGCCTGCCTGTACTGGACATTGCCTGGTCCAGGAGGCCTGGGCATAAGGGTCAGGTGGTGTGTCCCTGGGTTCCAGGCCTTGGTGGTCCCTTGGGAGCTGAGCATCCTCTGGGCAGGAGGAGGGCCCGCGGTCCACTGTTTGCATCGGCCCCTGGGGGTGTGCCCCCACCCCAGCTTCTCAGCGCACAGGGGGAAGTAGCCAGGGCTCCTCCCCTGCTCTGTGGCTCCAGCTCTGAGCAGCTCACTGGGTGACTCTGACAACTTCCTCCCCAAAGCTTGGGTCCTCCTCTGTGGGAATGGGGTGTCCCAGGCCCCCTGCAGGCAGGAACCCACACCCAGCGCCTCTGGTGGGCCCTCCTGGGCTTTCTTACCTACTGGCTTGTGAGACCCGGTTGTCCAAACTTGGTGTCCTATTTTTATTTTGGGCTTTTACTTAGTGTGTGTTTTCTGGAACTACTGCTGTGTAGATCTTCTATTTGAGTTTTAGGTAGAGAATCTTGCCCACCCAGAGGTCCCCCACCAGAGAGCCTCCACTTCGGTCCCCCGGGCCTGGTCCTGCCTGTGCTCCGCTTGGTGTGAATGTTGAGTGTGATGGATCCACACGGCTGCTTGACCCTGCATCTCCTTCCTTCTTGTTGCTGAGGCCGGTTCTGTTCTCTTTCTCCACCTGAACTGCACTTGAAGCCAAGACGAAGGATGAGAAGTGGTTGCTACGAAGGACCCTCTTGCAGCGAATCCCCTGTGAGTAGGCTGCGCTGGCCCAGCCTGTCCGTACCTTCTCTAAGCTCATTCCAGAGGTCGGCAAGGGGCAGCCTGTCCCTGCCTGTTCTTGTGGCCCGTGAATCAAGAACAGATTTTACATTTCCAAATGGTTGAACAAATAAAAAACTAACACTTCATGACACTGAGAAATTTCCATGTCCATAAGTAAAGTTTGATGGGGGTGCAGTCATGCCCATCTCTTCACAGGCCACCTGCAGAAGGCAGCTGTCGTGCAGCCATGGCAGAGTTGCATCCTGGAGGCAAAGATCAGTTGGCAAAGCTGAAAATACTGACTCCTGGCTCTTTAGGGAAACAGTTTCCAGTCCCTGGTTTAAGGGCTGTGTGGCAGGACCCCAGGATCTTGGTCAGATTGTTCCTCTCTCAGGGCCTGCTGTGGCCTTTGCTAGTATGTCTGCAAAGTCTGCGTGCTATGGTGCCTCTCATGGGGCGTTGAGCTCTGTTGTGCTAGATTTCAGGGTGTCTGCCTCATGGTCATCTGTCTCACCAACAGAGACCCTGTATCCAGATTCAAACTAGCAGGAGCAGTTGGTCTTTGGCAGCAAGGATACCTTAGAGCTGAGCTGCCACCCACCCTGAGGTGGTCCCATGACACCCACTGTCTGGGTCAAGTTTGGGGCAGGGCTGGTGTCCTGAATTGCCCTGCGATGTGGATCGTAAGAGCCAGTGGGGAGAGGGGGTTGATATTACTCCCCATATAGTGGGGAGTTCCTCACCCCTTGCGATGTGGATCGTAATAGCCAATTACTCCCCCCTACAATGTGTGTCCATTACTAGCAGTTTTCTTTTGTTCAGGATATTAGGAAGAATTTCACAGGTTGTGTGTACACAGCCTGCGACAGGAGAACGAATCCCATCCTCTACACCTCCGGATATTAGCAACCATATCACACAATGGGTGTACGCTTTTTGGAGATTTGGGGTAATGTCCTCCTGTGTTTCCCTGAATATTCGGAGACATATCACAGGGCGGCTGTACACCCACTACTCTCTTGGCAGGAACATTGTACTTTACCTACTGGAAATTAGGAGCAATATCACAGACTGGGTGTCAAGCCACTGTCATACTGGAAGTAATATCATGCTCTCCCCCACAGGTTATGAGGAACAATATTACAGGGGGGGTATGTACCTCCTCCGGTAGTGGGAGTAGTATCATCATCTCTTCCTTTAGATAACAGGAACAATATCACAAGGTGGGTGTACACCCGTGAGTTTTTGGAAGCAATGTCATTCTCTCTTCTTCTAGGTTTTACGATTCACATCACAGGCGGGGTGTACACCCCTTGTTACATTGGATGGAATCTCATCCTCCTTCAACCTGTATCTTTAGAACAATATCCCATGGGGGCTGTCCATCCCTTCAATATTGGTAGTAATACCATCTTCTCCTCTCCTGGATATAAAAAACAATATCACAGGAGGGGTGTACACCCCTTGCAATGTTGGTAGTAATATCACCTCTCCCCTGTGCTTATTAAGGACAAAATCCCAGGGTGGCTGTACGGTTCCTACTTTTTTGAGAGTAATATCCATTCACCTCCTGGATATCAGGAACCATATCACGGAAGAAGTGTCCACCCCCTTCGATATTGTCAGCCATGTCATCTTCTTCCCGCTTGGATATTAGGAATGATACCCCGGGGTTGGGGGCGGTGTACACCCACTGCGATATCGAAAGTAAAATCAGCCTCTTTCCCGCTGGATATTAGGAACTCTATTACAGGTGTGTGTGCACCTTCTGGGATATTGGGAGTACTATCAGCCTCTACCCCGCTGCATATGAGGAACAACATACAGGGGGCAGGGTGGTTACACCCCCTGCGATATTGACAGCAATATTCTTCTCTTTCCCCTGTACATTAGGAACTACACCACAGGGGTCTGTACACCTTCAGTGATATTGGGATTCAGGTTATCCTCTCCCCAACTGAATGTCAAAAACGATATCACGGAAGGGTGTTCACCCCCTGCAATATGGCCAGTAACATCATCGTCTCTACCTTTGGATACTAGGAACAACATCACAGAGGGTGTGACACTGCCCCGCGGTATTGGGCATAATGTTATCCTCTCTTCCTCTGGATATTAGGAACGATATACCTGGTGGTGGGAGGTGGAGTACATTAAGAACAATATCACTGGGTGGGTGTACTCCCCCTGCAATATTGGGTGTAGTATCATCCTCTCGTCCCTAGCATATTAAGAACAGTATCACAGGAGGGGTGTACAGCCACAGTCTCTGTGCTATTGGGAGCAATAGCATCTTCTCCCCCTCTCTATATAAGGGACAATATCCCAGTGTGGGTGTACATCCCCTGAGATATTGGGCATAGTGCCATCGTCTCCCAAAGTGGATATTAGGCATAGTGTCCTTGGGGGTGTATGCCTTCTTCGATATTGGGAGCAATATCATCCCTCCCCTCAGGATTACAGGCAAAATATCAAAGGGGTTTTTGAGCGGTATGGGCAGTAATATCATCCTCTCCCCACCCAGATGTTAGGAACTATATCACAGGTGGCTGTACACTTCTTGCGATATTGGGAGTCATATCATCCTCTCCCATCGTGGATATTAAGAACAATATTACAAAGTAGGTGTACACCCCCTACGATGTTGAGAGAAATATTATGCTCTCCCCTTCGGGATATTAGGAACAATATCGCAGGAGGTGTGTGCAACCCCTGCCATATTGGCAGTCATATCATCCTCTCCCCTGAATATAAGAAACAATATCACAGGAAGATGTACACCCCCTGTGATATTGGGAGTCATATCATTTTCTTTCCCTCTGGATATTCGGAACAATATCACAGTGGGTGTGTACACCCCCTGCGATATTGCCACTGGCATCATCGTCTCCCTCCCAGGATATAGGAAACAATATCACAAGGTGGTGTACACTCCCTACAATATTGGGAGTAATGTCTTCCTCTCCCCTGCTGGCTATCAGGAACAATGTCACAGAAGGAGTGAACACCCCCTGCTCTATAGGGGGTGATATCCTCTCCATCCCTGAATATTATGAACAATATCACCCGGCAGTGTACACCTCCTGTAATATTGAGACTATTTCTCTCGCGGGATGTTAGGAATCATATCACAGGGGTGGTGTACAGCTACTGCGAAATGGGAAGAAATATCATCCTCTCCACCTTTGGATGTTAGGGAGAATATCACGGGGGAGGTCTACACCCACTGCGATATTGGGAGTCATATCATCCTTTCCCACCCAGAATATAAGAAACAAGAACACTGAGGGGATAGACACCCACTGTGATACTTTCAAAAATGTTATCCTATACCTCCTGGCTATTGGGAATAACATCATAGACAGATGTACACTTTCTTCGATGTTGGGAGTAATATCTTCTTCCTGCCGGATATCAGGAACAAGTCTATTAATTATTAATATTAATAAATATAAAAATTAATAATAATTATGGATATTATTAATCATAATAAAGATAGTAAAAATTAAAACTCGTTACAAACTTTAATTATTAATATTAATAATTAATATTAATATCATATTAATAAAATAATGATATCAGCCATTAATGTCGCTGAAATAATTACTAAGAGATGTTGGTAATAAAATAATGATTCTTATTAAGAATTAATAATATTGTTAAATGACATTAATATTAATAATTAATTTTAAGCGTGCATAATCATATATATAAAATAGTTATCCAAAATTAATAATGGTATCTTATTAATTAATAGTGTCATTGATAATTATTAAAATCGATCATTGATGTTTAATAATTAACCATATTATTACTGCTAATACCGCAAGGGGTGTACACCTACCTGTGATA